>NW_024424764.1:10059-26803 GCF_017311325.1 Ursus maritimus | reverse complement strand
TCAAATAAACAGTGGCCTGCCAGGTCTCGGTTGTGCTTAGCTTCAGTGGCCAGGGTCCGTGGCCAGCTAGGCTAGGCCAGGGCCTGGCTCTAGGTCAGGTCCGGCACGGCCAGGCCAGGCCTAGGCCAGGGCCTGCCAGAGTCTCAAGGTGAGGTCAGAGCTAGGTTAGTTTCTCGGTCGGTTGTGGATCAGGTCTGCCAGGTCTCGGCAGGGCTGTGTCCGGCCAGGCCAGGCCCGGCTAGCTCTTGTGTCAGGTGCCAGGACCCGGCAGGCTTAGGCGTCAGTGCCAGGCCAGGCTTGTGATCAGGGTTCGGCCAGTGTTCGGCTTAGTCCTGGCCAGGTCAGGCCTCCCCGTGGTGAGTGGTCCGGTTCGGTTCGGCCACGGCAATGCCATGGTTAGGTCTGGTTAGGGTTAGGCTCGTTTCAGGGCCAGGTCTCCGGCTAGGCCAGGTCCGGCCAGGCCAGACTGTGTCAAGCAGTCAGGTTTAGGGATTAGGGTCAGGTCAGGGTCACTCATTAGGTTTAGGTCTGAAAACGCTGGTTAGGCCAAATCGTGCGCGGCTTGTGTTTGTGGCTAGGTCAGGCTTAGGATTGTGGGGCCAGGCTGTCCGGTCCGGCTTAGGCCCCAGGCCGTGTGGCCTGTGTCCAAGCCAGGCCAGGCTTGGGCTGCCAGGTTGTGACGAGGCCGATGCCAGCGCCAGGCCGCGGCCAGGCCTGTGTCAGGGCCAGGTCCGGCCAGGGCCACAAGCCAGGCTGGCCGGCAGCCGCCAGGCCAGGTCAGGTCCGCAAGCCAGGCCAGGCCAGGGGTCCGGCCCCGGCCGCTAAGCCAGGCCAGGCCAGACTAGGTCCGGCCAGCGTCCGGCCAGGGCTCAGGCCAGACTCCAGCCAGGCCAGGTCCTGGACAGGCCAGCTCAAAAAGAAAACTGGTGATCCGAAGCCAATAGGCCAGGTCAGCGCCAGGCCAGGCCTGTGCTAAGCCAGGGCCAGGCCTAGGCCAGGCCAGAGGATCAGGCCAGGCCAGGCTAGGCCCTGGGTCCGCTTACAAGCCCGGGCAGGGTCTGCCGGCTTAGGATGGGGTAAGGGTTAGGTTTGGGTTAGGCTCTGGCTTAGGTTAGGTTCGGTAAGTGGTTCGGTCTGCCAGAGCAACGGATTGCCAGCTAGGTTCGTAATAGGCCAGGCCAGGGCTCCAAGCCAGGCCTTAGGCCAGGGGCTAGGCCAGGCCAGGCCCGCATTGTGGCCAGGTCCACATAACCGGTCCGGTCCGGCCAGGCCAGGCCTGGCTCGGTTCAAAGCCTGCCCGGTTCGGGGTTCAGGTTCGGCTGTGGGGTTAGGTTCAGGTTCGGTCAGGGTTCAAGCTAGGTTAGGTCAGGCTGTACCCAGTGCCAGGCTTAGGCCAGGGCACGGCCAGGCCAGGCCGCCTGCCAGGTCCGGCGGCCAGAGCCAGGCCAGGTCCGGCAGGGCCAGGCCAGGTCCGGCCGGGCCAGGCCTCCCAGTAGCGGCCCGGCCCCGGCTAGGTCCGCCAGAGTTCGAAAGTTACAGGCTAGGTTCGGTTAGGCTAGGGTTCGGCCAGTTTCGCCAGGCCAGGCCAGGCTAGGCCTTCCAGGGCAGAGGCCAGGCCATGGCCTGGGCCATGTTGTGTCCGGCCAGCTGAGGGTTGTGTGGTCCGGTCTCGGCCTGGCTTCATGTCAGGTCTCGGTCTCGGTCTCACGGGCCGAAGTGTCCGGCCAAGGCCAGGCAAGGCCAGGCCAGGCTGTAACTCGATCCTGGCCAGGGGCCGAGGCCAGGCCAGGCTACAAGCGGTCCCTTTAGGCCAGGTTGTGCTCAGTGTCCGGTTAGGCCAGGTCCGGGTTAGGACACGTCCAGCTTAGGTCAGCCGCCTCGGCAAGGGTCCGGTCCGGCCAGGGCACGGTTAGGCTAGAGTCTCGGCCTGGGCTGCTGCCGGTCCGATCGGTCAGGCCAGGCCAGGGCCTGCGTCATGGCCAGGCCAGGCCAGGCCTCGGGGCCAGGCCAGGTCCCGCAGGCCAGGCCAGGCGCCAGGCCAGACTAGGCCAAGGCCAGGCTCAGCGTCAGCAAGCCAGGCCCAGGCCAGACCAGGCCCAAGCCAGGCCGGCGAGGCCAGGCCAGACTCAGGCCAGGCCAGGCCAGGCCAGGCCAGGCCAGCGGTCCTGATGAGGCCAGGCTCAGGATCATGGTCCGGCCAGGCCAGGCCAAATGCCAGGCCAGGCCGGCCTGGCCCAGGCCAGGTCCGGCAGGCCAGGCTCCAGGTCAGCTGCCAGGTCAGCACCAGGGCTCAGGGCAGGCCAAGGCCTGGGCCAGGCCAGGTCCGGCTACGCTGGGAGGGTTGTAAGCCATGGTTAGGTTTGGTTTAAGGTTAGGTTCAATCATGTTCACGCCAGGGTTAGTGTCTGGGTTACAAGTTATGTTTAGGTTGTGTTAGAATTTGGACTGCCAGGGGGGAGGTCAGTGTTAGGCTAGGTCTGGTTTGGTTTACAAGGTTAGGTTCGGGTCTGCCCACGTCAGGTTAGTGTTCGGACTGGTCAGAGTCTGCCAGTTAGGTCAGGTCAGTTAGGTCAGGCCCCAGGTTAGGTGGGGGTCAGGTCAGGCATGGGTTTAGGTTAGGATTAGTGTCAGGTCATGTTCAGGATCAACAGTCAGGTCAAAGTGCCTGTGGTTAGGGTTCGTGTTCTGCCGACTGCCCGCCCCGGTTCTGCCCGGCCAGGCTAGTGTCGGCTTCTAAGGCTCCGGCCTTAGGCCAGGCTTCGGCAAGGGTCTCGGTCTGGGTCCGAGCCACGGCACGGTTACGGTTAGGTCCGGTTAGGCCAGGCTAGGGGCCTGGCCAGTTTTAGGTTAGGTTAGGCTAGGTTAGGTTGGTTTCAGCCAAGGCCAGGTTCTGGTTAGGTTAGGTTCGGTTAGGTTAGGACTGTAAACAAAACTGCCAGGCCTTTAGGCCAGGCCAGGCCAGGCCCCGAGGGGCCTGGGTGTCAGGCCGCGGCTTCAGGCCAGGCCAGGTCCGGCCAGGGCCGAGGCCAGGCTTCAGGCCAGGTCACCGGCCAGGCTCAGGCCTTTGGGCCAGACTGGCCCGGATAGGTTAGGGTTAGATTTTTAGGTCTGACTGCCAGGGGCTGCTTAGTGTCACGGTTAGGCCAGGGGCCAGGCCAGGCCCGTGCCAGGGGTCCGGTGAGGCCAAGGCCAGGCCAGGCCCGGTTGTAAGGCCAGGCCAGACTGGCTTCCAGGCCAGGCCCCCGTGCAGGCCAGGCCAGAGTCCGGTCCGAAGCCAGGCCGAGCATCAGGCCAGGCCGGCTTCAGGCCAGGGCCAGGCTCTAGGCCAGGCTCACTGCCAGGCCAGGCCTCTGGGGCCAGATCCGGCCAGGCAACGGCCAGGCTTCAGGCCAGGCCAGGCCAGTGTCAGGCCAGGCCAGGCCAGGCCAGGCCAGGCCAGGCCAGGCCAGGCCAGGGGCCAGGTCCGGCCAGGCCAGTCCGGCTGGGGTCTCGGCCCACCGGTCAGGACTGCCAGGCCAGGTCTCGGCTTATGGTTAGGATGGCCATGGGTTCGGCTTGGGGTCTGCTTTTTAGGATTCGGGTTCGGTTCTGGTTAGGTTCGGTTCAGATCTCATGCTCAGGTTTAGGTCTCGTTTCCGGTCAGGTCTGTGTTGTGTGCAGTCAGGTCAGGTTCAGGGTTTAGGCTTAGGTCAGGGTCAGGTCATGGTTAGGCTGTGTTAGGTCAGGCACAGTTTAGGCCAGACAGGCCAGGTCGCTTGGGCCGTGATCAGGTCAGGTCAGTGTCAGGTTAGGGGTTCATGTTCGCTGACGGTTCGCGGTCGGTTCGCCCGGTTAGGGCCAGGGTTCGGGTTAGGTTAGAGTTCGGCTTTGGCCTTGTGGCCAGGCCACAGACCTGGCAGGCCTAGGCCAGGCCAGGCGGCCAGGCCAGGAGGTCCGGTCCGGGTCTCGGCCAGGCCTCCGGGTCCGGAAGTCCGGCCCAGGGCCAGCGCCCGGCTAGGCCAGGCTAGGCTAGGCTAGGTCCGGCCTGGGGGCCTGCCACGGTCTCGCATCTCGGTTCGGTTCAAATTCTGCATCACCGGTTAGTGTCTGGTCTCGGCCAAGCTCGGTTAGGTTAGGTCAGGCCTGTAACAGGGCTTCAGGCTTCAGGCCTGTGGTCAAATAGGTCAGGTTAGGTTAGGTTCGGTTAGGATTCGGTTAGGTTAGGTTCAAGCTAGATCTGGCCTCGGTTAAGGTTAGGCCAGGCCATGGCCAGGATCCGGCCAGCGCTAGGTTTAGGTTGTGGTTAGGGTTTGTTTTGTGTTTGTGGCCCGGTGTGGTTAGGTTAGGTCTCGGTCGGGCCAGGCTGAGGATTGCCAGGTTGGCTGCCAAGCTAGGTTGTGGTCCGAAGCCAGGTCACCTGCCAGGCCAGGCCTCCGGTCAGGTCCACGCCAGGCCAGGACTGCGTCAGGCCAGGGTCCGGTCCGGCCAGGCTCCGGCCAGGCCTAGGCCGGCGTCCACGCCAGGCGCTCAGATGTCGGCCTAAGTGTCCGTGATGCAAAGAAGGCTTAGGCCAGGCTAGGTCCACTCGCAGCCAGCTCAGCTTACAAGTCAGGCGCACCTGCAGCCAGCCAGGCCAGGCCAGGCCAGGCCAGGCCTGGACATGGCCTAGGTTCGCCGGTCTGGTCTCGGTCCGGAAGGTGAGGGCCAGGCTGTCTGCCAGTGGCCAGGCCAGGCCTTGGCCAGATCAGGCTCCGAGCCAGGTCACTAGCCAGGCCAGGCCCCGGCCAGGCCGGTGGCAGGCCTAGGTAGGCTAGGCCAGGTCGTTAAGGTTGAGGTCCGGCTTCGGCTCACGCCAAGTGTTAGTGTTCGGTTCTGGGTCAGAGTTCGTGTTGTAGGGTTAGGTTGGGGTCAGGTTGGACCAGAGCCGGCGCAGCGGGCGTGTCCGGTTCTACGGTCTGCAGGCCAGGCCAGGCCAGGTCCCGGATGGGCCTGGGCTAGGCATATTCCGGCATGGTTAGGGCTAGGTTCAGAGTCCGCCAGGATCCGGTTCGGTCTCGGCCCGGAGTAGGCCAGGCTCCTGGCAGGCTAGGCCGGCAGGGCTCCGGCCTGGCCGGGTCCAGGGATCCGCCAGGCCAGGTCCGCATGTCAGGCTGTCTGGGATCCGGCCTGGGTAACCTGGCTTTTAGGATTCGTGCCCCGGTCCCGGCTAGGTTCGGGTCAGATCTGGGTCAGGTTAGGGTTCGGTTTCCGGTCAGGTTCGGTTAGGGTAGGGTCAGGTCAGGTTCAGGTTAGGTTAGGTCAGGTCAGGTCATGGTTAGGGTGTGTTAGGCCAGGCATTTAGGCCTAGGCAGGATTAGGTCAGGTCGCTATGGTCAACTGGTGTCAGCGGGGCCAAAGTGCAGGTTAGGTTCATGTTCGGTTGGATCGACGTGTCAAGCGGTCTCGGGTTAGGATGGGGTGAGGGTTAGTGTTCGGTTAGGTCTCGGCTAGTTAGGTTTCTGGTGAGGGTCTCTGCCCGGTACGGTACGTTATGGTTAGGTCTGGTTCGTAGGCCAGGCCAGGTGCCAGCTTCCAGGCCCGGCCAGGCCAGGCTCACGCGGCAGGTCCGGCCAGGGCTCAGCGCTCCAGCCAGGCCAGGTCCTGGCCAGGCCAGGGTCCGGGCCAGGCCAGACCTGTGGCCTAGGATCAGGCTTCAGGACAGGTCAGGCTCAGTGTCACCACAGCTAGGCAATTAACAGCCCAACAAGTACCGCTTGGGCCTGGCCGTGACCAGGCTAGCTAGGTTGTGCCAGGCATCAGGAGGCCGGCTGGGTCCGGTCCCTCGCTTAGGCCAGGTCAGGCCTGTGTCCGGCAGGCCAGGCTCTGCAGGCCTGCTATGCGAGGCCGAGGGCTTGCCAGGCCGGCTCGGTGTGGCCAGGCTAGGCCAGGCCGGCCAGGTCCAGGCTCAGGCCAGGCTGTGGCCAGTGTCCGGGCACAGGTCCTGGCTGGCTCAGGCCAGGCCATCAGGGCCTGGGCCAGAGTCCGCGAGGCTCAGGAGCCAGGGGGCTTCAGGCTCTGCCTCGGCCAGACTGTGGCCCGGTTAGGCCCGGTTGTGGCCAGGGTTCGGTTAGGTTAGGTCTCGGTTAGTTTTTAGGTTGTGTCAGGATCTCCGGCAGGCCTAGGCTTGCGGCCAGGGCCAGGCCAGGCTTAGGATTAGGTTCGGTTATGTTCGGCTAGGGTTCGGCTTTTAGGTTAGGCTCAAGCCAGGTCTCGGTTAGGCTAGGTCCGCTGCCAGGTTAGGCCGGCCCCGGCCAGGCCAGGCCAGGCCAGGGCCTGGGTCCGGCCAGCCAGGCGGAGGCCTAGGCCTGGGTCCGGCAGGCTCAGGCAGGCTGTCCGGCCAGGCCAGTGGTCACCGTCCGCCAGGCCATGGCCAGGCTCTCAAAGGCCAGGCCTAGGCCAGGCCAGGCCAGGCCGAAAAACGGGCCAGGCCATGGTCACCGTCACCTGCCAAATCGGCCAGGCCGTCCTGGCCTAGGTCACGGCCAGGCCAGACTAGGCCCGGCCAGGATAGGCCAGGCTAGGTCTGGTTAGGCCAGGTCCGGCCTGGGGCAAGCCACGTCCCTTAGGCCTGGGGCCAGGGCGGCCAGGGCAGAGTGTCCGGCCAGGGCCTGTGCCTGATCCGGCCAGGCCTAGGCCAGGCCAGGGCTTCAGGCCTAGCCGCCCGGTTGGGCCTGGGGTCCGGCTTGTGCCGGGCTGCCAGGTCCGGATCAGGCTGGGGCGCTGGCGCCAGGCCAGGCCACTGCCAGGCTAGGCCGCAGTGGTCCGGCTCAGGCCAGGTTGTGGCCCCTTTAGGCCTCGGTCCAGCTTCTAGGCCTACAAGTCAGGTTAGTCCGGTTAGGGCCAGGTCCGGTTGGGGCCTCAGGCCAGGCCAGGCCTTGCAGGCCAGGCCAGTCAGGGCCTGGGTCCGGTCTCGGTCTCAGGCCCGGCTAGGTTTTGGGTTCAAGCCCGTGTCAGGTTAGTGTTCTGGTTCAGGTCAGGTTTCGGTTAGGTTCGGCTCGGTTAAGGTTAGGTTATGGTTAGGGTCCGGCCAGGCCAGCCAGGCTCTAGGCCAGGCCAGGCCAGGATTCAGGCCTGGCTCTAGGCCAGGGCCAGGCCTGTTCAGGCCAGGTCCGGCGAGGGCCAGGCCAGGGTGGTCCTGCCCCAGCCCGAAACCGGAGTGATCAGGTTGTGTCCAGGTCCGGGTTAGGCCAGGTCCGGGCCAGGCTTACCGTTAGGTTAGGTCGTGAAGGTTAGGCCACGCCAGGCCGACTCTTTATGTCAGGCCAGGGCCTGGGGGTCCATGCCAAACCGGTCAGGCTTCAGGCCGTCCACCAGGCCAGCGTCCGGCCAGGCTCAGGCCAGGCCAGTCCTGACTAGGCCAGGGCCAGGCCAGGTCCACCGCCAGGCCTAGGCCCAGGCCTTTCAGCGCCAGGCCAGCCTCTGCCAGGCCAGGCCAGGCCAGGCCAGGCCAGGCCTGGCTCAGGCCTAGGTCCTGTGGCTCAGGGTCCGGTCCGGTCCTAGGACAGGCGGAGGCCCAGGCCATGTCGTCAGGCCAGTGGCCAGGCCTCAAGCCAGGATTAGGCTCGGAAACAGGCTCACTGTTAGGCTAGGTCCGGCAGTCCCGTCCGCGTCCGCGGCCAGGCCAGGCCAGGCCAGGCCGTGCGTGGCTTGAAGCAAGTTTGTGTCCGGTCCGTCTCACGCCATGCTAGTGTTCTGGCCTGGGGTCTGGAGTCCGCTCAGGCCAGCCAGGTCGGCCAGGTCAGGTCTTGCTAGGTTCGGGTTCGGTTAGGTTAGGTCTGGTTACAGTCTGCCAGGCAAACGGGCCAGGCCAGGTCCGGCCAGGCCTGGCCAGGCTGGTTACCGGCATGGTTAGGGTTAGGTTAGAGTCTGGTTAGACTGGTTCGGTTCGGTCAAGTTAGGCTAGGGTTCTAAGCTAGTGCTTAGGGTTCGGTTAGGGGTCCGGCCTGGGCTTCGCCAGGACCTCGCCAAGTAGGGGCCAGGCCCGTGGCTTGCGATTAGGTTGCTGCGGTTCGGTTTGGGCCCGCTTGTGTATTCGGCCTCGCCCGGCAAACGCCCTCAGATTCACGTCAGGTTAGGCCGGCCTCCGGCCGTGTCTCGGTTCAGGGTAGGTCATCGTGTCCAGGCCTTAGGCCTAGGCCAAACAAATCGCGGTTAGGCTCAAGCAAAACGTGGCACAGGGCCTATAGGTCAGGATTTAGGTCAGGTCAAGTGGTCAGACTAGGTCAGGCTCAGTGTCAGGTTAGGTTCATGCCCGGCTTTGATGCTCGTGGCCGGGTTCGGCCCGGTTAGGATGTGTGGTGAGGGTTAGTAACCGGTTAGGTCTCGCTTCTAGGTTAGGTTTCTGGTGAGGTTCGTCTGGTTCAAGCCACGGCACGGTTGGGCGGTTAGGTCCGGTTCGGTTAGGTTAGGGTTGGGTTGGGTTTTAGGCCATGGTTAGGCTAGGCTCACGCCAGGTCCGGCTGCCAGGCTCCGCCAGGCGAAGTCTGGTTAGGCTAGGCTCCGGTTGTGTGCCAGACCAGGCCAGGCCGTGGGCCCAGGTCAGGTCAAACAAAATAGGCCAAAAACAAAACGCTTTGCCAGTCACCAAAACGTGCCAGGTTTATGTCAGGCCAGGCCCAGGCTTGTGACTCAGTGGCCACAGGGCTGGGTCTCGGTCCAGCTTCCAGGCCACTAAACAGGCCATCTGCGGCCAGGCCAGCCTCCACGTCATAAATCAGCGATACCGGAGGCCTAGGTCAGGCCATGGCTCAGGCCAGGCCAGGCCAGGCCAGGCCAGGTCCGGCCAGTGGCCAGCCAAGTGTCCGGCCAGTGTCCGGCCAGGCCAGGCCGAGGCCTGGGCCAGGGCCAGGTCCGGAGAGGTCATGGCTGTGTTAGTCCAGACCGCCAGTCAGGCTTCAAAGCCGCGGCCAGGCCCGTGCTCAGGCCTGGAAGCCAGGTCCGGCCAGGCCAGGCCAGGTTGTAGTCCGGCCAGGCCAGGCCAGGCCAGGCCTCGTGGGCCGAGGTCAGGTCCCAAGTACGGCCAGGCCAGGCCTCAGGCCAGGCCCGTCCAGAGCCTCAAAGTGAGGCCAGAGCGAAGGCTCTCGGCCGGTTAGACTGTGGTCTGGCCAGGGCTGTCCGGTTAGGGCCAGGTCTCGGCCAGGCCAGGTCCGGCCAGCCCAGTCAGGCTCGTGATCCCTGGGCAGGCCTGTGTCAGGCCAGGCCCAGGCCCAGGATCAGGTCCGTCAGTGTCCGGTTAGGTTCGGCTTAGGTTAGGTTTCGGTGAGGTGCCCGGGTTCGGTCTCTCGGCCACGGCACGGTTATGGTTAGGTTCGGTTAGGTTGTGGCTCAGCTAGGCCAGGCTCCCGGCTAGGCTAGGTTCGGTTAGGTTAGGATCAGGTTACGTGTCAGGTTTAGGATTAGGTCAGGTCAGGTCACCAATAGGTTTAGGTCAAAATGCTTGCCAGGCCGAAAACGTGCGCGGCCAGGCCAGGCCAGGCCCGTGCCAGATCAATAGGCCAGGCCGTCCGGTCCGGCCACCCCAGGCCCAGGTCAGGCCTGGTGTCCGGCTCAGGCTCAGGCCTACGTCAGGTCAGGACGAGCCGAGGTCAGGCCAGGCCATGGCCAGGCCAGGCCAGGCCAGGTCCGGCCCAGGCCCATGCCAGGCCAGCCAAGCAGCGCCAGGCCAGGCCAGGCCCGTGCCAGGCCAGGCGGTCCGCCGGCTCGGCCATGGTTGTGTTTAGCCAGGATTGTGGGGCCCGGGTTAGTGTCCGGCTAGGCCTAGGCTGTCAGGATCTTAGCCAGGCCAGGTCCGGACAGGCCAGGCCAAAGCCAGGTCCAGATCTCGGCTCAGGCCAGGGCTTAGTGTTAGGCCAGGGCCTGTAAGCCAGGCTAGGCCAGGCTCTTAGGCCCGGCCAGCCGGAGGACGTGGTTGTAGGCCAAAGCCAGGCCCGGTTCGGTTTACAGTTCGGCAGGTCCGGTTCGCCTAGGATGGGTGCAAGCCAGGGCCTAAGCCAGGTCTCCGCCAGGTTGTCCTGGCAAGCGGTCTCGGCCTGCCAGAGCAACGGATTACAGTTAGGTTCGGTTAGGCCAGGTTGTAACGGGCCAGGCCTAGGCCAGGCCAGGCTAGGCCAGGTCCGCACAGGCCAGGTCCACATAAGTGTTCGTCCGCCCAAGCCAGGTTAGGTTTGGTTTCGGTTCAGGTTCGGTTCGGACAGTTCAGGTTCGGGCCAGGTTAGGTCTGTGTCCTATCAGGTCTCTCGGGGTTGAAGAAAATCAGCCCGTAACAGCGCCAGGCCAGGCCAGCCAGGCCACGGCCAGGCCAGGTCACGGGCCAGGCCAGGCCAGGCCAGGAGCCAGGCCAGGCCAGGCCGAGGCCAGGCCAGGCCGGCCAGGCATGGGCCAGGCTTAGGCCAGTTCCGGCCAGGTCCGGCTCAGAGTCCAGGCCAGGCCAGGTCGGCAGGCCACGGACCAGGCCGGCCAGGCCAGGCCGGCTTAGTGCCAGGCCATGGCTGCTGTAGGCATGCGGTAGGTCGTGTTGGGCAAGTCATTCGGTCATCACTGGCCTGAGTGTCGAAAGCCAGGTGTGCCGCAGGCCAGAGGACCAGGCCAGGCCGAGGCCAGGACAGGCCAGGCCAGGCCGGGCCTAGGCCAGGCCAGGCCAGTGTCCAGGCTCAGGCCAGTGGCCGGTAGCACAGGCCCAGGCCAGTAGCGCTCGGCAGGGTCTTCGGTTAGGGCACGGTTAGGCCAAGTCGGCCAGGGGCTTCGGCTGCCAGGCCGTCCGCCAGGCCAGGCCAGGCCGCCGGTCCGAGCCAGGCCAGGCTCAGGCCATGGGCCAGGCCCAGGCCGGGCCAGGCCAGGCCAGGAGGCCAGGCCAGGCATCAGGCCACGCTCAGGCCAGGCTCAGCGATCTGCAGGCAGTGCCAGGCCAGGTCCAGGCGAGCCCCAGGCCAGGACCAGGCCAGCTAGCAGGCCAGGCTTCAGGCCAGGCACAGGCCAGGCAGGCCTCAGGCCAGGCCAGCAGCAGGCGGCCGGCTCAGGCAGTCAGGCTTCAGGCGGCCAGGCCAGGCTCAGGCCGGGCGGCTCTGGCCGCTAGGCCAGGTCACGGCCAGGCCAGGCCTCACGGGCCAGGCCAGGCCAGGCAGGCAGGCCATGGTCCCAATAGCTCAGGTCCGTGGCCGGGGCCAGGCCAGTGGCCTAGGGCCAGGCCAGCTGTCTAGGTCCAATGGTCCAGTGCCAGCCTGTGCGCAACCGGCCGGGTTCAGTGCTCAGGCCAGGCCAGGCCAGCAGCTAGCTTCAGGCTGGATCACGGCCAGGCTCGGCGGCGTGCCAGGCCAGGGTCCAGGCCTGGCCATGTGCCGAAGCCAGGGCCAGGGCCAGGCCAGGCCAGGCCAGGCCAAGCCAGGCCAGGCCAGGCCAGGCCAGGCCAGGCCATGGCCAGGCCAGGCCAGGCGAATAGTCAGGTCCGGGCTCAGGTCCGGCCATGGGCCAGGCCAGGTCACCAGGTGCCGGTCTAGGCTAGGCCAGGCCAGTGTCCCGGCTTCAGGCCAGGGCCAGGCCAGGTCCAGGCCCCCAGGCCTAGCAGGCTCAGGCGTGCAGGCCAGGCAGGCTTCAGGCCAGGCCAGGCCTGGCCTAGGGCCAGGGTCCGGCCAGGTCCGGTGAATACTTCAGGCCAGGCCATAGGCCGATGGCCAGGTCAGGCCTTTGGCCAGGCCAGGCCAGGCCACCAGGCCAGAGCTCAGGCTCCAGCCAGGCCAGGCTCAGGCTCCGGCAGGTCCGGCCAGGCCAGGCCAGGCCAATAGGCCAGGCCAGGCAGTGGCTCAGGGCCACAGGCCAGGCGCAAGCCAGCTCAGGCCCAGGGCCAGGGCCAGGCCAGGCCAAAGGCCAGGCTCAAGCCAGTGGCCAGAGCCAGGTCAGGCCAGGCCAGGCCAAAGGCCAGGCCACGGCCAGGCCAGGCCAGGCCAGGCCAGGGGCCAGGCCAGGTCTAGGTCCAGGCCCAAGGCTTCAGGCTAGGCGGTCTGGCAGGCCAGTGGCCAGGCCAGGCCTGTAGGCCAGGCCAGGCCAGGTCCGGCCAGGCCAGCAGGCCAGGTCAAGGCTCGGCTCAGCCAGGCTTCAGCAGGGGTTGGCCAGGCCAGGCCAGGCCAGGGCCAGGCCAGGCCAGCCGGCCAGGCCAGGTTCAGCGCCAGGCACAGGGCCAGGCCAGGCCAGGCCAGGCCAGGTCCGGCCAGGAATAGGCCGCCAGGCCAGGCCAGGCCAGGCCAGGCCAGGCCAGGCCAGCCTCAGCCCTGGAGGCCAGGCCAGGCCAGGCCAGGCCAGGTCCGGCTTCGCCAGGCCAGGCACGGTCCAGGCTCGGCCAGGTCAGGCCAGGCTAGCAGGCCAGGAACTCAGGCATACAGGCTCAGGCCGATAGGTCCGGCCAGGCCAGGCCAGGCCAGGCCAGGGCCAGGCCGGCCAGGGTCCAGGAACGCAGGCCAGGCCAGGCCAGGCCAGGCCAGGCCAGGCCAGGCCAGGCCAGGGCCAGGCCAGGCCAGGCCGGCTTCAGGCCAGGCCAGGCCAGGCCAGGGTCAGCTGATCCGGCCAGGTCCAAGGCCAGGCCAGGCCAGGCCAGTGATCGGCCAGGGTCAGGCCCAGGCCAGGCCAGGCCAGGCCAGGCCAGGCCCACAGGCTCCAGTGCCAGCCAGGCCAGTGGCCAGGCCAGGCCAGGCCGAGCCAGGCCAGGCCAGGCCAGCCAGGCCAGTGGCCAGGCCAGGCCAGGCGCTGTGCGCTAGGGCCCAGCGGGAGCCGTCCGGTGCCAGGCCAGGCCAGGGCTTCAAGCCAGTCCGGCCAGTGCCAGGGAGCCAGGCCAGGCCAGGCCAGGTCCCGGCCAGGCCAGGGGCCAGGCCAGGCCAGGCCAGTCCGCGCCAGGCCAGGCCAGAGTCTCAGGCCAGGCGTCAGCAGGCCAGGCTTCAGGCCAGGCAGGCCAGGCCAGCAGCTTCAGGCCAGGCCAGGCCAGGCCAGGCCAGGCCAGGCCAGGCCAGGCCAGGCCAGGCAGGCCAGGCCAGGCCAGGCCAGGCCGGCCAGGCCCAGGCCAGTCAGGCTCAGGCCAGGCGGCCAGGCAGGCCAGGGCCAGGCGGCTGCAGGCCAGGCCAGGCCAGGCCAGGCCAGGCGGTCAGGCCAGGCTCAGGCTCAGGCCAGGCTTCAGGCCAGGCAAAATGCCAGGCCAGGCCAGGCCAGGCTCAGCGAAGGCCAGGCCAGCAGCAGGGTCAGGCTTCGCCAGAGCCAGGCCAGGCCAGGCCAGGCCAGGCCAGGCCAGGCCAGGCCAGGCTTCAGGCCAGGCCAGGCCAGGGCCAGGCGGCCCGTGGCCAGGTCAGGCTCAGGCAGTTCAGGCTCAGGTCAGGCCAGGCCAGGCCAGCCAGGCTCAGGCCAGCCAGGCCAGGCCTTCGCCAGGCCAGGCTTCAGGCCGTCAGGCCAGAGGCCAGCCAGCTGCAGGCTTAGGGCAGGCCAGGCTCAGGCCAGGCCCAGGCTTCAGGCATCAGGCACAGCTCAGGCCAGCCAGGCTCAGGCCGTCGCTAAAGGCAGTCAGGCCAGGCCAGTGAAGTCAGGCCAGGCCAGGCCAGGCCAGGCCAGGCCAGGGCAGGTGCCAGGTCAGGCCAGGCCAGGCCAGGCCAGGCCAGGCCAGGCCAGGCTTCGGCCCCAGCCAGGCCAGGCCAGGGCCAGGCCACAGGGCCAGGGCCAGGCCAGGCCAGGCTCAGGCCAGGCCAGGCCAGGCTCAGGCCAGGCCAGGCCAGGCCAGGCCAGGCCAGGCCAGGCCAGGCCAGGCAGGCTAATGCAGCAGTGGCCAGGCCAGGCTCAGGTCAGGCAATCCAGGCCAGGCCAGGCCAGGAGGCCGCTTGAGGCCAGAAGGGGCTTGCACGGCAGCAGGCCAGGCCGCCAGGCCTGCTGGCCAGGCCAGCTGAATAGGCCAGGCCGTCAGGCCAGGCTGAATGCAGCGCCAGCTGGGGCGGGAGGCCGCAGGCCAGGCCAGGCCAGGCCGGCCAGGGCAGCTGAGGGCCAGGCTTAGCCGGCCACAGGCTTCGACCCGGCCAGGCCAGGCAGGCCAGGCCAGGCCAGGCCAGGCCACAGGGCCAGGCAGGCCAGGCAGGCCAGGCCAGGCCAGGCCAGGCCAGGCCAGGCCAGGCCAGGCCAGGCCAGGCAGGCCAGGCCGTGGCAGGCCAGGCCAGGCCAGGCCAGGCCAGGCCAGGCCAGGCCAGCAGGCCAGGTCAGGCCAGGCCAGGCAGGCCAGGCCAGGGCCAGGCCAAGGCCAGGCTCAGGCCAGGCTCAGGCCAGGCCAGGCCAGGCCAGCGCTCAGGCCAGGCCAGGCTTCAGGCCAGGCCAGGCCAGGCTCAGGCCAGGCCAGGCCAAAGCCAGCCAGGCAGGCCAGGTTCCGGGGCCAGGCCAGGCCAGGCTCAGGCAGGCCAGGCCAGGCCAGGCCAGGCCAGGCCAGGCCAGGCCAAAGGCTCAGGCCAGGCCAGCCGCCCAGGCCAGGCCAGGCCAGGCCAGGCCAGGTCAGGCCAGGCTAGTCAGGCCTAGGTCAGGCTTCAGGCCAGGCCAGGGCCAGGCGGCTCAGCTGTGCCAGACCAGGCTCGGCTCAGGCGCCAGGCCAGGCCAGGCCAGCGCCATGGCAGCTCAGGCCAGCCAGGCCAGGCCAGGCCAGGCCGTCACGTGGCCAGGCCAGGGCTAGTCAGCCAGGCCAGGCTCAGGCCAGGCCAGGCCAGGCCAGGCCAGGCCAGGCCAGGCTTCAGGCCAGGCCAGGCCAGGCCAGGCCACTAGGCGTGGCCAGGCCAGGCCAGGTAGGCAGGCGCCACCGGCCAGCGCAGCGCCAGGCCAGGCCAGGCATGGCCAGCGGTGCCTAGGTCTAGGCCAGGCCGGTAGTAGGCCAATGCTTAGGCGCCAGCTTCAGCAGGGCCAGGCCAGGCCAGGCCAGGCTGGCCTTAGCGGCAGGCCAGGCCAGGCCAGGCCAGGCCAGGCCTGGTCAGGCCAGGCCAGGCCGTGCAAGGCCAGCAGCCTCAGGCCAGGCCAGGCTCAGGCCAAAATAGGCCAGTGCCCAGGCCAGGCTAGGCCAGGCCTAGGCCGAAGAAAGGCCAGGCTCAGGCGGCCTAGGCCAGGCCAGGCCAGGCCAGGCGCCAGGCCAGGGCCAGGCGAATAGCTAGGCAACAGGCCAGGCCAGTGGCCAGGCAGCCAGCACAGGCTAGGCCAGGCTCAGGCCAGGCCAGGCCAGGCCAGCGCCAGGCCAGGCCAGGCCAGGCCAGCCAGGCCTCCGGCCAGGCCAGGCCAGGCCAGGCCTAGCCTCGCTCAGGCCAGGCCAGGCCAGGCCAGGCCAGTGGCCAGGCCAGGCCAGGCCGCTCAGGCATGCCGCCAGGCTAGGCCAGGCCAGGCCAGCCACCAGGTGCCAGGACAGCAGGTCAGGCCAGTTGCCGCCAGCAGGCCAGGCCAGGCCAGGCCAGGCCATGGCCAGGGCCAGGGCCAGGCCAGGCCAGCAGCTAGCCTAGTCAGCTGCCGCCAGCCGCCAGCAGGCCAGGCCAGGCCAGGCCAGGCCAGGCCACTTCGCGAGGCCTTCAGGCCGGAAAATGGCCGCCAGGGCCAGGCCAGGCCAGGCCAGGCCACAGGCCGGCTCGGCCAGGCCGCCAGGCGCAGGCCAGGCCAGGCCAGGGCCAGGCCAGGCACAGGCCAGGCCAGGCCAGGCCAGGCCAGGCCAGGCCAGGCCAGGCTCAGGCCAGGCCAGGCCAGGCCAGCAGCCAGGCCAGGGCCAGGCCAGGCCAGGCCAGCTCAGGCCAGGGCCCAGCGGCCCAGGCCAGGCCAGGCCAGGCCATGGGCCAGGCCAGGCCAGGCCAGGCCAGGCCACAGGCCAGGCGCCAGTCGGCCAGGCCAAGAGGCTAGTTCTATAGTAGGTTGTGTCAGGCGGCCAGGGCCGGTAGGTCCGGCAAGCCAGGTCCGTTGCCCGTCAGGCCAGGTCCAGGCCAGGCTCAGGCCAGGCAGGTCCGGTTGGGGCCAGCTAGGCCAGGGTCCGGTCAGGCCAGGCAGGCTCAGGCCAGGCCAGGCCAGGCTCAGCCAGGCAGGCCAGGCCAGGCCAGGAGGCCAGGCCAGGAATAAGGCCAGGCCAGGCCAGGCCGAGGCCAGGCCAGGCCAGGGCCAGGCTCAGGCCAGGCCAGGCCAGGCCAGGCAGAAAAAATAGCTCAGGCCAGGCCAGGCCCAGGGCCAGGCAGGCCAGGCCAGGCCAGCCAGGCCAGGCCAGGTGCCAGGCCAGGCCAGGGCCAGGCCAGGCCAGGCTGGCAGGCAGGCTAGGGCCAGGGCCAGTGCCAGGCCAGGCCAGCCAGGCCAGGCCAGGCTCAGGCCAGGCTAGGAGGGCCAAAAAGCTCAGGCCAGGCTAGGCGTAGCAAACAATGCAACCGAACCAGCTACGAACGAGGGTTAGGGTTAGGGTTAGGTTTCGGTTTCGGGTTAGGGTTAAGGTTAGGTTTTGGGTTAGGGATAGTGTTTGGTTAGGGTTAGGGTTAGGGTTTCTGTTAGGGTTCGGGTTAGGGTTCCAGTTATGGTTAGGGTTAGGGTTAGGGTTTGGGTTCGGGTTACGGATCCGGTTATCGTTAGGGTTATGGTTTGGTTTCAGGTTAGGGTTAGTGTGCGGGTTCGGTTTTGTGTTAGGGTTTGTGTTCGGGTAACGTTTGGGTTAGGGTTAGTGTTTGGCTTCGGGTTCGGGTTAGGTTTAGGGTTAGGGTTCGGGTTAGGTTTAGGGTTA
>NW_024424764.1:8539-9909 GCF_017311325.1 Ursus maritimus | reverse complement strand
GGTTAGGGTTAGGGTTAGGGTTAGGGTTAGGGGTTCGGGTTTGGGGTCGGGTTAATGGTTCGCATTCGGGTTCGGGTTCAAATTCGCATCACGGTTAGTGTTCGGGTTCGGGTCAGGTTTCGGGTTAGGGTTAGGGTCAGGGTCAGGGTCAGGGTTTAGGGTTTAGGGTCAGGGTCAGGGTCAGGGTCAGGGTTAGGGTTAGGGTTCGGGTTAGGATTCGGGTTAGGGTTAGGGTTCGGGTTAGGATTCGGTTTCGGGTTAAGGTTAGGGTTAGGGTTATGGTTAGGATTCGGGTTAGCGTTAGGTTTAGGGTTAGGGTTAGGGTTTGTTTTAGGGTTAGGGTTCGGGTAGGGTTAGGGTTAGGGTTCGGTTTCGGGTTAGGCTGAGGATTAGGGTTAGGTTAAGGTTCGGGTTAGGGTTAGGGTTCGGGTTAGGGTTACTGTTAGGGTTAGGTTTCGGGTTAGGGTTACGTTTAGGGTTAGATTTCAGGTTAGGGTTAGGGTTCGGGTTCAGGTTAGGGTTCGGGTTAGGTTTAGGGTTAAGGTTCACGTTAGGGTTAGTGTTCGGGTTAGGGTTAGGGTTAGGGTTAGGGTTAGGGTTAGGGTTAGGGTTAGGGTTCGGGTTCAGGTTAGGGTTAGGTTTAGGTTTCAGGTTAGTGATAGGGTTAGGGTTAGGGTCGGGTTAGGGTTAGGGTTCGGGTTAGGGTTACGGTTAGGGTTAGGGTTAGGGTTCGGGTTAGGGTTAGGGTTAGGTTTCAGGTTAGGGATAGGGTAGGGTTAGGGTTAGGGTTAGGGTTAGGGTTAGTTTTAGGGTTAGGTTTAGGGTTCGGGTTCGGGTTCGGGTTAGGGTTAGGGTTAGGGTTCAGGTTAAGGATAGGTTTGGAGTAACGGTCTGGATAGGGTTCGGGTTACAGTTAGTTCGGGTTAGGGTTAGGGTTAGGGTTAGGGTTAGGGTTAGGGTTCGGGTTAGGTTTCGGGTTCGGGTTAGGGTTAGGTTTCGGGTTCGGGTTAGGGTTAGGGTTAGGGATCCGGTTAGTGTTAGGGTTAGGGTTAGGTTTCGGGTTAGGGTTAGTGTGTGGGTTCGGTTTCAGGTTAGGGTTCAGGTTCGGGTAACGTTTGGGTTAGGGTTAATGTTTGGCTTCGGATTCGGGTTAGGTTTCGGGTTAGGGTTCGGGTTAGGTTTAGGGTTCAGGTTCAGGTTCCGGTTAGGGTACGTGTTCGGGTTAGGGTTAGGGTTAGGGTTAGGGTTCGGGTTAGGGTTCGGGTTAGGGTAAGGGTTAGAGTTAGGGTTAGGGTTAAGTTTGAGGTTAGGGTTCGGGTTCGGGTTAGGGTTCCTCTTAGGGTTCGGTTTAGGTTAGGGTTAGGGTTAGG
>NW_024424764.1:7886-8103 GCF_017311325.1 Ursus maritimus | reverse complement strand
TGTTCGGTTGAGGGTTCAGGTTCGGGTTAGGGTTAGGGTTAGGGTTAGGGTTCGGGTTCGGGTTAGGGTTCGGGTTAGGGTTCGTGTTCGGGTTAGGGTTCGGGTTAGGGTTAGGGTTAGGGTTAGGTTTGGGTTAGGGTTCGGGTTGCGGTTCAGGTTAGGGTTAGGGTTAGGGTTAGGGTTCGTGTTAGGGTTAGGGTTAGGGTTAGGGTTCGGG
>NW_024424764.1:6608-7041 GCF_017311325.1 Ursus maritimus | reverse complement strand
TAGGGTTAGGGTTAGGGTTAGGGTTCGGGTTCGGGTTAGGGTTAGGGTTAGGTTTCAGGTTAGGGATCGAGTTAGGGTTAGCGTCGGGTTAGGGTTAGGGTTACGGTTAGCGTTAGGGTTAGGGTTCGGGTTCGGGTTAGGGTTAGGGTTAGGGTTAGGTTTTGGTGTGGGTTAGGGTTAGGGTTCGGGTGAGTTAGGGTTAGGGTTAGGGTTCGTGTTCGGTTGAGGGTTCAGGTTCGGGTTAGGGTTAGGGTTTGGGTTCGGGTTAGCGTTAGGGTTAGGGTTAGGGTTAGGGTTAGGGTTACAGTTCGGTTTAGGGTTAGGGTGAGGTTTAGGGTTTGGGTTCGGGTTAGGTTTAGGGTTATGGTTAGGGTTCAGGTTCGGGTTAGGGTTAGGGTTCAGGTTAGGGTTAGGGTTAGGGTTAGGGTTAGGG
>NW_024424764.1:2943-4539 GCF_017311325.1 Ursus maritimus | reverse complement strand
GGGTTCGGGTTAGGGTACGGGTTAGAGTTAGGTTTAGGGTTCGGGTTCTGGTTAGGGTTAAGGTTAGGGTTCAGGTTAGTGATAGGGTTAGGTTTAGGGTCGGGTTAGGGTTCGGGTTAGCGTTAGGGTTCGGGTTCGGGTTAGGGTTAGGGTTACAGTTCGGGTTAGGGTTAAGGTGAGGTTCAGGGTTTGGGTTCGGGTTAGGTTTAGGGTTATGGTTAGGGTTCAGGTTCGGGTTAGGGTTAGGGTTCAGGTTAGGGTTAGGGTTAGGGTTAGGGGTAGGGTTAGGGTTCGGGTTAGGGTTAGGGTTAGGGTTCCGGTTCGGGTTAGGGTTAGGGTTAGGGTTAGGGTTAGGGTTCAGGTTCAGGTTCCGGTTAGGGTTCGTGTTCGGGTTAGGGTTAGTGTTAGGTTTAGGGTTCGGGTTCGGGTTCGGGTTCGGGTTAGGGTTCGGGTTCGGGTTAGGGTTAGGGTTAGGGTTAGGGTGAGGTTTAGGGTTTGGGTTCGGGGTAGGGTTCGGGTTCGGTTTAGGGTTAGGGTTAGGGTTAGGGTTAGGGTTTGGGTTCATGTTCGGTTGAGGGTTCAGGTTCGGGTTAGGGTTAGGATTATGTTTAGGGTTGGGGTTCGTGTTAGGGTTCGGGTTAGGGTTAGTGTTCCTCTTAGGGTTCGGTTTAGGGTTAGGGTTAGGGTTAGGTTTGGGTTAGGCTTTGGGTTTGGATTCGGGTTCGGGTCGGGTTAGGGTTAGGGTTCGGGTTAGGGTTAGGGTTAGGGTTAGGGTTAGGGTTAGGGTTCGGGTTAGGGTTAGGTTTCGGGTTCGGGTTAGGGTTAGGGTTCGGGTTAGGTTTAGGGTTAGGGTACGGGTTAGGGTTTGGTTAGGGATAGGGTTCGCATTCGGGTTAGGGTTAGGGTTAGGGTCAGGTTAGGGTTAGGGTTAGGGTTCGGGTGAGTTTTAGGGCTAGGGTTAGGTTTCGGGTTCGCGTTAGGGTTAGGGTTCAGTTTCGGCTTCAGATTCGTGCTAGGGTAGGGTTAGGGTTAGGGTTCAGTTTCGGCTTCAGATTCGTGCTAGGGTAGGGTTAGGGTTAGGGTTAGGGTTAGGTTTGGGTTAGGCTTTGGGTTTGGATTCGGGTTCGGGTTAGGGTTAGGATAGGGTTCGGGTGAGGGTTACAGTTAGGGTTCGGTTAGGGTTCGGGTTCGGGTTAGGGTTCGGGTTAGGGTTAGGTTAGGGTTAGGGTTAGGGTTAGGGTTAGGGTTAGGGTTAGGGTTAGCGTTAGGGTTAGGGTTAGGGTTAGGGTTAGGGTTACGGTTCGGGTTAGGGTTAGGGTGAGGTTTAGGGTTTGGGTTCGGGTTAGGTTTAGGGTTAGGGTTAGGTTTCGGGTTCGGGTTAGGGTTAGGGTTAGGGTTAGGGTTAGGGTTAGGGTTAGGTTTAGGGTTTGGGTTACGGTTCGGGTTCGGGTTAGGGTTAGGGTTAGGGTTAGGGTTAGGGTTAGGGATAGGGTTCGAGTTCGGGTTAGGGTTAGGGTTACGGTTCGGGTTCGGGTTAGGGTGAGATTTAGGGTTTGGGTTCGGGTTAGGTTTAGGGTTAGGGTTAGGTTTCGGGTT
>NW_024424764.1:2690-2774 GCF_017311325.1 Ursus maritimus | reverse complement strand
TTCGGGTTCGGTTTCGGGTTCAGGTTCGGGTTCGGGTTCGGTTTAGGTTTAGGGTTAGGGTTCTGTTTAAGGTTAGGAATAGGG
>NW_024424764.1:1566-2016 GCF_017311325.1 Ursus maritimus | reverse complement strand
GGGTTAGGGTTAGGGTTAGGGTTCGGGTTCGGGTTCGGGTTAGGGTTAGTGTTAGGGTTAGGGTTAGGGTTAGGTTTTGGGTTCGGGTTAGGGTTAAGGTTAGGTTTTGTGTTAGGGATAATGTTTGGTTAGGGTTAGGGTTAGGGTTAGGGTTTCTGTTAGGGTTCGGGTTAGGGTTCCAGTTATGGTTAGGGTTAGGGTTAGGGTTAGGGTTAGGGTTCGGGTTCCGGTTATGGTTAGGGTTAGGGTTAGGTTTCGGGTTAGGGTTAGTGTGCGGGTTCGGTTTTGGGTTAGGGTTTGGGTTCGGGTAACGTTTGGGTTAGGGTTAGTGTTTGGCTTCGGGTTCGGGTTAGGTTTAGGGTTAGGGTTCGGGTTAGGGTTAGGGTTAGGGTTCAGGTTCAGGTTCCGGTTAGGGTTCGTGTTCGGGTTAGGGTTAGTGTTAGGTTTAGG
>NW_024424764.1:0-1518 GCF_017311325.1 Ursus maritimus | reverse complement strand
TTAGGGTTAGGGTTTCGGTTAGGGTTAGGGTTAGGGTTAGGTTCGGGTTAGAGTTAGGTTTTGGGTTCGTGTTAGGGTTCGGGTTCGCATTCAGGTTAGGGTTAGGGTTAGGGATCGGGTTAGGGTTCGGGGTAGGGTTAGGGTTAGGGTTAGGGTTAGGGTTAGGGTTTGGGTTAGGGTTAGGGTTAGGGTTAGGGTTAGGGTTCAGGTTAGGGATAGGTTAGGGTTAGGGTTCGGGTTAGGGTTCCAGTTATGGTTAGGGTTAGGGTTAGGTTTTGGGTTAGGGTTAGTGTGCGGGTTCGGTTTTGGGTTAGGGTTTGGGTTCAGGTTCAGGTTCCGGTTAGAGATCGTGTTCGGGTTAGGGTTAGTGTTAGGTTTAGGGTTCGGGTTCGGGTCGGGTTACGGTTCGGATTTGGGTTAGGGTTAGGGTTAGGTTTCGCATTCGGGTTAGGGTTAGGGTTAGGGTTAGGTTTCGGTAAGGCTTTGTGTTTGGATTCGGGTTAGGGTTAGGGTTAGGGTTAGGGATAGGGTTCGAGTTCGGGTTAGGGTTACGGTTCAGGTTCGGGTTAGGGTTCGGATTAGGGTACGGGTTAGAGTTAGGGTTAGGGTTAAGGTTGAGGTTAGGGTTCGGGTTCGGGTTAGGGTTAGGGTTAGAGTTCAGTTTAGGGATAGGGTTGGGGAAAGGGTCGGGTTAGGGTTCGGGTTACAGTTCGGCTTCGGGTTAGGGTTAGGTGTTAGGGTTAGGGTTCGAGTTAGGGTTCGGGTTCGGGATAAGGTTAGGTTTCGGGTTACGGTTAGGGTTCAGGTTCGGGTTCGGTTTCGGGTTCAGGTTCGGGTTCAGGTTCAGTTTAGGGTTAGGGTTAGGGTTAGGGTTAGGGTTAGGGTTCAGATTCGGGTTAGGGTTAGGTTTAGTGTTAGGATTACGGTCAGGGTAAGGGTTAGGGTTAGGGTTAGGGTTCAGTGAGGGTTAGGGTTAGGGTTCGGGTTAGGGTTACGGTTAGGGTTAGGGTTATGGTTCTGGTTCGGGTTAGGTTTAGGGTTAGGGTTAGGTTTGGGTTAGGGTTAGGTTTCGGGTTCATGTTAGGGTTCGGGTTCGGGTTCGGGTTAGGGTTAGGGTTAGGGCTAGGGTCGGGTTAGGGTTCAGGTTACGGTTCGAGTTTGGGTTAGGTTTAGGGGTCGGGTTAGGTTCGGGTTAGGGTTAGGTTTTGGGTTAGTGTTAGGGTTCGGGTTCCTGTTCAGGTTAGGGTTAGGGTTAGGGATCGGGTTAGGGTTCGGGTAGGGTTAGAGTTCGGGTTCGGGTTTGAGTTAGGGTTAGGATTTCTGTTTAGGGTTCAGGTTAGGGTTCGGGTTCGGGTTAGGGTTAGATTTTGGGTTCGGGTTCTGGTTTGGGGTCGTGTTAGGGTTAGGGTTAGGGTTCAGGTTAGGATTAGGGTTCGGTTTCGGGTTGGGTTACGGTTAGGGTTCGGGTGAGTTTGGGTAGGGTTAGGGTTAGGGTTCGTGTTCGTTTGAGGGTTCAGG
>NW_024424763.1:0-1430 GCF_017311325.1 Ursus maritimus | reverse complement strand
GTAGTTGCCTCTGCTACATGGTGCTTAAATGCAGGTGACATAACATCTGTCAGTGAAGCAATACAATCTTTAGCTTAATGATGTGTATTTCTCTACCTGTACTTTGGGCTAATAATTAGATACCTTGTCTATACGCTCTCTTATTCTCTCCTTTTTCCCTTTTCTTTTGCCTTTTGTTTTTCTGCCTACTGGGAAGAATAGGAGACTGTTTCCAAAGATGTACCTCAAACTGGATGGGGATATTGGGGCAGCTGGGGCAAGTCCTTACTCTCTTCAGCCTCAGCTACAGTAGCTACAGTAGGTAAGATCATCCGTCATTTCATTAATTTTTGTGTGTATGTTGCTATAGATCTGTGTTAAAAATGACTTTGTTAATAATTCTTCCATATTTACTTAAGGGCTTTATAGTTGGAGAATTCATTAGGAATGATGGGCTGATTTATAGTACACCTAGAGTTTGCAGCATTTTCTCATTAGCATTTCTTATTAGAGTTTCTCGTTTTCTCATTAACCAGAAATTGTTAATACAAAACTATTGTGTGGTGGTAAATCAAGTTTGTTGGGTTTTTTTGTTTGTTTTGCTTTTTGGTAAGATTACACTCCCAAACATTAGGTATGTATAGGTCAGAATAACATGTCTGTGACCATAGTGATTTTAAAAATCTGCAGGATTGTTTTTGGTTTATTTCTTCAGTTTTGGTGAATGATAGTAGTATTCAAATGTAAAAATGTTACCATTTTTCTCCTTAGGACAGGGTATTTCAAATGTCATTGAGAAGGCAGAGACTTCTCTTGGAATTCCTAGTCCCAGTGAAATTTCAACCGAAGTTCAGTATGCAACAGGTCAGTATGTGGAAACATTAAGACCTAGAATTATGGGTCAAAATGAAACAGTTGAGCTCATTTTTCAGTATATATTTAATGAGTGTCTAATATTCAGGGCATCAGGGGACTGGTGAGAAAGGAGTTTGGAATCTTTGACTACCAGAGGTCTGTGTCTTTTAGCCACTTTAGTCATCTACGAAGTGGGGTAATCTATGTCACAGGACTCTTACAAACATTAAATAAGGTCGTGAATGTAGAATATAAGAATTGCTCAGCATTGTGTTTGGCACAAATGAGTAAGAGCCCAAGAAGAATTAGCTGAGTTTGACTCCGTTGTGACACACAAAAAAATTTTAACATGTTTAGTTTTGGGGGTTTGTTTTTTTGTCTTTGGATTTTTATGAGGGTGAAATTTAATTTTGGATACCTGCTTTGATCACTGTACTCTCACTTAAGCCACAAAAGACAGAATTATAACCAGGGATCAAGATGGCCTGGGACCAGAAAACAGGAAGCTTTTCAGGCCCTGATTTTGCTTTTCTCCATCTCTTAGGGGCTTTATTGTCTCCCACTCTTGTTTCTCTTTGATTGTCTCATTTTTTTTT
>NW_024424762.1:0-1431 GCF_017311325.1 Ursus maritimus | reverse complement strand
TTTTTTTTTCCCCTACAACTGTGACTTCGGAGTTATTATTGGTTTCCTAGTTTATAATGAGCCAAAACCAAAAGACAATAACCAGGCACTTAGATCCTGCCACTTTCCCATAAATGTGTCAAAATATGAGTCACTTTACGATATGTAAGAAGTCAATTAATTCCAGTGACCTTTGTAAATGATGACAATAAAGCAGCTCTGACAATATGCCACTGGCTTCGATTTTCCCTCTGTAAAATGAACAAGTTTAAGAAGAGGTTTCCTGCTCAGAGTAAAAAATGAAAGGTGCTGAAGCATTAGCTCGCAGTATTGGCAGCCTTGCTCACTCTGCCTCAAACGCCACATGCAATCTATAGAAAAAACAAAAAGATTTATTACAAAGAGGAAAAGGTGTTTTCTTTGCTTTTCTGCTATTCATTAGAAGTGCTGCTTTTGTCACAGAACAGATCGGAGATTTTGAGGAACCTCCTAAGTTCCTAACCAAGAGGAAAAGCTTGAAGCAGACATTCAGCCTCCCGATTTCAAACTCCTGGATAATGTAGCATTGCAGTATTGATTTCAGGTTTTCTTAGACCTTTTCCAGGGAAACTTTCCATACCAAACGCACACAGACTGAAATCTGACAGAGCCTGTTTTTAAATTGCAATCAATGATACCTAAGGACAGTGGGTTCACTCCTTAACCTTGGTAAAGCTCACATACATATTTTGTGGATTACACAGATCAACACTGTGCCCACTTGAGTCTGAGAAATACAATCATTCCCGTCTCCCAGTGTTGTCACCCCATGTGCGCCAGTGAGTTTGGGGATCAGAGCAGCATCTACCAGTGCAGATGATGGACACAGGAACATGCCTGGAAGACTTCGCCGTAGTCTCCCCAGTCATGTAGCTATACCAGAAATAGCTTTCTGGCAACACAAGCTTCGAAGGACCATCTTTTCAAGAGTGTCGCTTGTCACAGGCAACACACTGAGTTAGAATGCTGATGAGTAGGTGGAATTTTTTTCTTTGGTTGTTGTTGTTGCTGTTAATGGCTTCATAAACAGTGTTATCTGCTTTCTAGGCCAGAAATTTAGGGACCTGTGAAAATGGTAATCAACTTAGGATTCATTAACTGTATTTTATTATTTCTTTGTTCTTTTTTACACCTATTGCTTCTTTTTTTTTTTTTTTTTCCTTTTTTCTCTTTTGCCACAAAATGGGCTTGGTGTTTTACTCCCCCGCCCCTGAATTTTTTCTAGTGCAAAATTCCTGTGTGATGTGGCATGGTGATATTGATTGCAAACTAATTAAGTTGATCAGAAATGTTTGTAACCTGAGTTTAAAAAATAACACTTATGTAAGTTAAATGTTATTACTTAGCAGCTCCTGAAGATGGTCATAGATGAGGTATCCGTTGGGGAATTTGAAGGAGATCATTAAAAGGAAG
>NW_024424761.1:0-1433 GCF_017311325.1 Ursus maritimus | reverse complement strand
CTTGTCATCCAGGCCCTTAACACCAATGCAAAGCTACCATGTCATTAACTCTGCCTGATCCCAAACAGTTTCCTGCCTTTTGAGACTCAGCCTGGACCCTCCTCCAATCTTCCCCTTTCTGAGACTGCTGAGATTCACACAAGCTTGTGTTCTCCCTTCTTACAATAGGTTTAATAAACTTAGCATTGCCTGAACAGTAGGTTTTATGATGGTCTTTTGAGAGGATGAAATCAGTAAAAGGTTAAAAATCCTGTCCATTGTCAAATAGCCATCAAGAGGCAGAGTTTTGTCAAGTACAGATCCATCTGAGGCAGCAGCAGGAGCCTTCTTTTAAATGGGCTGTTTATCAACATGAATGACTTTTCCTTGTTTGATTGCACACGTACTTTATCCACCAACCTGGGAGGTCCTTGAGGGTCATGGGAGCATCCCTGCAACAAAGCTTCACTACACTATGATCTCCATCAGTGTTTTTGAGAGGCAGATAAATGCATATGTACCCCAAAATAGCAGCTAAGTAGCTGGAAGATTTCTTCCTCTTGTACCACTATGTCATCAAAAATACCTTTAACTTATTAGTTGTTAACACAATAAAATAAAAATAAAAACAAATCAAATATTTTTGATTTTCTATATGATAAGGGAGAGGAATTAACATGAGCTTCCAAGAGGTATAGACTTCAAGAATTCATTTATAATTGAAATATGAGAATTAATAGAAAGAAAAAGTTCAAGAGAACTCAAGGCAAGGTGTGTAAATGTCCTGACACTAGTTAATGATTCTGCACCCAATTCAAATGTGTATGTTAGTTTGAGGCTTCCCACATGACTCTGGTGTCCTACAATTCAACTCAATTTTGGCACTATCTACCTGGAAATAGCACCAGATTCCACAGGTTAAGAGCTCAGTCTCATAAGTCTGCTTTCCCCACACATACTATCAACTTAAATAGAGAGGTAAGCCAAGGCAAGCCCAGATTGCCAGAAATTAAATTTATTTGGAAATAGCAGAGGAACTGAAATTTGGGAAACAGATGCTGTAGCAAGTTGTAGGTGAATCCACTAAGGGTTTGGGGCAGGCTGTATTTACAGGCAAGAAGCACAAAGGGCTCAGTCGTTAAGCGTCTGCCTCCATCTCAGGGCATGATCCCAGAATCCTGGGATCGAGCCCCACGTCAGGCTCCCTGCTCTGCTGGGAGCCTGCTTCTTCCTCTCCTGCTCCCCCTGCTTGTGTTCCCTCTCTCACTGGCTGTCCTTCTCTCTGTCAAATAAATAAATAAATAAATAGATAAAATCTTAAAAAAAAAAAAGGCACGAAGAAGGGGAAATCCAGCAGATTCTAAGCAGTAAATTCATTGGCTTGAGGAGATTTTTGGTGGATTTTTGATTGTCAGAAGATAAGTCTCAGTCTTCTATAAATCAGGCATTTATTG
>NW_024424760.1:0-1434 GCF_017311325.1 Ursus maritimus | reverse complement strand
AAAAAAAAAAAAAAGGATTGTAGGAGATACAGGGGGCCATACATAGAATGAAAGGATTAATACAGACACACCCATCTTTACAAGGCATTAGATCATTCTGTCAATCACTGAACAAATGTTAAGTCATTGCTTGTGTGTTGGCCCTATTCAAGGAGGAAAGAATTCATAGTAATCAGAAAATACTCTCTCCTGACTCTTGTGGTGTTGAGAGTTTGGGGCACATTCACATGATGAAGTCCCGAACAGTCTTCCCATTTGAGCACAGCTATACTTTGAAATCACAGAGTCCTATGATAAGATAAATGAAAATTGTATATTACTGTATAGCATTTGAAGTTTTATTATATTCTTTGCCTAATAATTATCCATATTTCCTTATGTATACACAGTCTGAAAGGGTACTTGCCAAAATTTCCTGAAGTTGGTGGTACCATAGGGTTTTCTCTCCATGTTATCATTTGCACATTATTGGAAGACTTTAATAAATTTCATGAACTTCCCCAACATTTTATTGGGAAAAGTCGCATACGTCAGAATAGTTGAAAGAGATGTAGAGTGGACACGTGTTTTAGGGAGACATTAGCCAGGGCTTCAGCTGAGGGAAAGAACAGCCCAGACCCAGTGTCTCAGTGAGTCAGGGGAAATGCAGAGGGTCCGAAGCCCACACCCGCTCAGTGAGGCAGCAGAGGTGGGGAGGTCGGGCTGGAGAGCAGGGAGGAGCGGAGGGGCCTGACTGTGCCTGAGCTCATGATTGATTCCTCAAATCCTCCAGGTGTTAAAGAGCCATGGACAAGACTACCTTGTTGGCAACACGCTGAGCAGGGCTGACATTCACCTGGTTGAACTTCTCTACTATGTGGAAGAGATTGACCCCAGTCTTCTGGCCAACTTCCCTCTGGTGAAGGTGATCTCTCTCACAGCTTTCAGGAGGGAAGGCTCACATCTCCCACCTCAGGATCTGACATTAGAACTCGCGTCCCATCATTATGCAGATCTTCTCAGCCCCATGACTTCCTCCAGAGTTAGCTCCTAGGGGCTGGTTGAGGCACAGAATCTTGCTGTGCCAAGGACATTTGAGGTGGACGCTTCCCCAAGAAGAACAGCTTCTCTTCACCAGGAGAGGGACCCAGGGCTCAGCATCAACTTTCCCATCCCCATTCCATGATGCTTTCTGTCCTTGTTTTCTCTGGGGTTTCCCTTCCCAGCTGTGTCACCTTTCCTTCATGTGTCTGCCTGAGCAGGTCTCCTTCCCTCTGCTTCCTTCCCTCCACCCCTGCTCCTAATGGCAGACATCATGTTTCTCTGGGCAGAGTCTCCCACTCTCAGTGGGCTGACTGGTTTTGACCGGTCTCGTGGTTTACCTTTCTAAATGTTCTGTCTTCTGTTCCAGAGCAGTTTTCCTATATTTTCATTGTCTGTCTGGAGACTGTGTGT
>NW_024424759.1:0-1435 GCF_017311325.1 Ursus maritimus | reverse complement strand
ATTCAACAGATGCAGCCAGGACTTCTCATTTACTAACCAGAGCCTAACAGAGGGAAATTCCACAGGAATCTGCGATGAATTTGGAAATAGCAGTTAAAATAACTCAGTCCCAGTTAGTTTACATGTGGCCCCTGGGAATGGCCACGAGAAGGATGGGGCTGGAAGGGGAGAAATGAGGGCCTCTAGTTCCAGAATGAAATGCTTTTCTGTACGCGTAAAATAAAATGGGGACCTACACATATGAAACTACAAGCCAGAGAGGTTGTATGACTGAAGAATTGGAACACGGGATGCTTTCCCCTTGCTCTCATCATGCTGCCTGTGGTGGTCACACAACCTTCAGATACATTCCACACTTAGTCATTCTGCTTGATTTGGTGCCTCTTCGGGAGCACAGTTTGTAAACAGTCTGCTGAAAGCTCCATGCGAGTAGCGACTAGCTCAGGAAAAGTGCAGGTGGCTTCAGGATGAGCCCGCGGAAGGTGGGACCAGTGAGCGGTGACGGGAAAGCCTGCGTCTGGATGAGCCTCGGCTTCAGGGAGCCCTGGTTTAGAAGAAATCCCCTGACGTCAGCACTTTCCTCGGAGGAAGGTGGCGTGGAGATGCCACACTAAAAAGTAAGCAATACCAAGCGCCTCTGAGAAGTGTTCCCACCAACAGCATGCTGTCCGGGGGAATCATGCCTGTTACTGCGGTGAATGCCATTGTATCTGGAGCTGGGTACTGACTGGAAGCGAAAGCCTCCGGAAAGACATCTGTCTGGCTCCTGTTGTCACCGGTTTGCATTGTTCTCTCCTATGGCTCAGGATGCAAGCACATTTGAGCCGTCCTTCCGAGACACGGCGGCTTCATGAACACAATCTATTGCACGGTGTGAGTTACATTTTGTCTTTCCTGGAGAATATCAGGAAAGGAATACATCTAAGAACCAGTCCACAAGACACACTCGATACATAAATTAAGTGTGATAAAGTAATGAGCAGCTTGGGGGACGGATGACACATTTGTCAGCCTCCTTGATTCCCCAGCATGGCAATGGCGTCCAGAACTGGTGCCGAGCAGGAAGATGAGGACAAGGTGGGGAGGAAGGAAGGGGCGGCTACTCTCCTGAAACCCTCGTGAGAGAGAACAGACCTGTGGCTTGACAAGACTTCCCCGATGGATTCTTACCGCTGTTCCAGCAGACCACCTTCAAGGCTAGAGTTTCCTAGGTTATACCAGAAATTCCCTATCATTCATTGTTGGGTTGCTTGAGAGTCAAGAAGTTTACAAACACAGAGGCTAGATTAAAATCCTGTTGGACAACAATTATTGACCGCTTGTTTCCCCAGCTAGCGTTTGAGGACTTGAGTGGTGGTGTGGGAAAAGCAGAGCCCATGGGGCAGGAAGTGTGGTATGAGGATTTGGTTCACTATGCACTAGACCTGGTTCACTT
>NW_024424758.1:0-1435 GCF_017311325.1 Ursus maritimus | reverse complement strand
CCACTGCCAGCTTCCCCTTCTGGCTCCCACAGACTTTTCTGGAGCTGACTTCTCTTTCCACTGAAGCTCATGTCTTTTGGTGTGAACATGGGAATGAGTCTGTCAGGATTCTGTCATCAGTTTTTGTGATTACTTATTCATTTATTTTCACTTCCAGATTGTGTGAAATTGGTACATGACCTGTCTCATGTGTTATAAGGGTGTGAGTCTTGTATAGTTTTCTGTCTTCCTCATTGTGCAGGTGTTTTTCAGAGACGTGATGGGTATTTCAATTTTTCTTGGTGGATATCACTTCAGCTATCCAGACTTTTTCATGAAAAATGTGTTTAAATATTTAAAAAAATAAAATAAAAGGAGACCTTCTTTAACAATAGCTATATTTTAAATTACTTACTTTATTTCGTTTCTACTTGTATCTAACATTAGTATAAAGGGTAATAATGACCAAAGATAATTGTTATGACAATTATTACTTACCATTTCTCTGCAATTTCTTATTAATATACAATGAATGTAATTACAACCACAGGTAGAGAGTAGGGAGAAGTAAGCCAAGTTTTCTAGTTACAGGATGAAATATATTATGTAAAAGTGTCACCGGACTACTGTGAGTTCACTTCTTGGTGAGGTACAGGAGAGGCTCTACTAGGTGTTGTCACACAAAAACTTTATTTGCAATAAATAAGGAGATCAGGGGGGAAGAATTTCCAAAGCTGTGGCTCCCTGAGTGAGGGTGAGCAAGTTCCATCATTCAGGGTTAGGATGAACATTCACAAAGGGGAGGTTTGCCATCCCAGGTAAAGGTGGGCATAAGGTTGTGCAGGGTTACTGAGAACACAAGCTGTGATGTGTCCTGTGGTGTGTTAGTGAAGCTTGTGCTCCTCCCGGGGCAGAAATTTAATATTATAAGGAGGCAGAGGTCACTGTAGGACACTCCATGGTCCATCTGCACAGGTGGAGTTGGTGGGGGGGCTCAAATTGGTCTGGGCTGCCAAGCTCTTCCTTCTACTTGTCTCTGAAGTATATGGTTTACATTCCTGTGAAGAAGAAGGGGTGTCCATGGGGGTCTTGCTGGTGACAGTTTTAATCTCATTAACCCTGTGGGGCATGGTTTCAGTCCTGCTAAAACAACTCAAGAATGTGCATTAGGTCAAGATTTACTTTTGACACAGCACCGGGAGTTTTACCACTGAGTTACTGTCTCTGATGTGATTAGACTCTTTCCTGACCTGGTAGAGACTGTTAGTTTTTCCATTCCTTTTGTTCCCATAAAATCCTCACTTCTCATGTTTTGGTATTTCTGTGTTCTAGACACCCCTAGGAAGTTCTGCAAGATGTGTGCTGGGCAAGTAGAGCCAGCAGGGTACTGATCATGGAAAATAGCCAGGGACAAAGAATCTTGGGTCAGGAAAGTTGCCTCTTCTTTCCACCCCCC
>NW_024424757.1:0-1436 GCF_017311325.1 Ursus maritimus | reverse complement strand
TATATATATATATACACACACACACACACATATAAGATATATATTTGTACTTAGGTGGCATTATCATAATTGGTGTGTGCAGGGGATTTCTGGGAATTTGCGATTAACTCATCACTTAAAAATCAGTTGATTAGATTAACTTTCATTTTCAATTCCCATTCTTATAATTAACTTGTACTTAGAAGTACAGTTGGAATAGTGTAAGAGTATCAGAAGTTGCTTTCAATTATATGCTTCATATTGTAGTTAAATTGGAAGTTTACCATTAAATTGAGAACACATATTATTAGGAACATCTCATTCTGATGAAGAGCACTGCAATGTGCCATTTATGCAAATCATGTGGAGGTACAGATGTTAAAGGGGAAAGAAATTGTTCTGATAGTTCGTACCATGTGTCCCAGTAAGAGTATCTTATCTCGGACTTGCTTTAGATACAGTAACAGCTGCTGGGTCTCTGATGGATTTGAAGATCTCACTCTGACTCCTGCTATGATAGTTCAAGATGAATGAAGTCAGCAGAGCCACCAGACAAGCTCTCCTTTTAAATTGCTCCACAAGCCTGAGAGCTGAGTGATTGCTGTACGTAAGAGCTATCACGTATTCCCACCAAATTAACCCCCCACACCCGCTTCCTACCATTCAGTCTGTGTTTCTGTTGCCTTCTGATGGGTAATTTTTTTAGCTTTCCTCTGACATTCAGCCTAGCCTTTTCCATGTGGTATGCTGGTGCATATGTTTGCATTCAGAATTTATTGTATATCTTCTTTAATATTAGTAACATTATCTTTAAGTCGAATTGTTATAATTCAAAATAATTAATAAATATTTGCTATTCATTCAAATGGCATGAATGGTATACATAGTATAGGTGTTAGTGGTCAACCTGAACCACCAAAAGCTTTGATCTGATGATACCTTGAAGATAAACAATACACTAAGAACCAAGTCCGCTCAGATTTTATTTGAACCCTATCTGTTTTAGCAGTCCACAATCATAAATTATCAAGGAAAACCAGGAATTTAGAAGAAACCTAAGAAAACGCCACTAAAGACCAACAGATTAGATCCAGCGGACAAGAAATTAGGCACGCTGGACAATTCAACCAGAACAGGCAGCATGGCGGATTGGAAAGAGCTTGGTCACTGAAGTTATACATACGCAGAAAACAGAGACAGAGAGCGTGATTAAATGGAGACTCTCGAGGATGTTTTAAAATTGTTTCTATCTCAGGAGCTTTAGGAGCTTCACCATTGTGGTTTTGTGATTTCAGTTTTAGTTTTGTGCATTTATTCCTTAAATAAATGGACGATGGTTACCTTGGTTTTTGGAAGATCAAGTTTCTGCCTCTACTGTCCCATTTAAAATAACCCCAAGTTTCGGGCGCTTGGGTGACTCAGTCGGTTAAGTGTCCAACTCTTGATTTCCACTCAGG
>NW_024424756.1:0-1436 GCF_017311325.1 Ursus maritimus | reverse complement strand
CATTAACTTGGTGTCGCACACTGTACGGTGACTTCATGTCCGTTCCACAGTTTAAGCTCCACATAATCCTGGGAAGCAGGTACACGACACTGTCCTTCACTTACTAAATGGCTCACCCTGCGGGTCTGAGGGTGTTGCTTTTCCATATTAACTCTCCCTGAAATATGCGGGCTGCTCCTTGGTGCTCTCGCTGTCAGGAGTGACTGAAGACGCCTTATGAATGTGGCGGCTCAGTCAGCACGGGGTTCCTAGGTCTGTGTCACCAGGCCCGAACCACTCCTACTTTTCAGACAGAGCTTCTCTGCAACCTCAGCCTGCTTTGGGGCCCAGCCCATTCCACCCCGGCTCCTCTCCTGGGGAACCCAAGGAGGCACTAAGGGAGGTGGGGCTCGGGCTCCCTCCAGCTGTTCCGCACCCAGGGCACCCTGCCCTCCATGTAGAATGGTAAAGTCAATTCAACACATTAGCTTTTTCATCAAAGGAGTTCAACTATTTAAGGCATCCATTTGAAGTAAAAACAAAAAGAAAAACAAAACACAAAACACACACCATCGCCCCCCATGAACATCCCTGGCTTTCCTCTCCTGACCTCTTCACTTTCCTTTGTAGGCTTTGTGGGGCAGTGGAGTGGTGGGACTTATCCACCTGAAAACCCCATCCTGAACAGCCTCGAGAAAGTTTTCCTTAGACATTTCTAGTCCCTCCCACCCACCTTCCGGGAAGAGTAAAGGTCTCATGGGGAAATCTTTACAACTGCCTAAAATAAGCTGACATTCATTTATACACTCACAAGTCTTCTCCAGCCTCCAATCTTTCTAACAGTGCCACTCCCGGATCTAAATAACAAAAAACGTTTACATTCATGTGCTCCCTGGCTTAAAAGTTCTTCCCATGACAATGCAGGGTTCCCTATTAATTAGCTGCTAAAAACTAGAGGCCGTCTTACAATTAAAAACACAAACAAGTTGAGATCATTTGTGGGCTAGCTTAAGGTAAAGGAAGCACCATAATCTTATCCTCTGTGGGGAGGAATTTAGAATGAAGGAAGGCTAGCTGTCCTTGGGCTCCATCCAAAGAGTGTTGTCACCAAACTACCCAAAGAGAGTCTTATAGGGCAGCTTCTTGTTCTCATCTCCCTTCTAAGTCCATTCCAACTCCCACACTAGCTCTGCTCCAGCCAATTCCTTCACATCTCTGCTCAGGACCTTATTCTATCAGGAAGCCATTCTGCCTCTTTCTCTATAGATCTGGGGGAAGGATCCTCCTCCTCTGGGCTCTCTGACGATCTTACATCCTAAGTGTGTTAGTTTAACAAGTATTGCATGGACTTTCATTCCCCCCATCCCTGGAGATAAACCAGACCATCAATGATTTCATTTAATTTTCAAATCCCCATATCGACTTTCAATAAAGTTCTACAATTCTGACACCAGTTG
>NW_024424755.1:0-1436 GCF_017311325.1 Ursus maritimus | reverse complement strand
AAAAAAAAAAAGGAATGCGTTTTACCTTGAGTTTTTCCTGATGAGGTGACTTAGGATGGGGACCCTAGAGAGTCTCAGATTATCCGATCATCAGAAAGACCACACGCCTAGAGGATTGGAACCTCTAGCCCCGTTCACTGTTTGCTGCAGAGGGCAAGGTGGGGGGAGGATGGAGATTAATCACTATTAAAACGTTGAACATGGAGATTTGGGAACCTTCTGAGTTTGTGAACACATCGAAGTGCTGGGAGGATGGTGTGTCAGGAGAGGGCATGGAAACTCCATGCCTTCCCATTCCCCACACCTGGCCCCGTGAACCTCTTCCATTTGGCTGTTCCTGAGTGAATTCCTTTATAATCACTGGTAGTAGTGAGTACATCACTTGCATATTACTACGGGTAATATTTGGAAGGACAGACACTAAAACAATAATGTTTATTTCTGGATGTTGCAGTTTCTATGAATTTTTTCACTTTTCATATCTGTCTTTGAATTTTTCTATATTAAATATTTATTACATATGTAATTTTAGACAATATGGCCATCTTTTTACTCACTGCGTTGTATATATCATGTGTAAACAAATAATTAAGAGCAGATTTCTAATTTGTCAGTGAAATCTTATTATTTTATGCTTGGACTGTGTTGCTATTATTGCATCTTTTACTCTCTAAGGACATTATTCCCATTGTGCTTGGCTTAGGATTTTCTTTGGCAAAGTAAATTGCACTTCAAGTTCATTAGAGACTTTTGAATTAGGGCCTCCAAGGACTTTTTAAAGTAGTTTTCAGCATGTGTGTTGTGGATGGAGGAAACGAACAGGGTTGTAAGTGTAAAAACTTGTTTGTCCAGAGAAAATCAGAACATCTGCTTTTGTAGAACTAGAGAGGCTTCTTAATTCCTCCTTGCTCTTTAAAATTTATTATCTTCCTTTCAGTTTCCCAGCATAGAAATATTTTCTAATTTTAAATTAGATTGGTATTTTTTATAAGTTCAGAAACCATAAATGTACATATATGGTGTGTATAGGTTCTTGGGGGCAAGCGGCTAGGGATATACTTAGTTGATGCTAGTGGTAGGTTCTTGTTCAACTGTGAGACTCACTAAGGTCATTTGAGGTATAGCTTCCTAGTGAAACAGTGAAGAATGTCAGAGGTAAGTACTGGGGTGTTTTGCAGTCAACCTCCACCAGAAAAAAAATGCGGGCGGGACCATTTTATGCATCGTTAATTTGGTGCAATCCCATGTACAGTAATTTGATTTGCACACAGAAACAACTTTCTTTTTATTTCTTTTATTATTTTTTAAAAAAAGATTTATTTATTTACTAGAGAGAGTGAGGGGGAGAGAAAGAGAGAATGAGCAGGGAGGGCAGAGAGAATCCCAAGCAGACTCCGTGCCAAGTGCATAGCCCAACATGGGGCTTGATCTCATGA
>NW_024424754.1:0-1437 GCF_017311325.1 Ursus maritimus | reverse complement strand
AAAAAAAAAAAAAAAGAAAGAAAAGAAAGGATTTGCTTTCTTCTCTGCAAACCTGAGGTAAAGAACAACCACTTCTCATGACATTCTAAGCATTCCAACTAATAAGAGCACATTTACTCCACAACTTTTAGAATCAAAATAACTATGCTTTAGGAAAAACAATGAATCATCAAAGTAAAGATTTGTGACTAACACATAATTTTAATAAACATTTCCCTGAGAACTTTAATCCAACCCTTCTTTTCAGTCTGGGATGTTCTAATTTGAGCAGTATGGAATTGTTAAAATTTGCATATGCTACTACTAATTTGACACTACATCTAATTGAATTATCACGCCCTCAATGACTGAAGCTCCACCAGCACATTAAACCAAAGAAGAGAAACAACTGCCCAGTTCGGGTTTTGACCAATTGCTAAGATAACTCAAGCAAAACATGTTTTGCCTGACCTAAAAAAAAAAAAAGAAAAAAAAATCCAACTTTCCTGAAATCTTGAATTTATTTTATTAAATTCTGGCCTAGAAATAACAGCACATCTTAACATCTCACATTTACATTTGTGTGGTTATCTCCACCAAGAATCTTCTCTCCAGGAAGTTGTCCTTCCACCAGATCAGGCAAAAAATAAATAAATAAATAAATTCTTTATTATCCAAGACCTTGGTTTTCCTTAGGGAAAAGGATTCCTTATAGATACATGGCCTTTTACATTAAAAAGTGGATTCATTCATGAACCTGAAGAATTTCTTAAATATTGCTCAAACATACGAAAGTTTAAAGGAGGAAATGCTCTTTGGGACAAAAAGTTGTTTGTTTGCCTGCTTTTGTTTTTAATGAAAAGAACATTTCCAAAGTAGCAAGATAAAATAAATTTAAAAAGTAGAATATTGTGAATTAGAGTAAAATAACCTGAAATACAATATGGAGAGCTTGTGACATCTCCCACAGTCATAAGGAATATGGTTGGAACATTCCTAAAAATAAAGCTCCATATTGATTGAAAACATGTTTCTGGCTATATGCTTCCCTAAACCAAGAGCTATATTGAGCTAATCTATCTTGCACACCCAGCAAATAGCACGTTGCCTGGCACGGAGTAGGCCCTCAATAAATATTTATTAGTAAATGAATCTCCAAAACAGAACCACTAGAGGTATCTCACTGTGCAACATTTATGCTTCAGGACTCAACACTTAATTTTTTTTTACGTACTACAAATGCATTTAATATTTACTGAGCATTCTCCCAAACAGCTCTAAAGGCAAAATTGTGTTTGGAATACCTGTCATTATAAGTAGTTTGCATGGTGACTTAGAGTTTCTTCAAAAAGACACATACTTTGAGGCCCTAAGAATCTTAAATGATACATACTACTTTCACATAAAGAATGAGCCAGCTGTTACTGTAATTAAGAACAGGTACTAGAGTTGACCTTG
>NW_024424753.1:27841-29731 GCF_017311325.1 Ursus maritimus | reverse complement strand
TGGGCTCCCAGGTAAGCTATCCTTTAACATTTTACCTAGCTCAAAATGACTGGGCAAAACTTCAAAGCATGGGCCCTGTTTCTGCCCCAAGCACATGTTGTACATCTGCTTCGAGAAGAAAACAATAACCAAAAATGCCAACATAAAGATAAGAAAAAATAAAGAACCTCTTTGGCTCCCATAAGATTAAAGTCATACTGACATGTACATACTGAAAACATAAGAAAGAGTCTGTCACTTTCTGGAATCTAAGAAGATCCTCATTGTGGTGTGTAACTCTGTACCTAAAACAAAACAGAAAAAAATATATAAGCCTACCCGAACTGTTCCTTCCCCGGAGCATTCCCTTCTTGGTGAAGATTGTGTCTCCCAGGCAGCTGTCCTGACTTGGGTTTAAATAAAGGTCTCTTCCTTTCTCTAAAATATTTTTAAAAGTTCAATCACGCAATGTCGACACTAACAGTGTTTTCTATTTACGTGAGATATAAATGTTCCACTCTAGTTACATGGGGAATAGACAAATAGAGGGTTACTTTAGAAGAGTAAGTCTGCTATCCAGAAAAGGCAAGGTCATTGGTCTATTGAGAATGAAGATAATTACTGCTAAACAACAAGTATGTGTTGCCCCTTCGCCCAGAAACCGAAGCAGGTGTGCAGGCTTTAGGTCAGAGGTGCCTTCTTCTCCCCAGCTGACAGCACTTCTCTGCTCTGGCTCCAAGACACCCGAGGTTTTGAACGTCAGCATCTGAGTCAGCGAGGAAGCTTGTCACAGGACGCCAGTGTTCAGAGAAAGCACAGGTATGTTTGGCAAAATGTCCTATCTATTTCAGGGCTGGAGGTAAAACCTCTCATTATCCCAAAACCTCCTAGGTTTTTCTGTTTTCTCTAGTTGAGCCACAAAGTAAAATTGAAGTAGCTGTCAGCATTCTGGGTTTGGTGCAAGAATTACTTAGTTTCCCTGCTGGTAGAACTTTGCAGGGGATGACAATTTCTTTGTCCATTTATTGCTTACAAATGTATTTTGAACATCTGTTTCCTAGGAACCCTCTTTTATTAGAAAGGGAAGGTGAGATTCACTCTGTGCCTGTTTGTAACATCTAATTTGTTCCTTCATCTAACAGTGTTTATTCAATTGGGCCTAAGATATGGTTGAGTGGCCAGCATCTAGAGTTAGGTGGCTTTTTGTCATCAGATACAGACTTGGATGATGTCTTGTCATTTGTCAAAGGTGATGTTTCATCATTGGTTAGTCTTTTCATTGGAAGAGTTAAAATTAGGGTGGAGGGAAAATTCAAAATTATCCAAAGCGGCCTGTTCCTGTTTAAAAGTTGAGCTTGACTTTCTAGTTTTACTAAATGTATTATCTCGATATTTTGAGGTGCCATATTCTCTCTGTAGTTTCTTTGGTGGTGGAGTCAGAAGGAGAGTCTGGGAATTCTTTTGGATAGTGGCATGCTGGTGGCTTCAAGGGGCTTGGCGTCAGGAGCCCTGGGGTGAATTCTGCAACTGCTTGCCTGACCCTGGGTGCATCTCACAGAGGTTTTGTTTCCTCTTATGAAATTGCCGGCAGATAATGTTCTGCTTAAAGGGGAACCCTCCCATCCTGTTGGTGGGAATGCAAAGTGGTGCAGCCAGTCTGGGAAACAGTGTGGGGGTTCCTCAAAAAGTTAAACATTGAACAACCACATGATCCAGCAATTGCTCTCCTAGGTATTTACCCAAAGGATACAAAAATGCAGATTCGAAGGGGGTCCATGCACCATGATGTTTATAGCAGCAATGTCCACAGTAGCCAAACTATGGAGAGAATCCCAAAGTCCATGCACTGATGAATGGATAAAGCAGATGTGGGATACATATATATATATATATATATATATATATATATAT
>NW_024424753.1:18413-22273 GCF_017311325.1 Ursus maritimus | reverse complement strand
TTTTTTTTTTGTCTTTTTAGTCTCTGTTGGATTTATTTATGCATTCCTTTTTGTTATTTCCTTATTTCTACTAATTTGGGGCTTTGTTTGCTGTTTTTTTTTTTTCTACTTCTTTACCACAGAAATCAGGTTGTTTATTGGAGAGCATTCTCATGGATTGATGAAGACTTGAATTTCTATGAACGTCCCCCCCGTAGAGCTACTTTTGCTGCATCCCATAAGTTTTTGTAGGTTGTCTTTTTCATCAGTGTCAAGGTACTTCTAAATTTTTTTTTGATTTCTTCTTTGACTGTTGGTTGTTCAGTAGCATGTTGTTAAATCTCCACATATTTTTTTAAGATTATTTAAGTATCTGGCAGAGAGTGAGACAGCGAGAGAGGGAACGCAAGCAGGGGGGTGGGAGAGGGAGAAGCGGGCTTCCCACTGAGCAAGGAGCCTGATTCGGGGCTAGATCCCAGGCTCCTGGGATCACGACCTGAGCTGAAGGCAGATCCTTAATGACTGAGCCACCCAGGCCCCCCAATCTCCACCTGTTTTTGACTGTCCCATTTTTTTCTTGAGACTGATTTCTAGTTTCATATCATTGTGGTTGGACAAGATTTGTAGCAGAAGGTGAAGAGAGCATTCAGATGAAAGGTTTGTTTCCTGGAGGGTTTTCTGAGGGCAGACCATGAGTTCCGTGGGGACGGAGGAAGGTTTTGTGAGACGGGGGGTGGGGTTAACCCTTGTTAGAATTACTGACTACTACCATGCAGGCTGTGTGCTACCGTTCACACCGTAGTCCTGATGGGCTTGTACTTCATTAGAAATATTTTCTAGGAGGTGTAGGCATAGGCTTCTCTAAAAGAAAGGTGCCATGTGGGTTCATGGCATGACCCCAGGTCAGCAACCAGGATGTATGGTATTGTGGGGGATCAGAACCAGGCTTTCTGTGGGAAGTGACGGAAATAGGGTATGGTGAGCTCCATGACCTCATAGGTGAGGTCCCGAGTGACCCACTGGGTGTTGGGTTCCGTGGATCTGTTTCATCAGGTGCTGTGGAATTCAGGGACACCCTCCTGTCTGTGGATTTGTGTGGAGACAGGTAGACATCAGTGTCTGGCCAGGCACGAGGGTCGCACTGGACCACCACCAGAGGTGCAGCATGCGGGGGAGCCACTGCTTGGTTTCCACGAAAGCTGACCAGGGTCTGTGACCGTGATTCCTAGCAGCTGCAAGGGGAGAGGAGGCCGGGGGTGGTGCACACTTCCTAGACTTGTGGTCAGGACTAGTCTGGAGCCCACTGAAGTCAGCCACACCTGGCACAGAAGGCCCCCAGTCAGTGTAGCTGTGGGCACTGCTCCCATGGCACTTTCGGGCCGGCTCCATGCTGCCACCTCCTGCTTTTCATCATCATCTTCAAGGTCGTGTGCCTCTGCTCTTGCCCCATGGCCTCCGGGGTATTGTCCGTCCTCCATCTGGCCCTCGTCCCTGGTGCCCTGTGCAGTCCGATGCCAGGGTAGCCTTCTCGAGACAAACATCTGGCCCTGATGGAACACTTCCATGGATCTCGTGTGATGCGAGGATGATGTCCTGCCCTGGAAGGGGGCTGCAGGTCCCCAATCAGGAGAGCCATGTCTCCCTTTTCAGCATGGCCTGCCCTCCCCTCAGTCTTCTTCAGGGAAGCTCTCCCCACTTCCTGAGATGACAGCTCTGAACTTAAAAGTGAATGTTATTTTACATATCTCTATGACTTAGTGCATCCATGGCAGGTCTTCCAACCCCATTAGTGGGTTTTTTAGCAGTTCTGAAGGGCTGTCTGCTCAAGGAGGGGATGACCTGGGTGGGGCAGCTTTCCCTCTCATCTCCCTCAGCCTGTCTCTGAGCCCTGGGGCCAGCTGTCCCACTGAGGATTGAGGGACCCGAGCCAGCCCATCCTGAGCCCAGGCTGTGTGTCAGCTGTGTAGACTGATGCGTGTCGGAGCGGTGGGCAGCTGGCATGGGCCAGGGGCAGGCAGTGTCTCCTCATTCCTTCCCTCCCTTCCTCCCAGAGGTAGCTCAGAGCAGCCTTCAACCCCTGCATCTCCAGATCCCTTGACCTGTGCCTCCTGTGTTCAGCTGGTGATTTTGGAGTTTCTCATGGATTCTACCTCCCGTACCCTCTCCCGTAGCAGTTCCTGGATCAGGGGAGGGGTCGGACCCTTGTCTGTTTTTGGTCTTCTTCCTCTCCCACACCAAGCCCACCCACCTTTGCATCTTCCATGTATGTGCTTATAAGCAGGCCCATCCACAGGGAACCTATTAGCCAAAGGGATCCAGGCAATGAACATTGAAGTAGAGATCCAGGATCCATAATATACCTGCTCTGAAACTTGTCCCCAAGTCTGTGACTCTCTCACAATGTAACAGAAACAATAATATCTTTCTGGACTGTGAAGTGACATGTGTCTCTACTTCCAATCTTGAATGCATAGGTGCTGAGCCTGGACAGAAAAGGACCATGGCTCCCGTGTCCTGGGAGCCCCGGTAAGAACTCAGTGAAATCTGAATTCAAGGCATAGAGTGAATAATTATTGTAGAGTGAATCCTCCCAAGTAGGGCTTATGAACATTGCACAGGAAAAGCTTTTTCAAAGAGGTTCCTGAAAGAAAAATCTTTTTTAAAAATTTATTTTAATTCCAGTAGAGCTAACATACAGTGCTACATTCGTTTCAGGTGTACAATAGCGTGATTCAGTAATTCTATATATTACTCAGTGGTCATCAAGAAAAGTGTCCTCTTAATCGGCTTCATCTATTTGACTCATCCCTCTATGCACCTCCTCTCTGGTATCCATCCGATTGTTCTCTATTGTTAAGAGTTTGTATTTTGCTGCACCCATACTCAGGCAACCCTGTATGGGTAGAGTTGCCCTGTCCCCTGTGAAGGGGGATGGGTGTGGGAACGCTGTGAGCCAATATTTCCAGGCTTTTGTTCCCTGGCGGCTTTCTCTGGAGGTCTGCTGTGCCTCTTCTGAGAGTCAGAGCAGCAGAAGCTGAATTGTCACAGAACAGAGGGATTGCGGCCTGTTCTCCACGGATGTTCTGGCTACTTTAACTCCGTTACTGTTGGTGCTGCTCAACCGCATAGCGTCCCTGGATGTGTGCCCCACACCTGGTGTCCCTGCCCTCACTTCCAGGGCAGGTGCATCTCTGTCCTTTGTGTTTCTAAGGCCACCAGCCGCCAGCCTCCCCGCGTGCTCCCGGGTCTCTGGGTCTGTCTATTCCCGGTGAGCACACCGGGATTCCGGAGTTCCGTGAGAAGCCTGGTGGTGGTTGCACCTGGTTCAGGGTCTCAGTCTGCTGTTTCCTGGGTGCCAACCGCGAGTCCGCCCGCTCCCCCATGCAGGTGGCCCACCAGCCGCCAGCCGCCACGCGTGCTCCCGGGTCTCTGGGTCTGTCTATGCCAGGTGAGCACACTGGGATTCCGGAGTTCCGTGAGAAGCCTGGTGGCGGGCGCACCTGGTTCAGGGTCTCAGTCTGCTGTTTCCCTTGTTCTGACAATGAATCTGCCCGCTCCCCTGTGCAGGTGGCCTGCCAGCCTCCAGTGGACCCGCACGCGCTCCAGGAGCTTCCAGTCTCATTCTGGATCCCATGAGCACACTGGGATTCCTGTGTTCCGCGAGATGCCTGGTGGTGTGCTCTCTGGGCTCACCAGTCTCAGTCCACTCTCTAGGGGTGCCTTCTGTGAGTCTGCCCGCTCCCCTGTGCAGGTGGCTGCTACTTCCTGGCGCCTGAACGCGGCGGCTCCCTCCCCCTTCCTTTTATCTTCCAGTATCTGTGCCAGGTTTCAGGACTCCCCGCTTCCTACCTCAATACTCAGCGCTGGAGATGTTCATTTGT
>NW_024424753.1:10459-10839 GCF_017311325.1 Ursus maritimus | reverse complement strand
AAAAAAAAAAAATAAAGACAACAGGTCTCTGTATATTTACTTTATATCCTGCAGCTTTCTTGAATTTTTTTTATTCTAACATTTTTGTGTGTGTGTGTGTGTGTGTGTGGAATCTTTAGGGATTTCATGTCAGTTGTAAATAGTGACAGTTTTCCTGTATGGATTTCATATCTTTCTCTTTTTTTAAAATGATGATAGTCACCCTACAGTACTTCATTTGTTTTTGATGTAGTGTTCCATGATTCATTGTTTGCATATAACACCTAGTGCTCATTATGACACGTGCCCTCCTTCTTTTTAAAAGAATTTATTTATTTATTCAACAGATATAGAGACAGCCAGCGAGAGAGGGAACACAAGCAGGGGGAGTGAGAGAGGAT
>NW_024424753.1:9787-10428 GCF_017311325.1 Ursus maritimus | reverse complement strand
CCTAATGCCGGGATCATGCCCTGAGCCGAAGGCAGACGCTTAACCGCTGTGCCACCCAGGTGCCCCAATACGTGCCCTCCTTAATACCCATCACCAGGATAACCCATTCCCCTACCCTCCATTTCTGCAACCTTCAGTTTGTTTCCCAGTGTCAGTAGTCTCTCATGTTTCATTTCCCCTCTCATTCCCTCACTTCACTTTTCCCTTCCTTCTTCAAATATCCTCCATGCTATTCCTTCCATTCCACATAGGAGTGAAACCATATGATAATTGTCTTTCTCTGCTTGCTTTAATTTCACTTAGCATAAACCCCTCCTGGTCCATGCACGTTGGTGCAAGTGGTGGGTATTCATCCTTCTGACGACTGAGTAATATTCCATTGTATAGATGAACCACATCTTCTTTGTCCATTCATCTGCTGAAGGACATCTTGGCTCCTTCCACAGTTTGGCTATTATGGACATTGCTGCTATGAACATTGGGATACATGTGCCCCTTCTTTTCATTACTCTGTGTCTATGGGGTAAATACCCAGTAGTGCAATTGGTGGGTCGTAGGATATCTCTGTGGTTAACGTCGTGAGGAAACTCCATATTGTTTTCAAAAGTGGCTGTACCAGCTTGAATTCTCACGAGTAGTGT
>NW_024424753.1:6990-8662 GCF_017311325.1 Ursus maritimus | reverse complement strand
CCCCAATCTCCACCTGTTTTTGGACTGTCCCATTTTTTTCTTGAGACTGATTTCTAGTTTCATATCGTTGTGGTTGGACAAGATTTGAAGCAGAAGGTGAAGAGAGCATTCAGCTGAAAGGTTTGTTTCCTGGAGGGCTTTCTGAGGGCAGACCATGAGTTAAGTGGGGATGGAGGAAGTTTTTGTGAGACAGGGAGTGGGGTTAACCCTTGTTAGAATTACTGACTACTACCATGAATGCTGTGTGCTACCGTTCACACCATAGTCCTGATGGACTTGTACTTCATTAGAAATATTTTCTAGGAGGTGTAGGCATAGCCTTCACTTAAAGAAAGGTGCCATGTGGGTTCATGGCATGACCCCAGGTCAGCAACCAGGATGTATGGTATTGTGGGGGATCAGATACAGGCTTTCTGTAGTAAGTGACAGAAATAGGGTATGGTGAGCTCCATGATCATAGGTGAGGTCCCGAGTGATCCACTGGGTGTTGGTTTCTGTGGATCTGTCTCATCAGGTCCCGTGGAATTCAGGGACACCCTCCTGTCTGTGGATTTGTATGGAGACAGGTAGACATCAGTGTCTGGCCAGGCCTGAGGGTCGCACTGGACTACGACAGAAGTGCAGCGTGTGGGGGAGCCACTGCTTGGTTTCCACGAAAGCTGACCAGGGTCTGTGACCATGATTCCTAGCAGCTGCAAGGGGAGACGAGGGCGGGGGTGGTGAACACTTCCTAGAGTTGTGGTCAGGACTACTCTGGAGCCCACTGACATCAGCCACACCTGGCACAGAAGGCACCCAGTCAGTGTAGCTGTGGGCACTGCTCCCATGATACTTTCGGGCCGGCTCCATGCTGCCACCTCCTGCTTTTCATCATCATCTTCAAGGTCATGTGCCTCTGCTCTTGCCCCATGGCCTCCGCGGTATTGTCCGTCCTCCCTCTGGCCCTCGTCCCTGGTGCCCTGTGCAGTCCGATGCCAGGGTAGCCTTCTCGAGACAAACATCTGGCCCTGATGGAAAACTTCCATGGATCTCTTGTGATGCGAGGATGATGCCCTGCCCTGGAAGGGGGCTGCAGGTCCCCAATCAGGAGAGCCATGTCTCCCTTTTCAGCATGGCCTGCCCTCCCCTCAGTCTTCTTCAGGGAAGCTCTCCCCACTTCCTGAGATGACAGCTCTGAACTTAAAAACGAACATTGTTTTGTATTTCTTTATGCCTTACTTCATCCATGGCATGTCTTTCAAACCAGTTAGCGTGTTTTCAGCAGTCCTGGGGGGCTGTCTGCTCAAGGAGGGGATGACCTGGGTGGGGCAGCTTTCCCTCTCATCTCCCTCAGCATGTCTCTGAGCCCTGGGGCCAGCTGTCCTAGTGAGGATTGAGAGACGCGAGCCAGCCCCTCCTGAGCCCAGGCTGTGTCAGCTGTGTAGACTGATGCATTTCGGAGTGGTGGGCAGCTGGCATGCGCCAGGGGCAGGCAGTGTCTCCTCATTCCTTCCCTCCCTTCCTCCCAGAGGTAGCTCAGAGCAGCCTTCAACCCCTGCATCTCCAGATCCCTTGACCTGTGCCTCCTGTGTTCAGCTGGTGATTTTGGAGTTTCTCATGGATTCTACCTCCCGTACCCTCTCCCGTAGCAGTTCCTGGATCAGGGGAGGGGTCGGACCCTTGTCTGTTTTTG
>NW_024424753.1:0-1098 GCF_017311325.1 Ursus maritimus | reverse complement strand
GTTTGGGGGTCCCCAATGCCATGCGTTGCAGCGCAAGGCCCCTTGGGAGGGGCCCCTCTGGGGACGTCCTAGGGTTACTGTTAGCACCCAGGAGTCCGGTAGACATGATCCGCCAGCTGTGCGGTAGTGGAGGGCCAGGCCGAAGTGAGGGCGCTGGCGAGCTGGAGCGTGGGCCCAAGCATTTTGGCGCAGGGGGCCTTGGAAGGTCGCCTGGGGATTGGAGGGCCCTGCGGGTTCTCCTGCCCTGAATGGCCAGCGGCGCCCCTAGCGGCACGGGTGGTGGCGGGGTGGCACGGTGAGTATGGCGCTGGGGCTCGGGGTCCGCAATCCCTGGTGTTGCTGTGCCAGGCCCCTTGGGAGGTTCCCCTTGGGGGCCAACCTAAGGTTAGGGTTAACCCCCAGGAGGCTGGCAGGCCCGATCCGCTGGCTGTGCAGCGAGCAGAGGGGCGGGTCTAGGTGAGGGCGCTGGTGAGCGGGAGCATGGGCCCAAGCATTTTGGTGCGTGGGCCCTTAGATGTTCACCGGGACTCGGAGGGCCCTGCCCATTCTCCCGCCCTGAATGACTGGCGGTGCCCCTAGTGGCCTGGGTGCCAGCGGGGCGGCAGGGTGAGTCCGGCGCTGGGGCTTGGGGGTCATCAATCCCCGGTGTTGCGGCGACAGGCCCCTTGGGAGGGGCCCCTCGGGGGCCAACCTAGGGTTAGGGTTAGCCCCCAGGAGCCCGGCAGGCCCGATCCGCCTGCTGAGCGGCGAGCAGAGGGGCGGGCCGAGGTGAGTGCGCTGGCGAGCGGGAGCGTGGGCCCAAGCGTTTTGGAGCGGGGGGCCTTCGAAGGTCACCGGGGCTTGGAGGGCCCTACCCGTTCTCTCGCCTGAATGACCGGCGGCGCCCCTAGCGGCCCGGGTGATGGCGGGGCGGCAGGGTGAGTCCGGTGCTGAGGCTCGGGCTTCCCTATACCCGACGTTGCAGTGCCAGGCCCCTTGGGAAGGGCCCCTCTGGGGCCGATGTAGGGTTAGAGTTAGCCCTCAGGAGGCCGGCAGGCTCGATCCACCATCTTGAGGTGAATGGAGTCGCGGTCCGAGGTGAGGGCGCTGGCGAGCGGA
>NW_024424752.1:0-1437 GCF_017311325.1 Ursus maritimus | reverse complement strand
CCCGGGGGGGGGGGGGGGGGTGTGGATGTCTGACATCCAAGACAGCAACAGCTTTTACTGAGTCTCACTCAGAATACATCTGGAATCTATTTACTTCTCTCCAATATCACTATTACACATTCATTGTTTGTCACCTGATGACTATAATGGCCCCTTAATAATTTTCTCTGCTCTAACTCTCATTCTTTTCATTTTTTTCCTCCAAATGGAAGCCAGACTAATCTTACAAAATTGTAATTGCATCCATGTCAATCCTCTGTACAAAACCTTTCAACACTTATTCCTTTAGGATGAAATCCCAAACCCTGGACATGGCCTACCAGGCACTTGGCATGAAATGGCCCCAGCCTCTTTCTATAATCCAATATACCCTAGAGTCAGCCTGGAATACTCTTCTCCAGGTTTTTTGTTTGTTTGTTTCTTCCCTGGAACCTCAGGTTAAGTGTCAGTTTAGGACATCTCCTCCCATTATATGATTTCCCACAAACTTAACTTTCCTTTATATCATCTAATACAGTTCGTGATTAGAGGTTTGTTTGAACATCAACTCATTATCTGTATCCCCACCAGACCCTGAATTCCTGGGAGCAGGGATCATGTCTGTATTATTATAGTTGGTGTTATTATTTCCCCCAGTACAGCCCAGGCCAACCACAGTGCCTTGCCTTTATTAGGAACCCAATAAGCCCGTGTTAAATGCTGAGGCACATGGAGGAGATTATCATCCTCCTAGAAACAGGATCAGAGCCCAGGGATCCTGAGTCACATCTACAGGGAACCTCACTGAGAAGGCTGCGTGGTCTTGTGGGGTTCCCAGTAAATATGACTCAGGATCTCTGGGCTCTGATCCTGTTTCTAGGAGGATGATGTTGGGGGATTCACTCTTCATGTCTCTGGGACTCATTTTCGTTACCTGGAAGCTTCCCTGCTCTTGTCCATTACAACAGTCCCTCCCCACCCCATGACTCCCATCACAATCCCTTTTAAGGCTACAATTTCCTTCTAAGGGGGAAGGTAGCAGAGGGGAATGAAAGTTCTCCCCACAAAGCCTGCCCAACTATACAGGCTGCAAAGGCTGATTATTATTTTTGCTTTGGCAGAAATGTCATTAGTATATCAGTACTTAATTGTATCAGAAACCATGAGTAGCACATAATCCACCCACCTAAGGTCATTCTTATAGATGATTTGAACACAGTAACGGCAGCCGATTACTCTTCCAGCATGGCTGTGGTGTTATTGCCCCCTGGTGGTGATGTTAATTACACAGCCCTGCATGTTTGAAGACACTGGTGTTTAAGAGGGGTCCACAGTTTTCCTGGAGATGGTGGCATTGACTCCTCTCCAAGTTAAACTCGAGACAAAAGCATCAGAGTATGTTCTGGATAAAAACCTCTCTGTTGGGGCGCCTGGGTGGCACAGCGGTTAAGCGTCTGC
>NW_024424751.1:0-1438 GCF_017311325.1 Ursus maritimus | reverse complement strand
GGGGGGGCATTAATTAGACAACCACAGTGACCACTTTCCAGGATTTTACTTTAAAATGTTTGCATAGTTGGGCCATCATTTTTCTGTATGTGCTTGGAATGACTGGGAAATAAAGTAAATCCTGTACTCTTCACATCCAATTTGGCACTGCTAGAAGAGAGTTTGAAAGGGAGTACAATTCATCTAGTACATAAGAGAAAGGAGAGAATAAGTCTGAGACCTGGTAACATTATTTTAATACCTATACCCAGTCATGTCTGAATTAAACTCTACCCTCTGGACTTTTCAGGATGGGATTCTTTAATTCCTTGTATTGTTATTGTTACTGCCACTGTTGTTGTTTAAGCCAGTTTTAATTAGAACTTAACTATAGATGTCTCACTACTCCTTCCCAGTTTCCAAACAAATGTTCCCAAGGTTTTATTTTCTGACTATTAATATATTTAACCTACACTTAATATAATACAGGAAGAATGTTATATCTGCATATGTGCTTCCAAAACGTAAATAATTGAAAAGGTTATCATTTCTCCCCAATTTCTCTCTCTTTGGTACTCTACTGACCTAATGAGAAATGAACTAAATATGGCTCAATATACTTTTATTACCTGATAACTCTTAAGCTCAGAAACAAAATAAGCATGCCGATTTTGCTTTTTACTAAATGTAGAATGTATGAACCGTACTCCTAGTTCTGGACAATGCTGGCTGCTTGACTTTGTAGCAGGATCATGCTGTTAGGAAAGAAACAGTCATGTTTCCTTCCTCTACTTTTATACACATTGCTCTACTGCTTAATTTTTGAAATTTTTAGAGAGTACATCTCTGTATGACTACAATGACTTATTATTGATAAGTTGTTATAGCTGAGTCTTTTGGTGCCTGTGGTAACCAGAATAATGGCTCCCAAAGATGTTCAGGCCCTAATCTCCAGAACCCTTGAATATGTTACCTTAAATGATAAAAGGGACTTTGCAGATATGATTAAGTTTTCTGAGATGGATAATTATTTTGTATTATCCATGTGGACCCAATATAATCACAAAGATCCTCCTAAGAAGGAGACAGGAGAATAGGGTTGATAGGAAGATTGGAATATACCACTCTTTTGGCTATGAATTCCACACCAACAGAACTCCTTTGTAGCCCATAGGCATATAGGTGTTGAAGCCATAGGCCCATGAAGATATAGGAAGTGGCTATAAGCCAAGAAATACAGGCAGCCTCCAGAAGATGGAAAAGGCAAGGAAACAGATTCTTCTTATAGTCTCCAGAAGTAATGCAATACTATTGATACCTTGACTTAACTCAGTAAAACCCATTTGAACTTCTGACAGGTAAGATAATATTTGGACTTCTGATCTGTAAGAATTGTTAAGGTAATAAACTGTAAGATAATAAATTTAAGACAGTGAGTTTTCAATAATTTGATACAGCA
>NW_024424750.1:0-1439 GCF_017311325.1 Ursus maritimus | reverse complement strand
GACCTCTACCTCTGAAACTAATAATACATTATATGTTAATTCACTGATTTTAAATTAAAAAAATAAGCAAGGGAACTTCCATACATGGTTTGTCTTGGGCAGTTATAATACAAAATCTCTACCACCACCTACCAAATCTTTTGTTTAGATAGAGGCCTTAACTAGGTTCAGTCACATATACTGTCCAGGTGGCCTCAACACCATGTCACTCTCTCAAAGTTGTGTCCTTGGGCAGCTTCTAGCTCAGGAAAGGCAAGTAGAGCACACACTCCCAGGACAGGGACACTGGAGCATCTTCCAATATCTGGGGTCCAGCTCTCTGTCTGACCATCCAGAGTCACATCCTCTCAATGACCTCCTTCAACAGTTGCCTTTCAAAATTCCCAGTAGACTGCATCAAGATGGTGACATAGTTTATTACCAACCTCAGTCTCCCTCACGAGAAGATCAGCTAGCAACTATCCATAGACAAAACACCACTGTGTAAATCTCAGAGCTCAGAAGTGAAGCTGAAGCACCCCCACCATCAACAATGGAGGCCAGGAAGAACTGCCATAGAATGGTAAGATGAGCAGTTTAACCTAGACTGCATTGCCTCCTTCCCAGTCCAGCTCAGCTACACCAAGAGGGCCCCCCGGGGCCTACAGTTTTTCCAGCAGGAAAAAGAAAACCCAAGGTGAACATGCCGCTTCTGAAGTATTCTGAGACACTTCTCAGGAGGCCCACTTGGGTCTCAGCTCATGGGGAACACTGTGTGAACCTACAGAGCTCAACCACTGGAGATGGCACAGAGACAGGGAAGGGAGTGGGACTTACAGCAACCAGCATTCAGATCTTGGAGGACCAAGTTCCTGTTTGCAGTAGCCCCAGAGATCCCAGCCAGCAGCCCTGACTGACCAGGAAGTTTAGTTGGCAGTTCTGCCTAATTCAGATCCCTAGCCAATGAGCTACACCAACTACAGAGCTCATAATATGACCCTACATGGGCAGGTGAGCAAATTCCCAGTCCCCCCAACTGCACAGCCTAGTCTCCAATGACCCTTCTGGATGCAAGGCCATGGATACCCAGCAGTGGTGGAGAACATACTCTGGATCACCAGGGCAAAGGAGCAAATTCATAGTCCTTCCCAACTACTGAGCATAGCCTCCAGTCCCAACCCTCTGGGAAGAATAGGCACAGACACCTGGCAGCCATAAGCACATCCTATGGCCTTCCCAGGCAGGGAGCCAAGCCAGAAGTCCTATCTAGTTATTGAGTATAGCCTCTGGCCTTGCATAACTAGGGACCTGAACAGTAACCCTGAGCAGCCTCAGAGCCCAGCCTATAGCACCGCCTAACTATAGAGCCCAGGCTACAACCCCATTCAGCAACAGAGTCTAGCATAAAGGCCATCCAAGTCCTACCCTCACTACAATGTCCACTGTCTAGGAAGCCACCC
>NW_024424749.1:0-1439 GCF_017311325.1 Ursus maritimus | reverse complement strand
CCACCATCCTCAGTAAAGACCCCCAGACCCCAAACCCAAGCAAGACTCTCTCCTTTCCTTTCTAAGTCTCCCAGTGTTCCATCTGCCCCTGCTCTCTCTCTCCATCCTCGATAAATTCTGCTTTTACCTCCTGCTGGCTCACGTCTGACGTCCATCTTGTGTGAAGCGTAGGACTGTCTTGGCTGCTCCCGCGGGACCCCCTCTGGGTCCTCCAACCAGCCTGTGGTCCTCGTGTCCCCTAAGGATTCATGTCTCCCACATGCAGAATATATCCCCATCCCAAGGCCCCTAAAAGCAGCATTATATCTCATTCCTCCATCTGGAAGTCCCAAATCTCCCAAATCTCCTCATCTAAACCAGGTCGGAGTGAGGCTCTTGGCACGATCCATCCTGGGCCAAAGCTCTTCTTCTCCCTATGAGCTCGTGAAAGTCAAGAAACAGGTTATCTGCTTCTGAAATATAATGTTGAAACCACGTGGAACAATGGTTATAAACATTCGCATTCAAAAAAGTAGACAAGAAGGCAAAAAGGAGCCCCACCAGTGCCAAGCAATTCCAAAATCCAACCAGGCACACTCCGTTGGGTATTGAAGCGAGAACAGTCCTCTTGCTGGGTTGGCTCAGAGGCGTCCTTCCAAGAAACAATGAATCAACACCAGAGAACAGCTGTGTGAGGGTCAGATCCGGGTTCTCCGAATCCAAATTGGGCAAACTCTGAAGATCAGTTGTGGGGCAAAGCTCCATGTGCAGTGTGGACAGAATTCTATGAAGAGCTAGGCTAGAAAGGCTGGAAGTGTTCCAGTTCCATCCCCTTGAGATCTGGAGGCAGGGAGGGTGACATTTCCTCCAAAACAAAGACAAATATTTATATAAAAATTAATCTTTCAGAGATTGATATTTCCCTAAAGGTGAAAAAAAAAAGTCTTCTTCCAGACATCAGAGAATACATTACACTCATCTAAAAGAAAATTAAGCTCCTGTCTGTTCTGAGTTAACAGTTCAGCCAAATAAGTCACGTTTCCCAGCTTTACGCTGGTGTTGAATATGGGGCTTCACGTAAGTCATGAGAGAAGAATGTTAGTCCGCCATTTGTACCTGGAAAAACACATGCAGAAACAGGAGAAATACGCATTAGAGCCAAACTGGAAATGTAATTTATAATCTAATCCATTAATTTCATCACCAAAAAATCACTTCTGTTTGTACCCAAGGAACCTGAAAACTTGTGGAAGGATTTTCATTTTTAAGGAAGCAATCTATACAAGCTAGAGGCTGAGCTGGCTATGCCCAGAGCACTGTGTCTGTAAGGGTCCATGCCGTACCCCTGTGATTCTGTATGTCCATTCTGGAATGTACCTCGGCAAGTCTTCAGTCACCAGGTAATGGAGGGAGAACGTGGGAGAAACCACAGAGCATGCTAGACTCCTTGTCCCATTCGG
>NW_024424748.1:0-1440 GCF_017311325.1 Ursus maritimus | reverse complement strand
CCCCCCCCCCATAAAAGATAGATTAACAAGAGAAAAATAAACAGACATTTAATAACATGTGTACTTCCTGCATACATGGGACAGACCCAGGAAAATTGAGTAACTCCCCCCAAATGGCCCAAGCCACCACCTTAAATACCATCTTCAGCTAAAGACAGAGGAAGATGTTTGTGGGGAGGGGAGTCAGTTATGATAGGTTACCAGGCAAAGCACAGTAAACAAGGGTAAGGTTGCTATGCAGATGGAGGTTGTTGTCTTCCCCATGGATAAGAGTTTCTAGTGATTTAGTCATCCTTCTCTTCCTGGTACAGAGAGGGAGACACCTCTACAAATGGAGATTTCCCTTGTAAATGTAAATGTCTCTTCCAAAAGGGTAACTTGTACTCAGTTTCAGAGCTTCTCCTGTCTGCTCTTTCTTAAAAAGACTCAGCTAAAATAAGCCTCATGCCAAAGGGACATGTTTTGGGGTGGCAAATTCTCCTCCTCTTCAGTGCCCACCCTCAGGGAGCCAGAGGCTGGGTAGGCCAGGGCCAGGGCAAAAGGACAGCAAGTCCCAGGGCCTGTCCTTCCCTGGCCTCCAGGTACCCAGCCAAGCAGCTAGAAACGGGGCACTTCCCCTGGCCTCTTGCCTCAGACCTGGCTGCCTTGGCTTCTCTGTTTGCTTTCCATTTGGAGAGTGACCGAGGATTCTGGAAGACACTGAAACCTGTGAGCAAGGGGCCCAGGCCTTGCTTTGTCACCTTTCAAACCCATCCATGCTATTGCGAGCAGCCCTGCCAGCAGAGCAGCCAGGACTGGCCCCAGAGAGGGTTGCCACTTGGCAGTGTCCTCCAGGCTGGAGCTGTCACCAGTGCCTCCCCATCCATACCTTCATTTATTCATTCATGCACTCAATTCCAAAATATGGAGCCGCCACTTATCCAGGGCCCGGCCCTGCACTAGGTGTTGTGGGTACTCAGCCATGAGCACAATCAGCAGGGGCCTGGACCTCCTGGAGCTTACAGTCTAGTGAAGGGGCTGAGGAGGGTTTATGGAGAACCACACACATGGATGTGAGATTACAACTTGGAATAAACAGAAGAAAATAAAGGGCAGGATGTTGTGCATGCCTACACGATCAAGTAGTAGGCCAGGAAAGGACTCCAAGGAAGGTGGCGTGTAGGTCTGACCCCGACAGAGGGAAGGCACCAGCCAGGCAAAGAGTGCAGGGGAGATCGGTGCAGAAGGGCCAAGGTGTGTCCCTGCCCCAGGCCCAGGGCATTTCCAAACCCTTTTGCCTTGGAGGAGTCAGGCTCTCTGAGGTCTGGACACTTGTTGGCTTTCACTTGTGAAACAGACTCTCTGACTGCTGCCACTGAGTCTTTTCCACACCAACTCTCAGACCATGTGCGTCAGAGCTGGCCAGAAAACTCAATAAAATGTAGATGCCTGGACTGCGCC
>NW_024424747.1:0-1440 GCF_017311325.1 Ursus maritimus | reverse complement strand
GCTGCTGGCCTGGACGATGGAGAGAGGGGCTGTGGGTGCCTCGAGAAGCTGGGGAAGACGAGGAGACGGCTTGTCCCCTGAAGCCTCCAGAAGGGACCAGCCCTGGGACACTGTGAGCCTGGCCCACGAGTCCTGGCCGGTCTCCCGACCTCCAGCCTGAGCGGACGAGGGTGTTGTGTGAGCCACTGAGTATGGCAATTGTGACAGAAACCACGGGGGAATCAATGTCCCTCGTGGTGTTGCTATGAGGGCCGCGCCGTGCCAATGCTCTGGGAGAGACCAGTTCAAAGACCACAAGAGTAGTATTTCCAAACATTAGCCCTGACACCCCGTATTTATCAGGAGTCTGAACTGAGATGCCCCGTGAGAGAAGACCCTGCCTGTGGGTTCCTGGTGGAAGGAGGGACAAAGCAAGGGGCTCTGAGGGGTAGAAAAGGGCTGCTATCTCTGAGAGTGCGCCTATGGAACCAGTGGCCTGGGAGACATACTTTATGGCCAAACAAGCTCTTAGAAACTCAGCATGCCCTGTGCCTTCCAGGTGTTCGTGATGTCCATTAGCACACTAAGGTTCTGACAAGTCCTGCACGAATGAAACCTGCTTAACTTAGTTGAACTCAGGACTGCCACATTCACTGACAAGGCAGCCTCGTATTCTGATGGCAGCTGCTAACACCACCCCTGATGTCCCGGTGCCTGCCCCACCTGCCCTTCACCAGCCTCCTCGTGGTGTGGAGGAGCTGGGAGTTATCACCTCCTCGAGCAGCCGGCGTGACTCACCTGGCCCGCAGGGATTCGCCCAGGCCACCACGCAATCGCAGGCTCCCGCATCCCACCTTCGAATGTGGTCTGCTTCCCACACAGAAAGGGGCCATTGCTACCACCTAGGGACACAGAGTTGTCACACATCAGACGCCTACCCCGAGTCCCCAGGGTGGCACCCACCCTGCTGGCCACTCGCTTTTAGGAGGGGTCCGTCACACCTTCCTGGCCCCTCAGGGGTGACGCTGCTGAAAGGACCAGCCACAGAGTTCAGGCCTCAAGTTCAAGGTCAGAACGCCTGGAGCTGGTCTGGCAGTAACGCTGTGTCTGTAAGGCAGCGCAACCGCTCAGAAATGGAGAACGTGACCACTGCCGTTAGCCAGAGCCGCAACACAGGTCCCGGAGAGCAGCTCAGTGGGGTTCACGGCTGCCTGCAGGGACCGTGTGACTTAAACATAGCGTCCTCAAGTGTCCCGTGTATATGGGGTTGGGAGTCTAACTAAATGCGTCCACTCCTGGGTCCCCTGGCGGGGTGTTCCATGGGGGAGGGGGCAGATTGTGTTTCGGAGAAGTCCCGCTCGGAACCACACGTGTGGGAAGCGTCGGAGGGCACACAGCCCCAGCCAGGCTGGTTTGCTCCCAGAGCCCAGGGCAAGGTCCCTCAGCAGGACACACGGTGGC
>NW_024424746.1:462-1440 GCF_017311325.1 Ursus maritimus | reverse complement strand
GTTGCGTATAACACCCAGTGGTCCATGCAATACGTGCCCTCCTTACTACAAATCACCAGCCTATCCCATTTCCCCAACCCCTCCCCTCTGAAGCCCTCAGTTTGTTTCCCAGAGTCCATTGTCTCTCATGTTTCATTCCCCCTTCTGTTTACCCCCCCTTTCTTTATCCCTTTCTTTCCATACCAAAGCTACCCCAGATTTCTTTTGAGGTCCCTTGGCATGAAAAATTGTTTTCTATCCCTTCACTTTCAGTCTGGATGTATTTTTACGTTCAAAATGAGTCTCTTGTAGACAGCAAATGGATGGGTCATGTCTGCAACCCTGTGGCATTTATGGGAACATTGAGGCCATTCACATTGAGAGTGATTATTGAGAGATATTATTATTTTATTTTATTTTTTATTTTTTTTACCAGCAAAAATGCATTTATTTGGGATTAACAGAGATTACAATTCAGGACCTGCAAGCTATGGCAAAACCACAGCCAAGTTCAACAAACAAAGGAGAGGGACTTATTTCATAGCAAAGAAGGAGGAAGTTGAGAAAGGTTGTTTTGAAGGAAAGTCCATTGCAGAAAAGCAAGAATTGGGGGTGATGACAGTTTCTCATTGTCTGGGTTGCAGGGGTAGTCAATATCTTGTAGGATATACAATGTACATCTTTTCCTGCTGGGGCCTGTAACTGATGATTCTTTCCTGTTGAGGATTCTTCTGTTGGGTCTGTAATTGAAAATCCTTCCTGTAACTGACACTGAGTGGTGTGATTGTTCCTTCCAGCTTCCCCCGAGTTCACTTTGAAAAGGCTGCTCTTTATTTTCACAGGCTATGACAATAGAGCGTTGAAAGAATTCTTTCCATCTCTTTGCATCACATACCCATTGTGAGGTAAACAGTGTTAACCCCACTATAAATTAAGCCTTAAAAATGAGGTGTAGCATTAAGCCACTTAACTAAGCTCTGTTTGCTCATTTCTTTTTTT
>NW_024424746.1:0-447 GCF_017311325.1 Ursus maritimus | reverse complement strand
TTGTTGTTAATTTTTTTTATTTTTTTTGTTTTTTTTTTGTTTTTTTTTTTAATTTTTTTATTATATTATGTTAGTCACCATACAGTACAAAACCTATGGGATACTGCAAAGGCAGACCTAAGGGGGAAATACATAGCCATCCAAGCCTCACTCAAAAGAATAGAAAAATCTAAAATGCAGTTTTTATATTCTCACCTCAAGAAGCTGGAACAGCAACAGAGGGACAGGCCTAATCCACACACAAGGAAGCAGTTGACCAAGATTAGAGCAGAAATCAACAAATTAGAAACCAGGAGTACAGTAGAGCAGATTAACAGAACTAGAAGCCGGTTCTTTGAGAGAATTAATAAAATTGACAGACCACTGGCAAGACTTATCCAAAAGAATAGAGAAATGACCCAAATTAAAAAAATTATGAATGAAAATGTAGAGGTCACGACCAACACC
>NW_024424745.1:0-1441 GCF_017311325.1 Ursus maritimus | reverse complement strand
AGATCGGGTCTTTCCTTGAGCTCCCCCAGCCTCATCGCTCAAAGCTATTCCTAGAGCTGTCATACCAGTTAGATGTGCACACCAGGACAGGGGCACAACAGTATTTTCTAGTATCAGCATCTGGAAGGTATGTGTTAATCTCTTGGGCCCATGGTTCAGTCTTCAAGTCCTGCTTGAGGTATAGAACGTTGTGGTAAATCAAGTCATTCTCATTTAATAGACTTGGGAGGCTGAGGTACAAAGCTTCCGTCTGTATTGTAAAGACAGTGAGCAGACAAACCAGTATTAGGGTTTTACTCATTTCAGGGGTAGATTATTTAATTCTGTGGCATACTCTGCAGAATTAGGCTTCTGTGCACTTAATTGTTTTTGGTCTCGGAAGAAACTTATCTATGAATAACAACTACGGAATGCAGCTTGTGAATAATAAAGTGAGAGGGTTCATTTTCCAGTTGTTTTATCCCATTGCTGTTCAGTTTACACAGAGAGCAAGGGAGCAAGTATTTCAGATTAATTGCAGAAGAACACATTGAATAATGCAGGTCAGCGGTTGCATTGCTCATGGGGAAACACTTTTAATGGATCCTTTCAAAAGTAGATTTTAAACAATGGCCTGAAAGATTTACCGCCAGAATTTTAAGAAAGCACGTCTTCATAAAGCTATTTGGGGGAGTTTTTTTCATTATAGTTCAGTATAAGCCACATAAATGCCTTTCACTGATGGCTCAACATTTGAGTATCCCTCATATACCCGCAAGCCTGATGTACTAGAATTGGCGTCTGGCATTGGAAGTCTAATGCAAGAAGTTTGGGACTGACTGAGACTACTCTGAAGATCATATTTTAATTGTTGTGGCTAAGAACATGGCTCATTGCCAGTGCTTTCAAAATCTCCAAGAATATCGTACCCCTTGTTTCCTTTCTTGTCCGGGTTTTCTAGAACTGTTCCCGGACTTCCTTACATCTGCAGAGAGGCAGGCAGGAGTGCTAAAAGTCATCCGTAAAGGCTAACCACGTGTACTGCTAGTGAGAATATTCTTCCTTCCTTCTACAACTCGCATATGAAGAATAACACTCCAACTTTATGGCAAACTAACAAGGAAAGAGATTAAATCTATTACCAGGTGAATAAATATACATAGTTAAAAATGAGTTTTTGTTTCATTGTTTGGCCTCTGCTAGTTCAGAATTCCACTATCTGGGAAGATTTAATATTGGAGAAGTAAAAGCCCTGTTTGCTCACTATTTCATGGGGATTGCTGTCACTTAAAATGAATTTCTGGTACCTTACCTTCTCTTTCCCAGCCAAGATTTAGGTTGCAGAAAGGAGAGCAATAGTTTTAGAGATAACTTGATCATTTGGTGTCGTCTCTGCAGGCTTTGTATTATTCAGACAGATTATCCAGATTCTTGATTTTTTTTCCCTTCATATTGTCTGTTT
>NW_024424744.1:0-1441 GCF_017311325.1 Ursus maritimus | reverse complement strand
TTGGGTCCTTTGGGGAGTAGATACCTCTAACAGAGTTAGAGGTATACAAAATTTATTGAGGGAACGTCTGAAAAATAAAGGGGAGGGGCAACAGGCACAGTCAGGAAAGCTTTTAAACCGAGATGCTGGACTGACACGTAAGAAAGGAAGAGGGAAGGAAGGGGATTGGTGAAGAGGAGCCTCAGACTGTGAAGCAGCTCTGAGAAAGTCTTAGCTAGCTCAATGGGGAACCCTGGCTCAAAGGTTTCCTTCACTGGGTCAGGCCTGCACCTTCACCCCATGTTTAGCTAGGGACTGGTTGTGGGAAGAACATGGCCTTGATTTAAATGCTGTGGTGAGGGGCACCAGGGTAGCTCAGTCAGTTGAGCATCTGCCTTCAGCTCAGGTCATGATCTCAGGGTCCTGGGATTGAGCCCCGTGTCCAGCTCTGTGCTCAGCGTGGAGTCTATTTGTCCCTCTGCCCCTCCCCACACTCATGCTCTCTCGCTCGCTCTCTCAAATAAATAAAAACATCTTAAAAAAATAAATGTCATGGTGAATCATAAATGTATGGAAGCTAGAGACTGTCAGCTAACTACTTTCCTCATAGCTGATCAACATTTTTTTTTCTTGGAGATCTGTATGGCATACCTCCATGGTGGCCACACTTGTCATGTGTCTAGTTTCTCTACAGTAGGGAGGAATAGGTTTTGGAGTCTTTTCCTGACCTTGACATTTGTGAAAATTTATAGGCCAATTATTTTGTACAGTGTTCTTCAAACTGGGTTTGTTTTCTATACTTTAGGTTTAAGTTCAGGTTAGATATCCTTGACAGCAATAGACACCATTTTCCTCTATTGCATTCTATCATCCCATTTATGGCAATTTTTATTTTGATTAAGGTGTTGTCTGCCAGCCTACTCCACTCACTGTAAAGTAAGTTTCCCCCCCTTTTTTTATTAGTAAGCAAATTGTGAGGAGAGGCAACTTGAAACTTAGAAAATACCTCATAAGACTCAGTTTGTTGATTTATTTATTTGTATGGACTGATAGTTCCCTATTTCATTGAATAGTTACAGATCTGTTGTGAAATTGTCTCTGATTTGTTTGTTGATAACTCACTCAAGTTCACTTTTGTGTCCTTTTGGTATGTTTACACAAATCGTTAAATACTGCCTTGGTTTTTGGCACAGAAAAGATGTTCCAGGCTCATCTTGTGCTTTCTATATCTTAGCTCTGGAATCGGCCGTTTTCTCAAAGAGTTCCGGTTCCTTTTAATGGAACATGGTGGGTATGCTTATTGGTGTTGGCACTTCTCTGTGCTAGGACCTCTCAGTGGCAGATTTATTTCTAGATTTATCTATATTTATCAAAAACCATGAATTTACACTGGTACTTTTAATTACAATTAACACTACAGAGTTCGTTTCTAGATTTCATTCTTTCTGTATTGTTACCCCTT
>NW_024424743.1:0-1442 GCF_017311325.1 Ursus maritimus | reverse complement strand
GTCAGCTTCTCCCTCTCCCTCTGCCCCTCCCCCCACTCATGCTCTTGCTCTCCCAAATGAATTAAAAAAAAAATCTTGGAAAAAAACCAAAACACTCAGTCTAGGTGAGGCAAATTTAACGTTCATATGCAAGAGTGGGGAGGGAGGGAGAGTCTGGACAGAGTCCCAGAGAAAGCGCCGGATAGCTGAACCTGAACATGGAGGGAAGAGAACAGGTGCGCAGGTGGAGGGCGGGGCGCAGGTTCCACCCTTGGCCCCTAGAAGGCGCTGCATCGGAAGACTTTCAAGGCCCCTCTGGCCTCAGGCGTAACGCAACTCTATGGTCTTGGGCCTTCGGACCCGGAGCTGTGCGCTGGTTTCTGCTGCCCCCTGCTGGAGAATTTTAGTCTGCCACCCGCAAACTTTCGGGTCCGTCCTTTGCACCAGGTAAACTGCACTTGCCCCTGCCCTCCCCATCGCACAGCTCCCCGAAGCACCACACTAAGCACTTGCTGGTCTCCCTCAGACAGGAGCCTCTCAGGTAGAAACTATGCGCAAGACATATTTTTGGTAAAGGACTCGAAGCCAGAATACATAACAGATTCATCACTGTTAAACCCCACAATCCCACTCCAAAGAAGCTACCAGGACAGGGGCGCCTGGCTGGCTCAGAGCATGCGACTCCCCATAGCAGGGTCATGGGTTCGAGCCCCACGTTGGGGGTAGAGTTTTTTAAAAAAACAACAACTACCAGGATAAATGAAAACATGTTCACACAAGACTTGTACACAAACGTTCGGAGTACCTTTACTCACAGTAGCTCAAAACTGGAAACCAAACAGCCAGTCCCATCCAGTGGCGTGTAAAGATAAGGCAAACTGCGGTACATCCATACGGTGGGATGCCACTCAGCGACAAGGAGCAATGAGCTCCCCCAAACCCTTACTGTGAGTGAAAGAAGCCAGACATAAGTATGGCATGAGTCCATGTATAGGAAATTCTAGAACAAACAATTCTACGGGAGCAGAAAGCAGGTCAGAGATTTCACAGAGCTGGGTGTGGGGGTGGGGCATTATTTGCAAAGGGATAGGAGGGAAGTTTGGGGGGACAGAAACATTTTAAAAGATTTATTTATTTATTTTAGAGTCAGGTAGAGGGAGAGAGAATCTGGAGCCCACTCGAGGCTGAGGCAGGGTTGATCCCACCACGAGAGACCACGACCTGAGCCGAAATCAGTAGTCAGATGCCTAACTGACTGAGCCACCCAGGCACCCGGCAAGGACAGAAAAATTTTTAAAAATTCTGTTGATTGGGGCATCCAGCTGGTGCAGTCCGTGGAGCATGCCACACTTGATCTCCGGGTGGTGACGTCGACCCCACTTGGCGTGTAGAGTTTACTTTTATTTTATTTATTTTTTTAAAAAAGATTTTATTTATTCGACAGAGAGACAGCCAGCGAGAGA
>NW_024424742.1:22082-29765 GCF_017311325.1 Ursus maritimus | reverse complement strand
ATTGCCAGAACCACTTAGCGCCGGGCTTGCCGGCCTCCTGGTAATGAACCCTAAAACTAGGTCGGCCCCCGCGGTGCCCCTCCCAAGGGGCCTGATGCCTCATGCCAGGGATTGGGGACCCCCAAGTCCCAGCGCCGGACGCACCCTGCTGCCCACAGCAACCCGGGCTGCTAGGGGCGTCTCCAGTCTTTCAGGGTGTGAGAACAGGCAGGGCCCTCCAAGCCCCCGGCGACCTTCTAAAGCCTCCCATGCCAAAATGCTTGGGTCCACACTCCCTCTCGCCAGCGCCCTCACTTCCACCTGCCCCTCTGCCTGCCGCAGAGCTGGCGGAACGGGCCTGCTGGGCTCTTGGGGGCTAACACTTACCCTAGGTCGTGTTACCCGAGGGGCCCCTCCCAAGGAGCCTGGCACCGCAATGCCGGGTATTTGGGACCCCCGAGCCCCAGTGCTGGACTCACTCTGCCACCCCACAAGCACCCAGAGCGCTAGGGGCGTTGCCAGTCATTCAGGAAGGGAGAACGGGCAGGGCCCTCCGATCCCCCTGCGACCTTTGAAGGCCCCCCGCGCAAAAACTCTGGCTCCCACGCTCCTGCTCGCCAGCGCCCCAACCTTGGCCCACCCCTCCGCTTGCTGCAGAGCTGGCAGATCGGGCCTGCTGGCTTCCTGGGGGCTAACCTTATCCCTAGGTCGCCCCCGAGGGGCCCCTCCCAAGTGGCCTGGTGCCGCATGCCAGGGATTCGGGACCCCCAAGTCCCAGCACCGGACGCACCCTGCCGTTCCGCCTCCACATGGGGCACTAAGGGCGTCACCCAGGTCGACAGAATGGGCAGGACCCTCCGAGCCACCTGTGACCTTCGAAGGAACCCTGAGCCAAAGCCAAAATGCTCCGCACATGGTGGAACGAGCCTGCCAGCCTCCTGGGGGCTAACCCTAATCCTAGGTGGGCCCCCGAAGGGCCCATCCCAAGGGGCCTGGTGCCGCAACGCCAGTATTAGGGACCCCCGTGCCCCAGTGCCGGACTCACCCTGCCACCCCGCCGCCACCCAGGCCGCTAGGGGTGCCGCTGGTCATTCAGTGCGGGAGAACGGGCAGGGCCCTCCGAGCCCATGGCAACATTTGAAGGCCCCCCCATCCAAAACGCTTGAGCCCACGCTCCCGCTCCTCAGCTCCCTCACCTCAGCCTGGCCCTCCGCTCGCTGCAGAGCTGGCGGATGAGGCCTGCCCTCCTCCTGGAGGCTACCCATAACCCTAGGTTGTCCCCTGAGGGGCCCCTCCTAAGGGGTCTGGCACCACAATACCTGTGATTGTGGACTCCCGAGCCCCAGCGCCGGACTCAACATGTTGCCCCGCCACCACCCTGGCCCCTAGGAGCACTGTCAGTCATTCAGGGAGGGAGAATGGGCAGATCCCTCCGATCTCCTGGGGACATTCGAAGGCCCCCCACGCCAAAATGCTTGGGCCCATGCTCCCGCTCGCCTACGCCCTCACCTCGCTCCGCCCCTCCGATCACAGCACAGCCGGTGGATCGGGACTGCCAGCCTCCTTGGTGTTACCCTAACCTTTAGTGGGCCCCGGAGGGGCCCATCCCAGGTTCCTATTGCCACAACACCGGGAATTTGGGACTCCCGAGCCCCAGCGCCAGACTCGCCCTCCTGCCCTACCACCACCTGGGCCGCTAGGGGTGCTGCCGGTCATTCAGGGAGGGAGAAGTGGCAGGGCCCTCCAAGCCACTGGCGACCTTCGAAGGCCCCCCGCACCAAAACGCTGGGGCCCACGCTCCCGCTCGCCAGCGCCCTTACCTTGGCCCTCCCCTCCGCTCGCCGCACAGCTGGCGGATCGGGCCTGCGGGCCTTCTGGGGGCTAACCCGAACCCTAGGTCGACCCCCTCGTGGCCCCTCCCAAGGGGCCTAGCACCGCAACGACGAGGATTGGGGACTCCTGAGCCCCAGCGCCGGACTCACCATGCCCCCCACCTCCACCCGGGCCACAAGGGGCACCACCGGTCATTCAGGGCGGGAGAACGGGCAGGGCCCTCCGAGCCCCCAGCGACTTTCGAAGGCCCCCCACGCCAAAGCGCTTGGGACCACACTCCTGCTCGCCATCGCCCTTACCTCAGCCTGCCCCTCTGCTCACCTCACAGCCGGCGGATTGGGCCTCCCAGCCTCCTGGGGGCTGACCCTAACCCTAGGTAGGCCCCCTATGGGCCCATCCCAAGGGGCCTGGCGCTGCAACGCCAGGGATTGGGACTACCCAGCCCCAGCGCCAGACTCACCCTGCCGCTCCGCCGCCACCCGGGCCGCTAGGGGAGCCGCTGGTCATTCAGTGCGGGAGAATGGGTAGGGCCCTCTGAGCACCCAGAGACCTTTGAAAGCTCCCCGCAACAAAACTCTTCAGCCCACGCTCACGCTCGCCAGTGCCCTTACCTCAGCCCACCCCTCCACTCGCCACACAGCTGGCGGATAGGGCCTGCCGGCCTCCTGGGGGCTAAACCTAACCCTAGGTCGGCCCCTGAGGGGCCCGTCCGATGAGGCCTGGCGCCACAACGCCCGGGATTGCTGACCCCTGAGCCCCAGCGCCGGACTCACCGTGCTGCCCCACCACCCCCCGGGCTGCTAGCTGCACCGCCGGTCATTCAGGGCGTGAGAACAGGCAGGGCCCTCCGAGCCATGGGCGACCTTTGAAGGGACCCCACATCAAAACTCTTGCGCCCACCCTAACGCTTGTCAGCGCCCTCACCTCGGCACAACCCTCCACTCACCACAAAGCTGGCCAATTGGGCCTGATGGCCTCCTGGGGGCTAACCCTAACCCTAGATTGGCCCACGAGGGGACCCTCCCAAGGCACCTGGTGCTGCAACACCGGGGATTGGTGACCCCCGAGCCGCAGCGCCGGACTCACTTTGCTGCTCCACCACCACCGGGGCCACTAGGGGCCCCTATGGTCATTTAGGGCGGGAGAACAGGCAGGGCCCTCCGAGTCCCCGGCGACCTTTGAAAGCCCCCCCAGGCAAAACGCTTTGGCCAACACTTCCATTCGCCTGTGCCCTCACCTCAGTCTGCCCCTCCACTCGATGCACAGCCAGAGGATGGGGTCTGCCGGCCTCCTGGGGGCTAACAGTAATGCTTGGTCGGCCCCCTAGAGCCCTTCCGAAGGGGCCTGGCACCCCAACGCCGAGGACTGGGGACCCCGAGCCCCAGCGCCAGACTCACCCTACCGCCCCTCCTCTAACCGGGCTGCTAGGGTTGCCACCTGTCATTCAGGGCGGAAGAAAGTGCATGGCCCTCCAGCACCCGAGACCTTCGAAGGACCCCCCCCGCGAAAACTCCTGGGCCCATGCTCCCGCTTGCCAGCGGCCTCACCACCGCCCGACCCTCCGCTCACCGCACAGCTGGCGAATCGGGCCTGCCGGCCTCCTGGGGACTAACCCTAACACTAGGTCGCACCCGAGGGGCCCCTCCCAAGGGGCCTGGCGCTGTAACACTGGGAATTGGGGACCCCCGAGCCCCAGCGCCAGACTCACACTGCTGCCCCTCTGCAACCCGGGCCGCTAGGTGCGCCCTCAGGCATTCATGCGGTAGAACGGGAAGGGTGCTCTGAGCCCCCGGGGACTTTTGAAGGCCCCCCGCGCCAAAATGCTTGAGCCCACGCTCCCGCTCGGCAGCGCCCTCACCTCGACCCGCCCCTCCGCTTGCCACACAGCCAGCGGATTGGGCCTGCCTGCCTCCTGGAGGCTAACACTACCCCTAGGGCAGCCACTGAGGGGCCCTTCCCAAGGGGCCTGACGCCGCAGCGCCAGGGATTGGCGACCCCCAAGCCCCAGCCAGGACTCACTTTGCCGTCCCGCCGCCAGCCGGGCTGCTAGGGGCGCTGCCGGTCATTCAGGGCGGGAGAACGGGCAGGGCCCTCCGAGCCCCTGGCGACCTTTGAAGGCCCCCTGCTCCAATATGCTTGGGCCCACGCTCCCGCTCGCCAGCGCCCTAACCTCGGCCCTCCCATCCACTCATCACAAAGCTGGCGGATTGGGCCTGTCGGCCTCCTGGGGGGTAACCCTAACCCTAGTTCAGCACCCGAGGGGCCCCTCCCAAGGTGCTGGTGCCACCACGCTGGGGATTTGGGTCCCCCAAGCCCAAGCACCAGACTCACCCTGCCCCCCGTCTTCCACCCGGGCCGCTAGGGGAACCGAGGATCATTCAGGGCGGGAGAACGGGCAGGGCCCTCCGAGGACCCGGCGATTTTCAAAGGCCGCGCGTGCCAGAACGCTTGGGCACATGCTCCCGCTCACCAGCGGCCTCACCTCGGCCAGCACTTCCGCTCTCCGCACAGCTGGCAGATCCGGGCTGCCGGCCTCCTGGGGGCTAACCCTAACCCTAGGTCAGCTCCCAAGGGGCCTGGCACCGCAACGCCGGGGATTGGGTACCGCCTAGCCCCAGCGCTGGACTCAACTTGCCGCCCCCAGGCCACCCGGGCCTCTAGGGTCGCCGCCGGTCATTCAGGGTGGGAGAATGGGAAGGGCCCTCTGAGCCATCGACGATCTTCGAAGGCCCCTTCGACAAAATGCTTGGGCCCACATTCCCAGACACCAGCGCCCTCACCTCAGCCCGCCCCACCGTCACTGCACAGCCAGCCGATAGGTCCTGCCAGTGCCCAGGGGGATAAACCTAACTCTAGGTCGGCGCCCGACGGGCGCCTCCCAAGGGGCCTGGCACCGCAAGGACAGAGATTGGGGACCATGTGCCCCAGTGCCGGACTCACCCTGCTGCCCCGCTGCCACCCAGGCCGCTAGGGGCACTGCCGGTCACTCAGGGCGGGAGAACGGGCAGGGCCCTCCAGGCCCCCGGCGACCTTCGAAGACCCCTGAGCCAAAATGTTGAGCCCAAGCTCCCGATCGCCAGTGCCCTTACCTCAGCCCACCGTTCCACTCGCTGCACAGCCGGCGGATCGGGACTGCCGGCAACCTGGGGGCTAACCCTAAACCTAGGTCGGCCACCGTGGGGCCCCTCCCAAGGGGCCTGGTACCGCAACGCCAGGGATTGGGGACCCCCGAGTCCCAGCGCCGGACTCAACCTGCCCCACCGCCGCCACCCGAGCCGCTAGGGGCGCCGCCGGTCATTCAGGGCGGGAGAACGGGCAGGGCCCTCTGGGCCCAGGGCGATCTTTGAAGATTCCCGAGCCAAAATGCTTGAGCCCAAGCTGCCGCTCTCCAGAGCCCTTACCTTGGCCCACCCCTACGCTCGATACACAGCCCGCGGATCGGGCCTCCCGGCCTCCTGGGCTCTAACCCTAACCCTAGGTCGGCCCCCGAGGGTCCCCTCCCAACGGGCCTGGCGCTGCAGTGCCAGGGATTGGGAAGCCCCGAGCCCCAGCGCTGGACTCACCCTGCCGCCCCGCCGCCACATGGGCCGCTAGCGGCGTTGCAGGACATTCAGTGCAGGAGAACGAGCAGCGTCCTCCGAGGCCCCGTCGTCCTTCGAAGGCTCACCGCGCCAAAACGCTTGGGCCCACGCTCCCACTTGCCAGTGCCCTCACCTCGGCCTGCCCCTCCACTCGCCCCACAGCTGGCGGATCGAGCCTGCCAGCCTCCTGGGGGCTAACCCTAACCCTAGGTCGGCACGGAAGAGGCCTGATACCGCAACGCCAGGGATGGGGTACCCACGAGCCCTAGCGCCGGACTCAACTTGCCGCCACCCGGCCACCCGATCTGCTAGGGGCGCCGCGCATCATTCAGGGCGGGAGAAGGGGCAGGGACCTCCGAGGCTTCTGCGACCTTCAAAGCCCCCACACCAAAACGCTTGGGCACACGCTCCTTCTCGCCAGCGCCCTCATCTCGGCCCGCCACTCCCCTCGCCAGACAGCCGGGGGATCGGGCCTGCCGACCTCCTGTGGGCTAGCACTACCACTAGGGCGGCCCCCGAGGGGCCCCTCCCAAGGGGCCTGGTGCTGCAACGCTGGGGATTTGGGACCCCAGAGCCCCAGCGTCAAACTCAACCTACCGCCCCGCCAATACCCGGGCCACTAGGGGCGTCGCCAGTCATTCAGGGCGGGAGACCTTCGAAGGCCCCCCGCACCAAAATGCTTGGGCCCATGCTCCTGCTCGCCAGCACCCTTATCTCAGCCTGCCCCTCCGCTCATTGCAGAGCAGGCGGATTGGGCCTGCCGGCCTCCTGGGGGCAAACTCTAACCCTAAGTTGGCCACTGAGGGGCCCCTCCCAAGGGGCCTGGCGCCACAACGCCAGGGATTGGGGACCCCCGAGCCCCAGCGCCGGACTCACCCTGCAGCCCTACCACAACCCTGGCCACTAGGGGCACGCTGTTCATTCAGTGCGGAAGAAAGGGAAGGGCCTTTAGAGCCCCGGCCACCTTCGAAGGCCCCACACGCCAAAACGCTTGGGCCCACGCTCCTGCTCGCCAGTGCCCACACCTCGGCCTGCCCCTCCCCTCGCTGCACAGCCGGCGGATCGGGCCTCTGGCCTCCTGGGGGCTAACCCTAAACCTAGGTCGGCCCCCAAGGGGCTCGTCCAATGGGGCCTGGTGCCACGTCTCTGATTGCTGAACCCCGAGCCGCAGCGCTGGACTCACCGTGCCGCCTCACTGACACCCGGGCCACTAGCGGCGCCGGTCATTCAGGGCGGGAGAACATGCAGGGCCCTCCAAGCCCCAGGCGACCTTCAAAGGCACCTCTGCCAAAACACTTCAGCCCACATTCCCGCTCCCCAGCGCCCTCACCTCGGCCCGCCCCTCCACTCGCCACACAACTGGCGGATCGGGCCTGCCAGCCTCCTGGGGACTAATCCAAATCCTAGGTCAGCCCCCAAGAGCCCCTCCCAAGGGGCCTAGAGCCACAACGCCGGGGATTGGGGACCCCTGAGCCCCAGTGTCAGACTCATCCTGCCGGACCGCTGCCACCCGAGCCGCTAAGGGCTCCGCCGGTCATTCAGGGCAGGAGAACGGGCAGGGCCCTCCAAGCCCCCAGCGACCTTCGAAGGCCCCCGCGCCAAAACCCTTTGGCCCACGCTCCCGCTCGCCAGCGCCCTCACCTCAGCCCAACCATCCACTCACCGCACAGCTGCTGGATCGGACCTGCCGGCCTCCTGGGGGCTAACCCTTACCCTAGGACGTGCCCGGAGCTGCCCCTCCCAACGGGCCTGGCGCCGCAACGCCCGGGATTGGGGACCCCTGAGACCCAGCGCTGGACTCACCCTGCCGCCCCGTCACCACCCAGGCTGCTAGGGGCACCGCGTTCTTTCAGGGCGGGAGAATGGGCAGGGCCCTCCGAGCCCCCAGAGACCTTTGAAGGCCCCCCGCGCATAAGTGCTTGGGACCACGCTCCCGCTCGCCAGCGCCCTTACTTCAGCCCGCCCCTCCACTCGTCACATAGCCGGTGGATCGGGCCTGCCGGCCTCCTGGGGGCTAACCCTAACCCTTGGTCGGCCCCCGATGGGCCCCTCCCAAGGGGCCTGGTGCCACAATACGGGGATTGGGGACACCAAGCCCAAGAGCCAAACTCACGCTGCTGCCCCGCCACCATCCGGGCCGCTAGGGGCGCCGCAGGTCATTCAGAGCGGGAGAACAGGTAGGGCCCTCCGAGCCCCCGGCGAACTTCGAAGGCCCCCCGCGCCAAAACGCTTAGGACCAGGCTCCCGCTCTCCAGCGCCCGCCCCTCGGCCCGCCCCTCCGCCCGCCCGC
>NW_024424742.1:3181-22071 GCF_017311325.1 Ursus maritimus | reverse complement strand
GGGCCTGCCGGCCTCCTGGGGGCTAACCCTAACCCTAGGTCTGACCCGAGGGGCCCCTCCCAAGGGGCTTGGCGCTGCAATGTGGGGATTGGGGACCCCCGAGCCCCAGCACCCGACTCAACCTACCGCCCCTCCACCACCCGGGCTGCTTGGGGCGGCGCCAGTCATTCAGGACGGGAGAATGGGCAGGGCCCTCTGAGCCCCCAGTGACCTTCAAAGGCCATCTGCGCCAAAACGCTTGGGCCCACACTCCCGCTCGCCAGCGCCCTCCCTTCGGCCTACGCCTCCACTCGCCTTACAGCTGGCCATTCAAGCCCACCCCACCCCTGGGGGCTAACAATATCCCTTGGTCGGCCCCCGATGGGCCCCTCCCAAGGGGCCTGGTGCCACAATACGGGGATTGGGGACCCAGGCCGCTAGGTGCACCTTCGGGCATTCAGCGCGGTACAACGGGAAGGGTGCTCTGAGCCCCCGGCGACTTTCGAATGCCCCCCACACCAAAACGCTTGGGCCCACGCTCCTGCTCTCCAGCGCCCTCACCTTGGCCCGTCCCTCTGCTCGCCACACAGCTGGCGGATCGGGTCTGCCGGCCTCCTGGGGGTAACACTAACCCTCGGTCGGCCCGAGAGCCCTTCCGAAGGGGCCTGGCATCCCAACGCCGAGGATTGGGAACACCTGAGCCCCAGCGCCCGACTCACCCTAACGCCCCTCCTCCACCAGGGCCGCTAGGGGAGCCGCCTGTCATTCAGGGTGGGAGAACGGGTAGGGGCCTCCGAACCCCTGGCGAACTTCGAAGTGCCCCCGCGCCAAAACACCTGGGCCCACTCTCCAGATCGCCAGCGGCCTTACCTCCGACCGCCCCTCCGCTCACCGCATAGCTGGCGGATCGGGCCTGTGGGCCTCCTGGGGGCCAACCCTAACGATGGGTCGGCCCCCAAGGGGCCCCTAGCAAGGGGCCTGGAGCTGCAACGCTGGGGATTGGGGAACCCTGAGCCCCAGCGACGGACTCACCCGGCCATCCCGCCGCCACCTGCTCTGCTAGGGGCGCCGCCGGTCATTCAGTGCGGGAGAATGGGCAGGACCCTCTGAGCCCCCAGTGACCTTTGAAGGCCCTTCGCGCCAAAATGCCTGGGCTCACGCTCCAGCTCGCCAAACCCTCATCTCGGCCAGCCCCTCCTCTCGCTGCACAGCTGGCGGATCGGGCCTACCGACCTCCTGGGGACTAACCCTAACCCTAGGTCGGCTCACGAGGGGCCCCACCCAAGGGGCCTGGCTCCGCCACACCAGGGATTGGGGACACTGGAGCCCCAGGTCCGGGCTCACCCTGCTGCCCCGCCGCCACTCAGGCCGATAGGGTGCCGCTGGACATTCAGGGCGGGAGAACTTGCTGGGCCCTCCAAACCCCTGGTGAGCTTTGAAGGCCCCCCCGTGCCTAAACGCTTGGGCCCACACTCCCGCTCGCCAGTGCATTTACGTCGGCCCAACCCTCCGATCGCCGCACAGCCGGCAGCTCGGGCCTGCCGGCCTCCTTTGGGCTAATCCTAACCCTAGGTCGGACCCCGAGGGACCACTCCCAAGTGCCTGGTGCCGCCACGCTGGGGATTGGGGACCCTTGAGCACCATCGCCGGACTCACCCTGCTGCCCCACCGCGACCCGGCCCACTAGGGGCGCCGTCCTCATTCAGGGCGGAAGTACGGTCAGGGCCCTCCAAGCCCCCGGTGACCTTCATAGGACCCCCGCTCCAAAACTCTTGGGCCTATGCTCCCACTCGCCAGCGCATTCACATTGGCCCGCCCATACGCTAGCTGCAAGCCAGCAGATCGGGCCTGCGGGTCTTCTTTAGGCTAACCCTAAACCTAGGTCGGCCCCAGAAGAGCCCCTACCAAGGGGTATGGCACCGCTATGCTGGGTATTGGGGAACCCTAACCCCACCACCGGACGCACCCTGCCGCTCCTCACCACCCGGCCCGCTAGGGGCGCCATCCTCATTCAGGGCATTAGAACGGGCAGTGCTCCCCGAGCCCCCGGCGACCTTCGAAGGTCCCCCGCGCCAAAACGCTTGGGCCCATGCTCTCGCTCGCCATCGCCCTCACCTTGGCCCGCCCCACCGATTGCTGCATAGCCGGCATATTGGGCCTGCTGTCCTCCTGGGGGCTAACCCTAACCCTAGGTCGGCCCCAGAGGGGCCCCTCGCAAGGGGCCTGGCATCGCTTCGCCGGGGATTGGGGATGCCCGAGCCCCAGCGCTGGACTCACCCTGCCGCCCCGCCACCACCCGGGCCTCTAGGGGCGTCGCCGGTGATTCAGGGCGGGAGAACGGGCAGGGCCCTTCTGAGCCCCAGGCGACCTTCGAACGCCCCCTCACCAAAACACTTGGGCCAATGCTCCCGCTCGCCAGCACCCTGACCTCGGCCCGCCACTCCCCTCACCGCACAGCCAGTCTATTGGGCCTGCCGGCCTCCTTTGAGCTAACACTAACCCTAGGTCAGCCCCTAAGGGACCCCTCCCAAGTGCCTGGAGCCGCCACGCCAGGGATTGGGGACCCCCGAGCCCCAGCTCCGGAATCACCCTGCCGCTCTGCCACCACCGTGGCTGCTAGGGGCGCCGCCGGTCATTCAGGGCAGGAGAACGGGCAGGGCCCTCGAGCCCCCGGCAACCTTCAAAGGTCCCCCGCGCCAAAACCCTTGGGCCCACGCTCCCGCTCGTCAGCGCCCTCACCTCGCCCACCCCTCCGCTCGCCGCACATCCGGCGGATCGGGCCTGCCATCAACCTGGGAGCTAACCCCAAACCCTACGTCAGGCCCGAGGGCCCCTCCCAAGGGGCCTGGTGCCGCCACACCCGGGCTTGGGGACCCCCGAGCACCAGCGCCAGACTCACCCTGTCGCCTGCTAGGGGCGTCTTTCTCATTCAGGGTGGAAGAACGGGCAGTGCCCTCTGAGCCCCCAGCGACCTTTGAAGGCCCCCTGCGCCAAAACGCTTGGGCCCACGGTCCTGTGCGCCAGCGCACTCACCTCAGCCCTCCCCCCCTCTTGCCGCACAGCCAGCGGATCCGGCCTGCCAGCTTCCTGGAGACTAACCTTAACCCAAGGTCTGCTCACGAGGGGCCCCTCCCAAGGGGCCTGGCAATGCCACGCCAGGGATTGGGGACCCTCGAGCCCCAGCGCATTACTTACCCTGCCGCCCTGCTGCCACCCGGGCTGCTCGGGGCGCCGCCGGTCATTTAGGGCGGGAGAACAGGCAGGGCCCTCCGAGCCCCCAGTGACCTTCGAAGGCCCCCCGCTCCAAAACGCTTGGGCCTATGCTCCTGTTCGCCAGCACCATCTCCTCAGCCCGCCCCTCTTCTTGTCGCACAGCTGGCGGATCGGGACTGCTGGCCTCCTGGGGGCTAACCCTAACCCTCGGTCAGCTCCCGATGGGCCCATCCCAAGGGGCCCTGCGCCGCCACGCCGGGGATTGGGGACCCCCGAGCCAAACTGCCGGGCGCTCCCTGCCACCCTGCTGTGACCTGGGCTGCTAGGGGCGCCGCCGGTCATCTGGGTTGGAGAATGGGCAGGGCCCTCCGAGCCCCGGATGACATTGCAAGGCCCGCTGTGCCAAAATGCTTCGGCCCACGCTTCCGCTCACCAGCACCCTCACCTTGGCCAGCCCCTCCGCAAGCTGTACAACCAGCGGATCGGGCCTGCCGGCCTCCTGGGGTCTAACCCTAACCCTAGGTTGGCTGTCGAGGGGACCCTCCCAAGGGGTCTGGCGCCACCACGCCGGGGATTGGGGACCCCCGAGCACCAGCGCCGGACTCACCCTGCCACCCTGCCACAACCCGGCCCGCTAGGGGCGCCGTCCTCATTCAGAGTGGGAGAACAGTCAGGGCCTTCCGAGCCCCCTGCGACCTTCGACGGCAACCCACGCCAAAATGCTTGGGCCCACGCTCCCGCTCACCATTGCCCTCACCTCGGCCCGCCCCTCCGCTTGCCGCACAGCTGGCCAATCGGGCCTTCCGGCCTCCTTTGGGCTAACGATAACCCTACCTTGGCCCCTGAGGGACCCCTCCCAAGGGGCCTGGCAATGCCACACCGGGTATTGGGGACCCCCGAACCCAAGCTCCGGACTCACCCTGCTGCCCCGCCACCACCCTGGCTGCTAGGGCGCTGCAGGGCATTCAGGGCGGGAGAATGGGCAGGGCCCTCTGAGCCCCCAGCAACATTCAAAGTCCCCACGCGCCAAAACGCTAGGGCTCCCGCTCTCTCTCCCCAGCACCCTCACCTTGGCCCGCACCTCTTCTCACCGCACATCTGGCGGAACGGGCTTGCCAGCCTCCTGGGGTCTAACTCTAACCCTAGGATGGCTCACGAGGGGGCCCTCCCAAGGGGTCTGGTGCTACCACGCTGGGGATTGGGGACCCCCAAGCACTAGCACCGGACTCAGCCTACTGCCTCTCCACGACCCTACCCACTAGGGGCTCTGTCCTATTTTAGGGCAGGAGATCGGGCAGGGCCCTCCGAGGTTCCGGCTACATTCGAAGGCCCGCCACGCCAAAATGCTTGGGTTCATGCTCCCGCTCGCCAGCACCCTCACCTCGGCCCGTCCCTCTGCTCGCTGCACAGCTGGCGGATTTGGCCTGCCATCCTCCTTTGGGCTAACCATAACCGTAGGTTAGCCCAGAGGGACCCCTCCCAAGGGGCCTGGCGATGCCACGCCGGGGATTGGGGACCCCCGAGCCCCAGCTCTGGCCTCACCCTGCAGCCCCACCACCACCCGGGCCACTAGGGCTCTGCCGGTCATTCAGGGAGGGAGAACTTGCTGGGCCCTCGGAGACCCCGGTGACCTTTGAAGGCACTCCGCACCAAAACGCTTGGGCCCACGCTCCCGCTCCCAGCGCCCTCACCTCAGCCAGCCCCTCCTCTCACCGCACAGCTGGCGGATTGGGCCTACCGGCCTCCTGGGGCTTAACCCTAACCCTAGGTCGGCTCATGAGGGGCCACTCCCAAGGGGCCTGGCACCACCACGCCGGGGATTTGGGACTCCCGAGCCCCAGCTCCGGGCTCACCCTGCCACCCTGCCGCCACCCGGGCCGCTAGGGCGCCGCCGGTCACTCAACGCGGGAGAACTTGCTGGGCCCTCCGAGCCCCCGGTGACTTTCGAAGGCCCCCCGTGCCAAAACGCTTGGGCCCACACTCCCACTCGCCAGCGCCCTCAACTCGGCCCACCCCTCCGCATGCCACACAGCTAGCTGATCCGGCCTGTCGGCCTCCTGGGAGCTAACCCAAACCCTACGTTGGCCCCCTCGGGGCCCCTCCCAAGGGGCCTGGCGCCGCCATGCTGGGGCTTGGGGATCCCAGAGCACCAGCACCAGACTCACCCTGCCGCTTCGCCGCGACCTGGCCCGCTAGGGGCACCGTCCTCGTTCAGGGCGGGAGAACGGGTAGGGCCCTCCGAGCCCCCGGCGAACTTCGAAGTCCCCCCGCACCAAAACGCTAGGGCCCATGCTCCCGCTTGCCAGCGCCCTCACCTCGGCCCACCCCTCCGCTCGCCGCACACCAGGCGGATCGGGCTTGCCGGTCTCCTGGGGGCTAATCCTAACCTTAGGTCGGCCCCCGAGGAGCCCATAGCAAGGAGCCTGGTGCCGCCACGCCGGGTATTGGGGACCCTCGAGCCCCAGCGCTGGACTTACCCTGCCACCCCGCTGCCACCTGGGCCGATAGGGCGCCGCCGGTTATTTAGGGCGGGAGAACGGGCAGGGCCCTCTGAGCCCCCGGCGACCTTCGAAGGCCCCCTGCGACAAAACGCTTTGGCCCACGCTCCCGCTCACCAGCGCGCTCACCTCAGCCCACACCTCCGCTCGCCACACAGCCAGCAGATCGGGCCTGCCGGCCTCCTGGGGACTAACCCTAAACTTAGGTCAGCCCCCGAGGGACCCCTCCCAAGTTGCCTGGTGCCACCACGAGAGGGATTGGGGACACCGGAGCCCCACCGCCGGACGTACTCTGCCGCTCCCCACCACCCATGCCGCTTGGGGCGCCGCCGGTCATTCAGGATGGGAGAACGGGCAGGGCCCTCCGAGACCGAGGCGACCATCGAAGGCCCCCCGCGCCAAAACACTTGGGCCCACGCTCCTGGTCGCCTAGCATTCACGTCGGCCCACGCCTCCGCTCACAGCACAGCCGGGGGATCGGGCCTGCCGGCCTCCTGGGGCTAACCCTAAACCTAAGTCGGCTCCAGAGTGGCCCTTCCTAAGGGTACTGGCACCGTCACTACGGGGATTGGGAACCCACGAGCATGAGCGCCAGACTCACCCTCCCGCCACCCGGGCTGCTAGGGGCACTGCCGGTCATTCAGGGTGGGAGAAGGGGCATAGAAATCTGAGCCCCCGGCGACCTTCGAAGGCCCCCCCCGCGCCAAAATGCTTGGGCCCACTCTCCCGCTCGCCAGCGCCCTCACCTCGGCCCACCACTCCACTCGGCGCACAGCCGGCGGAACGGGCCTGCCGGCCTCCTTTGGGCTAACCCTAACCCTAGGTCGGCCCCCGAGGGACCCCTCCCAAGGGGCCAGGCGCTGCCACATTGGGACAGTTAGACCCCTGAGCCCCAGCTCCAGACTCACCCTGCCGCCCCGCCGCCACCCGGGCCGCTAGGGGCGCCGACGGTCATTCAGGGCAGGAGAATGGGCAGGGCCCTCCGAGCCATCGGCGACCTTCGAAGGCCCCCCGCCCCAAAATGCTTGGGCCCACGCTCCCGCTCGCCAGCACCCTCATCTTGGCCTGCCCCTCTGCTCGCCTCACAGCCGGCTGATCGGGCCTGCTGGCCTCCTGGGAGCTAATCTTAACCCAGGGTCTGTCCCCGAGGAGCCCCTCCCAAGGGGACTGGTGCCGCCACGGCAGGGATTGGGGACCCCTGAGCCCCAGCGCTGGACTTACCCTGGCACCCTGCTGCCACCCGGGCCACTAGGGCGCCGCGGGTAATTCAGGGCAGGAGAATGGGCAGGGACTCCAAGCCCCAAGCGACCTTCGAAAGCCTCCTGTGCCAAAATGCTTGGGCCAGGCTCCCGCGCGCCAGTGCGCTCACCTCAGCCCGCCCCTCTGCTCTCTGCACAGCCGGCAGATCCAGCCTGCTGGCCTCCTGCGGTCTAACCCTATCCCTAGGTCGGCTCACGAGGGGCTCCTCCGAAGGGGCCTGGGGCCACCAGGCCAGGGATTGGGGACCCCCGAGCACCAGCGCCGAACTCACCCTGCCGCCCTGCCATGACCCGGCCCACTAGGGGCGCTGTCCTCATTCCGGGCGGGAGAATGGGCAGGGCCCTCAGAGCCCCTGGGGACATTCAAAGGACCGCCGCGCCAAAACGCTTGGGCCACGCTCCCGCTCTCCAGTGCTTTCATCTCGGCCCGCCCCTCCGCTCGCCGCACAGCCGGCGGATTGGCCTGCCGGCCTCCTTTGGGCTAACCATAACCCTAGGTCGGCCCCCGAGGGGCCCCTCCCAAGGGGCCTGGCGCCGCCACGCTGGGGATTTGGGACCCCCGAGCCCCAGATCCGGGCTCACCCTGCTGCCCTGCCACGACCCGGCCCAATAGGGGCATCACCAGTCATTCAGGACGGGAGAACGGGCATGGCCCTCCGAGCCCCCGGCGATATTTGAAGGCCCCCTGCGACAAAACGCTTGGGCCCACGCTCCTGCTCTCCAGCGCATTCACGTCAGCCTGCCCCTCCGCTCGCAGCACGGCCTGTAGATTGGGCCTGCTGGCCTGGGGGCTAACCCTAAACCTAGGTCGGCCCCAGAGGGGCCCTTCCCAAGGGGCCTGGCACTGCCACGCCGGGGACTGGGGACCCTCGAGCCCCAGTGCTGGAATTACCCCGCTGCCCTGACGTCACCCGGGCTGCTAGGGGCGCCACCGGTAATTCAGCTCGGGAGAACGGGCAGGGCCCTCCGAGCCCCGGCGACATTCGAAGGCCCCCCGCGCCAAAACACTTGGGCCCACGCTCCAGCTCGCCAGCGCCCTCATCTGGGCCCGCCCCTCTGCTCGCCTCACAGCCGGTGGATAGGGCCTGTCGGCCAACTGGGGGCTAACCCTATCCGAAGGTCGGCCCCCGAGTGGCCAATCCCAAGGGGCCTATTGCTGCAACGCCGGGGATTGGGGAACCCCGAGCCTCAGTGCCAGCCTCACCCTTTCACCCTGCCCCCACCGGGCCCCTACTGGTGCCGCCGATCATTAGGGCGATAGAATGGGCAGGGCCCCCCGAGGCCCCAGGGACATTCAAAGGCCCCCCGCGCCAAAACGCTTGGGCCCACGCTCCCGCTCTCCAGCCCCCTCACTTCGGCCCGCCCCACAGCTCGCCGCACAGCCGGGTGATTGGGCCTGCTGGCCTCCTGGGGGCTAACTCTAACCCTAGGTCGACCCGCGCGGGGCCCCTCCCAAGGGGCCTGGTGCCGCCACGCCGGGGCATGGGGAACCCCGAAAACCAGTGACAGACACACCCTGCCCCCCGCCACCACCAGGGCCACTAGGGTCGCAGCCGGTCATTCAGGGCGGGAGAATGGGCAGGGCCTTCTGAGCCCCTGGTGAATTTCAAAGGCCGGCCTTGCCAAAATGCTTGGGCCCACACTCCCGCTCGCCAGCGCCCACCCCTGGCCCGCCCTTCTGCTCGCCACACAGCCAGGTGATTGGGCCTGCTGGCCTCCTTTGGCCTATCCCTAACCCTAGGTCGGTCCCCAAGGGACCCCTCCCAAGGGGCCTGGTGCCGCCATGCCCGGGATTCGGGAACCCCGAGCGCCAGCTCCAGACTCACCCTGCTGCCCCGCTTCAACCCGGGCTGCTAGGGGCGCTGCCGGTCATTCAGGGCGTGAGAACGGGCAGGGCCCTCTACCCCCGGCGACCGTCAAAGGCCACCCGCGCCAAAATGCTTGGGCCCACGCTCCCAATAGACAGCGCCCTGACCTCGGCCTGCATCTCCGCTCGCCTCACAGCCGGCGGATCGTGCCTTTCGGCCTCCTGGGGGCTAACACTAAACCGAGGTCGGCCCCTGAGGGGCTCCTCCCAAGGTGCCTATCTCCGCCACAATGGGATTGGGGACCCCCGAGCCCCTTCGCCAGACTCACCCTGCCGCCCCGGGGCCACCCGGGCTGCTAGGGGCACCACCGGTCATTCATGGCAGGAGAATGGGCAGGGCCCTCCGAGCACCAGGCGACCTTTGAAGGCCCCCCGCATCAAAACGCTTGGGCCCATGCTCGTGCTCGCCAGTGCCCTCACCTCAGACCGCCCCTCCACTCTCCGCACAGGCGGCGGATCGGGCCTGCTGACCTCCTGGGAGCTAACCCTAACCCTAGTTCGGAAACCGAGGGGCCCCTCCCAAGGGTCCTGGCACCGCAACACCGGGGATTGTGGACCCCTGAGCCCCAGCGCCAGACTCACTCTGCCGCCCTGCCGCCACCCAGGCCGCTAGGGGCGCCGCCGGTCATTCAGGGCAGGAGAATGGGTAGGGCCCTCCGAGCCCCCACCTAATTTCGAAGGCGCCCCGAATCAAAACGCTTGGGCCCAGGCTCATGTTCACCAGCACCCTCAACTAGGCCCGCACCTCCGCTCCTTGCACAGCTGGCGACTCGGGCCTGCCGGCCTCCTGGGTGCTAACCCTGACCCTAGGATAGCCCCTGAAGCTCCCTTCCTAAGGGGCCTGGCACCGGAACGCCGGGGATTGGGGACCCCCAAGCCCCTGCACCGAATGCACGCTGCCGCCCCGCCCCACACGAGCCGCTAAGGGCGCCGCCATTCATTCAGGGTGGGAGAACTGGAGGGCCCTCTGAACCCCTGCCGACATTTGAAGGCGCACCGAACTAAAACGCTTGGGCCCAGGCTCATGTTCACCAGCACCCTCACCTCGGCCCAACTCTCCGCTCGACGCACAGGTGGTGTATCGGGCCTGCGGGGCTCCTGGAGGCTAACCCTAACCATAGGTCGGCCCCCGAGGGGCCCTTCCCAAGGGGCCTGGCGTCGCAACGCTGGGGATGGGGACCCCGAGCTCATGTGCCGCACTCACCCTGCTGCCCTTCAGCCACCCGAGCCACTAGAGGCCCCGCCGGTCAATCAGGGCAAGACATCGGGCAGGGCCCTCCGAGCCCACGCTGACCTTTGAAGGCTCCCTGTGCAAAAACGTTGGCTCCCAGGATCCTGCTCGCCAGCGCCCTCACCTAGGCCCACCCCACCGCTTGCTTCAGAGCCGGTGGATAGGGCCTGCCGGGCTCCTGGCAGCTAACCAAAACCCTAGGTCGGCCCTGAGGGGACATCCCAAGCGGCCTGGCTCTGCAATGCTGGGGATTGGTGACTCAGAGCCCCAGAGCCGGACTCACCCTGCCACACTGTCCCCACCTGGGCCGCTAGGGGCGCCGCGGGTCATAGAGGGCGAGAGAAGGGCAGGGCCTTCTGAGTCCCCGGTGACCTTCAAAGGCTCCCCGTGCCAAAACGCTGGTGCCCACGCTCCCGCTCCCCAGCGCCTTCACCTCGGGCCGCACCTCAGCTCGCCGCACAGTGTGCGGTTGGGCCTGACGGTCTCCTGGGGGCTAACCCTAACCCTGGGTCGGCCCCCCCGGGCCCCCTCCGACGGGTTTTGGTGCCACTACGCCAGGGATCTGGAACCCCAAGCCCCAAAGCCAGACTCACCCTCCCACAACGCTGCCACCCGGGCCGCGAGGGGCGCCGCCGGTCATTCAGGGCCGGAGAACTGACAGGGCCCTGGAGAAACCGGCGACATTTGAAGCCTCCCACCCCAAAATGCAGGGGCCCACAATCCCGCACCCCAGCGCCTTTACCTCGGCCCGCCCACCTCTCACCGCCCAGCCAGAGGATCTGGCCTGCCGGCCTTATGGGGGCTAACTCTAACCCTGGGTCGGCCCACGAGGAGCCCCTCCCAAGGGGCCTGGCACCACAACGCCGGGGATTGGGGATCCCCGAGCCGCAGCCTGGGATTCACCCTGCCACCCCACCGCCAACGGAGCCGCTAGGGGCGTCGCTGGTTATTCAGGGCAGGAGAACGGGCACGGCCCTCCGACCCGTGGCAACATTCGAAGGCCCAGGACGCCAAAACGCTGGGGACCATGCTCCCGCTTGCCATTGGCCTCAACTGGGCCCGCATCTCCACTCCTCGCACGGCTGGCGGATGGGGCCTGCCGGCCTCCTGGGCGCTAATCCTAACCCTAGGACGGCCCCTGAGGGTCCTTTCCTAAGGGGCCTGGCGCCGCAACGCCAGGGATTGGGAACCCCCAAGCCCCAGCGCTAAATGCACCCTGCCGCCCCGCCCCACACGGGCCGCTAGGGGCGCCGCCATTCATTCAGGGTGGGAGAACGGGCCGGGCCCTTCGAACGCCCACCCACCTGCGAAGGCGCCCTGAACCAAAACGCTTGGGCCCAGGCTCATGTTCACCAGCACCCTCACCTCGCCCAACTCTCCGCTCGACGCACAGGCGGTGTATCGGGAATGCTGGCCTCCTGAGGGCTAACCCTAACTGTAGGGCGGCCACGGAGGGGCCCTTCCCAAGTGGCCTGGCGCCACAACGCCGGGAATGGGGACCCCAACCCAAGTGCCGGACTCACCCTGCTGCCCTTCAGGCACCTGAGCCTCTAGGGGCCCCACCGGTCACTCAGAGCGAGAGAACGGGCAGGTCCTTCCGAGCCCCCACCGACCTTCGAAGACCCACCACACTAGAACGCTTGGGCTCATGCTCAGTCTCGCCAGCGCCCTCACCAGGGCCCAACCTTCCGTGTGCCACACAGCCGCTGATTGGGTCCACCGGCTTCCTGGGGGCTAACCATAACCCTAGATCGACCCCTGAGGGCCCCTCCCAAGGGGCCTGGTGCCGCAACGCCAGTAATTGGGGACCCCGAGCCTCAGAATCTGACTCACCCTGCTGCCCAGCCGCCACCCGGGGGCGTGGAGTGCTGCCTTTCATTCAGGGCGGGAGAACGGGCAGGGCCCTCCAAGACACAGTGACATTTGAAGGCCTCCCGCGCCAAAATGCCCAGGCTCACGCTCCCAATCACCAGTACCCTCACCTCGGTCCGCCACTTCACTCTCCACACAGGTTGCGAATAGGGCCTGCCAGCCTCCTGGGGGCTAAACCTAACCCTAGGTTGGCCCCCGAGGGGCCTCTCCCAAGGGGCCTGGCGTCGCAACACTGGGGATGGGGACTCCGAGCCACAGCGCGGGACTCACCCTCCCGCCCCACCACCAACGGAGCCACTAGGGGCGCCGCTGTTTATTCAGGGCAGGAGAAGGGGCAAGGCCCTCCAAGCCATGGCAACATTCCAAGGCCTAGCGCGCCAAAATGCTGGGGCCCACGCTCCCGCTCGCCATCGCCCTCAACTCAGTCCGCCACTCTGCTCCTCGCACAGCCGGTGGATCAGGCCTGCTGGCCTCCTGGGCGCTAACCGTAACCCTAGGACGGTCCCTGAGGGTCCCTTCCTAAGGGGCCTGGAGCTGCAACACCAGGGATTGGGGACCCCCAAGCCCCAGCGCCGGATGCACCCTGCCGCCCCGCCCCACACGGGCCGCTAGGGACGCCGCCATTCATTCAGGGTGGGAGAAACGGCAGGGCCCTCCGAGCCCCCGCTGACCTTCGAAGGCCCCCCGCGCTAAAACGCTTGGGGTCAGGCTCAGGCTCGCCAGCGCCCTCACCTTGGGGCAACCCTCCACTTGTTGCACAGCCGCTGATTGGGTCCACCAGCCTTCTGGGAGCTAACCACAACCCTAGATTGACCCCCGAGCGGCCCCTCCCAATGGGCCTGGTGCCGCAACGCCGGGGATTGGGGACCCCTGAGCCCTAGCGCCGGACTCACCTTCCCGCCCAGCTGCCACCCGGGGTCTTGGGGTGCTGCCATTATTCAGGGAGGGAGAAAGGGCAGGGCCCTCCGAGACACGGTGACCTTCAAAGGTCCCCAGCGCCAAAACACCCAGGCCCACACTCCCGCTCACCAGCGCCCTCAACTCAGTCCGCCACTCTGCTGTCCACACAGCTGGTGAATAGGGCCTGCCAGCCTCCTAGGGGCTAAACCTAACCCTAGGTTGGCACCGGAGGGGCCGCTCCCAAGGGGCCTGGCACCACAACGCTGGGGATTGGAGATACCGGAGCCGAAGCGCCTGATTCATCCTGCCGCCCTGCTGCCACCAGGGCAGCTAGGTGCGCCGCCGGTCATTCAGGGAGGAGAATGGGTAGGGCCCGCCAAGTCCCCGAAGACATTCGAAGGCCCCACGCGCCAAAACGCTTGGGCCCATGCTCCCGCTCCACAGAGACCTCATCTCGACCCACTACTCCTTTCGCCGCACAACTGGCGGATTGAGCCTTCTGGCGTCCTGGGGTCTGACCCTAACCATAGGTCAGCCCCCAAGGGGCCCCTCCCAAGGGGCCTGGTGCCGCAACGCGGTGGATTAGGGACCCCTGAGCCCCAGCGCCAGACTCACCTGCCGCCCTGCCGCCACCCAGGCCACTAGGGGCGCCGTGGGTCATTCAGATGGGAGAACTGGCAGGCCCTTCCATTTCCCCTGCGACCTTTGAAGGCCCCCCGCTCAAAAAAGTTGGCTCCCACGCTCCTGCTCGCCAGCGCCCTCACCTCGGCCTGCCCCTCTGCTTGCTGGAGCCAGTGGAGAGTGCCTGCCAGGCTCCTGGGGGCTAACCGAAACCCTAGGTTGACCCCGTGGGTCACATCCCAAGGGGCCTGGCTCTGCAACGCTTGGGATTGGTGACTCAGAGCCCCAGAGCCGGACTCACCCTGCCACACTGTTGCCACCCCGGCCGCTAGGGGCGCTGCCGGTCATTCAGGGTGGTTGAATGGTCAGGGCCCTGGAGAAACCAGCAATATTTGAAGCCTCCCACGCCAAAATGCAGTGGCCCACGCTCCCTCTCGCCAGCGCCTTTACCTTGGCCTGCCCACCTCTCGCTGCCCAGCCAGAGGATTGGGCCTTCCGGCCTCCTGGGGGCTAACTCTACCCTAGGTCGGCCCAGGAGGAGCCCATTCCAAGGGGCCTGGTGCAGCAACGCTGGGGATTGGGGATCCCAGAGCCGCAGTGCGGGACTCACTCTGCCGCCCCACCACCAATGGATCCGCTAGGGGTGCCACTGCATATTCAGGGCAGGAGAATGGGCAGGGCACTATGAGCCATGGCAACATTCGAAGGCCCAGGGCGCCAAAACGCTGGGGACCACGTTCCCACTCTCCATCGCCCTCAACTCGGCCCGCACCTCCTCTCCTCACACAGCCAGCAGATTGGGCCTGCCAGCCTCCTGGGGGCTAAACCTAACCCTAGGTTGGCCCCCGAGGGGAACCTCCCAAGGGGCCTGGTGCAGCAATGCCAGGGATTGGGGACCCCCAAGCCCCAGCGCTGTACTCACCATGCCGCCCCGCCACCACCTGGGCCGCTACGGGCGCCGCTGGCCATTCAGGGAGGGAGAACCGGCAGGGCCCTCCAATCCCCCAGCAACTTTCCAAGGTCCCCCGTGCTAAAATGCTTGGGCCGACGCTCCAGCTCACTGGCGCCCTCACCTCGGCCTGGCCCTCTGATAGCACAGCTGGCGGATCATGACTGCCGGACTCCTGGGTGCTAACAGTAACCCTAGGATGGCCCAGAGGGGCCCCTCCCAAGGGGCCTTGCACTGCAACTCATGGCATTGGGGACCCGCAAACCACAGTGCCAGACTCACACTTCCACCCCGCCAACACCCAAGCCGCTAGGGGCGCCGCCAGTCATTCAGGGCAGGAGAACAGGCAGGGCCCTCCGAGCCTCTAGCGACATTCAAAGGACCCCTGCGCCAAAACGCTGGATACCATACTACCGCTCCCAGCGCCCTCACCTCGGCCCACCCCTCTGCTCACCGCACAGCCGACGCATCAGTCCTGCTGGCCTGGGGTCTAACCTCTAACCCCAAACCAACCTTAAACCTAAACCTTAACCCTAATCCTAACACTAACCCTAACCCTAACCCTTACCTAACCCTAACCCTACCCTAAACCTAACCCTAAACCTAATCCTTAAACCTAAACCTAACATTAACACTAACCCTAACCCTAACCCAGTCCGAAACCATAAACACTAAACCTAACCTTAACCACTAACCCCAATCCCAAAGGCCCTAACCTAAACCCTAACCTGCCCCAACCCTACCATACGCCTAAGGCCTACCCTAACCCTACCCTTCGCTAACCCTACCCTAACCGTAACCAACCCAACCCATACCCTAACCATACTCTAACCCTCCGACTTAACCCGTGCCCTAGCCCTAACCCTAACCTGTCCCAAACTGTAACCTAACACTTCTCTAACCGTACCTAACCTGTACCATAACCCTAACCTAAACTGTACCCTAACCCATACAAACCGACTCTCTAAACCTAACTTGTAACCTACAATTACCTAACCCGTCCAACCTAAACCTAAACCCTAAACCTGACCCTAACCCATACCTAACTCGTAATTATAACCCAAACTTTAACCCTACTGCATTACCTAACTTGTAACCTTAAACCCTAAAGTGTAACCCTAGCCTAACCTAACCAGTACCTCATCCTTAACCTTAACCCATACCCTAACCCGACCCTAAACCATACCTAACCCGTACCCTATCCTAACCCGGACCTAACCCATACCCTAACCCATACCTAACCTAACCTGTACCCTAACTGTTACGTTAACCCATACCTAACCCTAAACCGTACCCTATCCTATCCCTAACCCATTCCCAACCGTGCCCTAACTTCCTAATCCTAAACAACCCATATCCTAACCTAAACTGCATCCTATCCTATCCTAACCCATTCCTAACCTGTACCTCTAACCCGTCTCTAAACTGTAGTAACTTAACCTGTACCCATAACCTAACTGTACTCCTAACCTAACCCATACCCTAACCTAATCTGTACCTAAACTGCACCGCATTTCCTTATGCCAACACTACCCTAAACTGTAAAAATTACTAACCCATACCCTAAACTGCACCTGGAATGTAATGCAACCTCGCACTTCTAACCCTAACCCGCACCCTTAAACCTAACCCATACTCCAACTCTAACCCTAACCCTAAACCTAAACCCTAAACCCTAACCCGTACCCTAAACCCTAATCTGTAACCTAACCCATAACCTCTAACCTGTAACCCCTAAACCCAATCCTAACATGTACCCTCTCCTTACCCTAACCCTAACCCCTACCCTCACCCATACCCTAACCGTAACCCATACTCTAACCTTAACCCGTACCATAATCCGTAACCTAACCCTGGGGATTGGGTACACATGAGCCCCACCGCGGGACTCAGCCTGCCACCCCTCAGGAAACCATGCCCCTTGGGGCGCCGCAGAGCATCCCGTGCAGGAGAACTGTAGGGATCCCCTGAGACCCCAGCAATCCTCGGCGGCCCCCTACACCCCAACCCTGAGGCCCACGCTCATCCCGCCCCACGCCTTCCCTTCAGCTTGCCACCGAGCTCGTCGCAAGCCGGCAGATCAGGCCTGTAGGGTTCCTGGGGCCTAGACCTGACCCTAGGTCAGCTGGGTAGGGCCCCTCCCCTGGGCCCGGTGCCGCAGCCCCAGGGACTGGGGACACCTGAGCCCCACTGCAGGACAAAGCCTGCCAACCCACAGGAAACCGTGCCCCTTGGGAGGCTGTAGAGCATTCAGAGCGGGAGAACCAGGAGGGCCCCCAGAGCCCCCGGCGAACTTCGGCGATCCCTAAACCCAACCTTGAAGCCCATGCTCACCCCACCCCACACCCTCACCTCAGCCCGCGGCAGTGCTCGCCACATAGTGGGCAGATCTGGCCTGCGGGGTGCCTGGGCCCCAACCCTAACCCTAGTTCATCTGTGGAGGGGCCCCTCCCCAGGAGCCTGGAGCCGCAGCTGCGGGGATTCCAGACACCTGAGCCACACAGCAGGACTCAGTCTGCCACCCCGCAGGAAACCGTGCACATTGGGAGGCCATAGAGCATTCAGGGCGGGAGAACCAGGAGGGGCCTCCTGAGCCACCAGCGAACTTCGGTGGCCTCCCGCACCCCAACCCTGAGGCCCATGCTCACCCTCCTCACACCCTCACTTCAGCCCGTGTAGCTCACCATACAGCCAACAGATTGGGCCTGCGGGGCTCCTGGGGCCTAACCCTAGCCCTAGGTCGACCGCGGGTGTGGGGGCCTCCCCAGGAGCCTTACACTGCAGCCCCGGGATTGGGATACCTGTGCTCCACCAGAGGACTCAGCTTGCCACCCGACAGGAAACCGTGCCCCTTGGGGCTCTACGGAGCCTACAGGGCACGAGAACTTGGGGAGGCCCCCGGAGCCTGTCACCACCTTTGGCAGCCCCCCATGCCCCAACCCTGAGGCCCATGCTCACCCTCCCCCATGACCTCCTCTCAGCCCTCCACAGAGCTCCCACACAGCCTGCAGATTGTCCCTGCCAGGCTCCTGGACCCTAACCCTTACCCTAGATTGGCCACAGAGGGGCCCCTCCCCAGGGTCCTGGCACCCCACTCCTGGGGATTGGGGACACCCAAGCCCCACCGTAGGACTCAGCCTGCAGCCCACAGTAAACTGTACCATTTTGGGGCACAACAGAGCATTCAGGGCAAGAGAATTGGGGCAACCCCTGAGAGCCCCTACTGGTGAACCCCGACCTTTGTGGGCTCTTACAGATGAAACCCCAAGGCCCACACTCACCCGCCCTTGTGCACTCATCTCACTCGGCCTGGGAGTTCTCTGAGCACTGGGCAGTCCGGACCTGCTGTCTCTTGAGGCCTAACCTAACCCTGGGTCCTCTGCTGAGGGTCCCTCCCCGTTGGCCTGCCTCCAAGGCACCAGGCATTGGGCTCACCTCTGCACATCTAGAGGACTCAGCCTGCCCCACAGCATGAAAATGTCCATTTGGGGCTGCAGCAAGGATTCATAGGAAAATTGGAGGGCCCCCCTCAGCCCATCCCATGCAACCCCCGCTTTCAGAGATCTCCCCGGATCCAATTAGTAACTTCACACTGACCTTGAAACTTGCTCTCCACGGAGATCTTTTGAAATTCTCCACACTTCCAACCGATGGCATCATCCAGCTTCAGTGCCTTACCCAGCTTTAGGTCTTGAGATAGATTAAAATGGGAAGTCATTTCACTGATGACGACGTACTGGTGACCAAAAGATACATGCATAAATGCTTCATATAACTTAGTTTCAGGAAATGCAAATCTAAACCCCTATAGATGCCATCCAGAGCCGAATATCTGGCAATAAGAAGACATAAAACATATATGTGGGAGAGGATGTGGAAAAAGCGGGAACCCCTCTTACACCCCTGCATCGGTAATGCAGTCGGTACAGCCACTCTTGAAAATGGTATGGAGATTCCTACAAAGTTATAAATAAAGTTTCTACCTATGTCCCAGCAATTGCACTTACTGGGTATTTACCCCAAACAGACAGAGGTAGTGAAGATCGGGCACTTATGCACCACAGTGTTCATAGCAGCAATATCCTAGAGACAACACGGGAAGTGAGTGCAGATGACCATGAGATGATGAATGGATAAAGAAGATGTGGATCATATATATAATGAATATTACTCAGCCATCAGAAAGGATGAGTACTTACCATCCACAATCGACCTGGGTGGAGCTGGAGGGTATTATGCTGAGTGGAATAAGTCCAATGAAAGAAAAGACAACACGATCATATGCTTTCACTCCTTGGTGGAATATCAGAAAAAGGGAAGAAGACCATAGGGGAAGGAAGGGAAAATAGAAATGGGAAGTCATCAAGAGAGGAAAACCGCATGATAGATCTTAACTATCGGCAAGAAATTACAAGAGATTGCTGGAGTATAGTTGGGGGTAAATTGAGTGATGAAAGAAGAGATACATATAGGTCACGTAAATTCGACCTGAAGTACAACA
>NW_024424742.1:0-1378 GCF_017311325.1 Ursus maritimus | reverse complement strand
CGCCAGGGAACAAAAGCCTGGAAATACCGGCTCACAGCGTGCCCACCCCCATCCCCCCTCGCAGGGGACACGGAAACTCTACCCAAACAGGGTTGCCTGAGTATGGGCCTGGCAAAATACAAACTCTTAACAATAGAGAACAAACGGATGGTTACCAGAGAGGAGGAGGTGGATAGAGGGATGAGTGAAATAGATGAAGCGGATTAAGAGGACACTTTTCTTGATGACCACTGAGTAATATATAGAATTACTGAATCACTCTCTTGTACACCTGAAACGAATGTAACACTGTATGTTAGCTCTACTGGAATTAAAATAAATTTTTTAAAAAGATTTTTCTTTCAGGAACCTCTTTGAAAAAGCTTTTCCTCTGCAATGTGCATAAGCCCTACTTGGGAGGATTCACTCTACAATAATTATTCATTCTATGCCTCGAATTCAGATTTCACTGAGTTCTTACTGTGGATCCCAGCCCACGGGAGCCATGGTCCTTTTCTGTCCAGGCTCAGCACCTATGCATTCAAGATTGGAAGTAGAGACACATGTCACTTCACAGTCCAGAAAGCTATTATTGTTTCTGTTTCAGTGTGAGAGAGTCACAGACTTTGGGACAGGTTTCAGAGCAGGTTTATTATGGATCCTGGATCTCTACTTCAATGTTCATTACCTGGATCCATTTGGCTAATAGGTTCCCTGTGGATGGGCTTGCTTCCAAGCACATACATGGAAGATGCAAAGGTGGGTGGGCTTGGTGCGGGACAGGAAGAAGACCAAAAACAGACAAGGGTCCGACCCTCCCCTGATCTAGGAACTGCTATGGGAGAGGGTACGGGAGGTAGAATCCATGCGAAACTCCAAGGTCACCAGCTGAACACAGGAGGCATAGGTCAAGGGATCTGGAGATGCAGGGGTTGCAGGCTGCTCTGAGCTACCTCTGGGAGGAAGGGAGTGAAGGAATGAGGAGACACTGCCTGCCCCTGGCCCGTGCCAGCTACCCACCGCTCCGACATGCATCCGTCTACACAGCTGACACAGCCTGGGCTCAGGAGGGGCTTGCTCGCGTCACTCAATCCTCAGTGGGACAGCTGGCCCCAGGGCTCAGAGACATGCTGAGGGAGATGAGAGGGAAAGCTGCCCCACCCAGGTCATCCCCTCCTTGAGCAGACAGCCCTTCAGAACTGCTAAAAAAAAAAAACCCACTAACGGGGTTGAAAGACATGCCATGGATGAACTAAGGCATAGAGATATGTAAAATAACATTCATTTTTAAGATCAGAGCTGTCATCTCAGGAAGGGGGGAGAGCTTCCATGAAGAAGACTGAGGGGAGGGCAGGGGAGGAGAGATTCCCTGAAGAAGACTGAGGGGAGGGCAGGCCAT
>NW_024424741.1:0-1442 GCF_017311325.1 Ursus maritimus | reverse complement strand
TTCATAAGTATTTTAAAATATTTTCAGATAAAATGATATGAGATACAAATTATAAATTGTATTTCTATATTATAAATGTATATTTATAGGAAATATATAGTATGTGTATATAATGTTAGAGTACTGGACCTCGTTTCATCTGAGGGAAGGCCACAGAACAGTCTCGAGGCTGCAGAGCCAGGAACACAATCCACCGTCCCACCCTAGGTCAAGGCCCAAATAGGAACCACTGCCCCCAGCACTGGGCACTGATGCCACTGTCCACACGACTGCACCTGAGGCCAGGACTGCTGTCGCTGCTGCTCCTGGCAGCTGGGAGACACGATGGCCACTCACGCCCCCTGTGCCAAATGCATTCAGCCCTGTCCCGGCTTCTGCGTCACCACGTCCTGAGTCAGAGTCTGGCACGTGGTCACCTGACTGGTGGAGCCTCAGGCCCTGTCCCCCTGCAACAATGTGTGACATCCCGACTTTGATCTGGATTCCTGCGGAGTGACCACCAACACCCTTGGGCTTGAACTCTTCATTTAGTCTGGTCTCTGCGTTCCTAGTCACAGGCCTGTGAGAGGCCACGCATTCAGGTGGTTCCCAAGGTCACCCCTACTGTAGGCAGACTCTGAGATGGCTCCAGTGTTCCCATCCCCCAGTATTCCTGCCCTTGTATAATACCCACTTTGGGACCAGAAGCTGGACATAGTGACTTGCTGGCGACACATAGACCAGGGTGAAGTCATGCAGTGAGCATTTGGAATCACCAGGAGACAAGATATGAGGCACCTGGAGTCTACATTCTCAAGGTGGGCCGTCCAAGCCAGGCTGGGTAAGTACAGATTTCTGATGGAACCCCATGACAAGTGACCCTGCGTTCCTTTTCCATCTGAGGGGATTCTTCTCCAGATCTCAACCCCCACAGCCACCGCCATCAGACAGGAACAGGAGGAGGAAAGATCACCAGCAGGGATTCTCATCCTGGCTGCAGTGAACAGGGGAATTCTGGGAAAAGGACAGGAAGGGAAGGGAAGAAACACAGGCTCCCAAATGTATCAGCTGGTGAGCCCACACACGACCCCAGGGCAGCCCCGTGGCTGCAAAGATGAGAGCAGAACAGTGTCCAGTCTCCCTGTGCTGCCCCTGGGGCCCAGCTCTCCCTTCCTCCAACACAGATCGTGTCCAGGGAGCCCACAGTGCTGCCCCCCGTCTGTGTATCTCTGCTCATCTCCAGAATAGACCACCATGGCCACGCCCTCCTGGAAGGCTTCCCCTCTGCATGTGCAGTAGTTCAGTGTGGGCAACAGAAATGCAGCTAACGGTGGTGTCAACAGGACAGCAGCTGTGTGTCCCATGTGTGAGGAGAGCCGTCCAGGGCTGTAGGGTCACTGTGCACCACAGGGCTGTCCAGTAACCCTGGGACGTTCCCTTATTAGCATGACCAGGGCACCTAA
>NW_024424740.1:0-1444 GCF_017311325.1 Ursus maritimus | reverse complement strand
AAAATGTTAAATTTCCTTCTATGTACTATTTTAGCTACATCTCGTATACATTTATATTTTTATATACCATAATAAAAGTTAAGTGAATGTGGTCTCTCAAAGTATCTTATTCTGCTGTACTCCCCTTTTCTTTCTTATGATGATATGAGATGAGAAAATGTCTACATGATGAGATGAAGTGAGGTGAATGGTAGGCAATGTGACCTACCATTAGTTTACTATTGACCTTCTGAGAATATGCCAGAAGGAGGATCATCTGGCTTCCAGCTGCGGTTGATCACGGGTAACTGAAAACCACAGAAAGCAAAAGTGCAGTGAAGAGGAAACTACTGTAGGGGGCGCCTGGGTGGCGCAGTCATTTGGCGTGGGCCTTCGGCTCAGGGCGTGATCCCAGGGTCCTGGGATCGAGCCCCACATCAGGCTCCTCCACTGGGAGCCTGCTTCTTCCTCTCTCACTCCCCCTGCTTGTGTTCCCTCTCTCGCTGTCTCTCTGTTAAATAAAGAAATAAAATCTTAGAAGAAAAAAAAAAGGAGACTTCTGTATTTTAAAGTTTAGTGCTTAAATTCCAAGTACCTGAAAGTTCCTAGAGACTTTTTTTTTTTTTTTTTTTTTGGCGATTGATTTTCTCAATCAATTTCACTTTGGTCAGAGAATAAATTCTATATAATTTCAGTCCTTTTAAATGTATCAAGAATTTTTTTTGTGGCCAAACAGATTGTGTGTGTGTGTGTGTGTGTGTGTGTGTGTATTTCCTCTACACAGTTTGGCTGGAGCCTCAGTGCCAGTTTGGGGACAGGCTGCAGGTGCCTGGGGAGCACTGTGTCCTTGCCGCACAGAAGTAGGTGGCTGAGTCTCCAGGCTGGGGAGCCGTGATGTGCAATGAAAATTGTTTGGCACTTACATTGAGGGAAATTGTGAATCTTCCATCTTCCTTTGTACTCTCAACCGAGAGTGTGGCTAGCAATAATTTGGGGCCCTCACCAGGGTATTGTCGGTACCATAGGAAGTAGTCAAATGCACTGTTCTCGTAAGTACAGTTCAGAGTCGAAACCTCTCCTTCCCGGGCTGTCAGAGATTGAGGGGCCTGTTTCACCTGCTGCTGGCCACTCTTATTCTTCTGTTGACCACTCACCCCTGTTAAAAGGATCACAAAAAGTCATTAGGTCCCAAATTTATACTTCCCTACCTGTATGAGGTTGTCTGTATCCCAGTGTCCTCATTCCCCCAAATTAATGACATATCCTGGAGTCTCTCCTCCGCAACTCACAGCCTGATTGAAGCCATAGAATTCAAATGGATGTTCTCAGGATCCTGGCCATTCCTCCTGATACCAAAGCTCAGTGACAACTCAGATGGTCCTCTGGTCTCTCCCGAGCCTGCAAGGACTCTAACTTAAAGTTCACACCAGCTTTTAATTCCTTCAACAAGCCCCGCCCCTTCACA
>NW_024424739.1:0-1445 GCF_017311325.1 Ursus maritimus | reverse complement strand
CAGCTCCCGCCCAGCCTGGCCCAGACCCGCCCGTCCGCCAAACGGTTTTCGGTCGGGACCACAGCTCCGCTGCCACCGGGTCCCCAGCTGGGGGACACGGGCCAGGTGTCCGGAAGACAGCCCGCGAAGATGAGCCTTGGGAGCAAAACCCTTCTGTGCCTCTGGTGGCCTCAGATCGCTGGAGTGACGGGATTTGTGCCTTCTCATCCCTCGGTGTTTCCCTTTTTTAGGTGAAAAATAAAATACACTTGTCCCTTTTGGGGGGAGGAGGGGCTGCTGGAGATTGGGTTTGTTCAGGACGAATGCTTAGAAGCTTACCTCTAACCGGGCTCATGTTATGACAAACGAGCAACTGGCTATGTGAGGGGTTTCGCAGGGTGTCTGCTGCTGAAGTTGACACCACGCGTCCGCTTCCTTATGGCTTACCACGTGTACGTATGTTGCAATAAATGCACTACTGCTTCGAACCTTGGCTGCTGTGATTGTGCGTTCTGCCAGTCTCCTGAGTCTTTCATTCATCTTTGGTTTTCCTATTTCAGGGCTTCATTGTACGAACATCAAAGAGATTTTATTCGTAATCCTAGAACGCATAGTGGTGTCAGTGCACCCATCACTAGGCCGTTTACAGGTGTATTACACACCCGTGGAACCAGCACTCCCATCAGGACATGGGGTATTTCTAGCTTGCCACTGTGCAATCCTTACACCGCCCAACACCAACTGTTGTTTGAAGGAATTCCTTTGGACACACAGAGCTTTACAAGTCACATGCTTCATTTACCCGCATAGTCAGAAAGGGTCCTACCTGCGTGGCACACCGCTCCTTGACTCTTCTCCGTCTCTTACTCTGAGCAAAAGGGAGTGATGTACGTGGGTGATGTGGGATGGGCTACGGGGCAAGAGCTCTGGCGCTGAGGACTTGGAGAGTCTGGGTCCTTGACACAGAAAATATGGAGGCATTTCCTGCAAGGGAAACCTGTCCCTTGAAGAGAAAGGAGAAGGGTGAGGCCCCTAGAAAAGGTGGAGGAACAGAGGTCCCTGCAGACCCCTGGGGGGCTGTCAGAGCAGATCAGGAAGGTTCCATGTTCTTCTGGGGGAAGGTGAGGGCTGGGAGGTGCCCTGACCTTTGCTCATGCAATTCCTTCCATCTGAAACGCTGTCTGGGTCCACCCTTGTTCATCTTTTAGCTATCGAGTGAAATGTCCTTTCTTCGGGGACAGTTTCAAAACTGCTGAGGGGAGATTATGAGCCCTCCTGGCACTCTGTGCATTTCCTAGAAACACTTTTCACAGTTATCATTTTACCTTTTCATTGTGTGCTTATTTGAAGAATAGTGGTCTCCTCCCCTGGATCCTTAGCTCCCTGAAGGTAGGAGCTGTGTTTAAGTTCTTTCTCACCATTACAGCCACAATGCCTATCATAGTTCCTGGAATACAACAGATGTG
>NW_024424738.1:0-1445 GCF_017311325.1 Ursus maritimus | reverse complement strand
TTTCTTCCTAGTCCTGTTGGGATTAGGGTCATGTTCTGTTGTTTTTGCATTCCTCTCCTGGAGCCTCCCCTGAGCTCCAGCTCAACATCTGACATCTCACCCTCACCGATGGGCTTCTGCGAGCTAGACCTCCTCCTACTGCCAGCTTGCGTTCCTGAGAATCACTGCCCTGGCTTATACTGCATATTAAACCACTGCAGGAGGGACCACCTTCTTAGCAGTGCCTGCCCCAGGGCCATGGAAGCTGCCATGTTCCAGAGGAAAGAGCCTGGCTTGGGCGTTAGCTCTGGTTGCTCTCTTGCAAAATTATTGGAAAATTGGAAAAACAATTTAAATTTCAAAACATAAAGTACTTAGCACAATACCACCCATAGCAAGAACTCATGTTAGCTTCCTTCTATCCTAAGAGGTAGCTCCCAGTTTTGCTCTGAGCCTTTCCCAGCTGGTCCCATCCTTTGGTAGTTAGCTCCCAGTTCTGCTCTGAGCTTTTCCCAGCTGGTTCCATCCTTTGGTAGTTACCCAGATCCTGGCCAATGTTTCCAAATATAAGCATAACAACTATAAGAATGGTTGCTGTTTATTGAGCCCTTCTTATTTTCCAAAGGCTTATAAGCATTAACTCATTCCAACATTAAAACAGTGTTTTAGGGAAATGCAGCAACACCTTTGAATCAATGAGGAAATTGGATCTCAGAGAAGCTAAGTAACTCAACCAAGGTTACCCAGCTAACAAGAGTAAAACTGGGACTCCAGGTCATGTGTTACCGATTCTGCTGTTTATGCTCTTAGCTAGAGTGACCTCCTAAGATATAATATTGAGAGCTGATTAGCAACCCTGTCTCTGAGGAAACACTCAGGTCTCACACTGAGCATCTTTTGTGAAAGGCCCTAAATCCTGGTATTTCAAAATCTTACTTGTGGATAATGATACTTATCACTTTTAACACAGTATATCTAAAGAGTAATTAGTCGATGTTGTTAAAGGAATGTTTAAGAGGAGTGACTTAGGCATAATCACAAGCCATGCTTCTCATCGATCTTCAGCATCCTTTTTATTTGGCATTGACCTTACATTATTGACCAACTTTGTGGCCATTAATCTGGCTGGCTCAGGTTTTACCAGTTCCAAATACATTTCTGCAGATTGGTGGTATAAGTTATTTTTATCACAATGCATCTATGCTTCCAACTGTCATTTTAACTAAGAATTTGAAAGGTTAAATTAATTCAACCTTCGATGACATTTTTTCATACTTTTATGATAGCCATTAATACATGGTATCATGATTTATTGCATATGTGTCCTCCTAGGTTTCTCCATTTGAACTCTTTAGAGCAAGGATTATAATTTTTTTAGTTATCTCCAAATGAAATGGCTCTGGTAGGAGCCAAACATGATATCTAACATCACATGAGCTAAACATCAGTGGAATGTAAGAGACGGT
>NW_024424737.1:0-1445 GCF_017311325.1 Ursus maritimus | reverse complement strand
TTAATGGGTTAATTCCAGATGGTATAATAGGGGACATCATCATCTTCATCTTTTTCAGTATTTTACAAGTTTTTCGTTTTGTTTTTTCTTCAATAAGTGTTCTTTAATGTACATGGTCATGTCTATTTTGGAGAGAGAGGGCAGTGGAAAAAGTCTTGGCATGTATCAGACTGACACAAATGCAAGACCTGTTCAGCTCCTTACTGGCTGGATTTCTCCTCTGAACCTAACTTGCAAACTCATGTTTTTTTTTTGTTTGTTTGTTTTTTAGGTTAGTCACCATACAGTACATCCCTGGTTTTTTATGTAAAGTTCGATGAATCATTAGTTGCGTATAACACCCAGTGCACCATGCAATACGTGCCCTCCTTACTACCCATCACCAGTCTATCCCAAACCCCCACCCCCCTCTGAAGCCCTCAGTTTGTTTCTCAGAGTCCATAGTCTCTCATGCTTCTTTCCCCCTTCTGATTACGCCCTTTTCTTTATCCCTTTCTTCCCCTACCGATCTTCCTAGGTCTTCTGTTCCATAGATGAGAGAAATCATATGATAGTTGTCTTTCTCTGCTTGACTTATTAGTATTATCTCCTCCAGTGCCATCCATGTTGCAGCAAATGTTGAGAACTCGTTCTGATAGCTGAGTAATATTCCATTGTATATATGGACCACAACTTCTTAATCCTGTCATCTGTTGAAGGGCATCTCGGTTCCTTCCACGATTTAGCTATTGTGGACAATGCTGCTATGAACATTGGGGTGCATATGGCCCTTCTCTTCACTACGTCTGTATCTTTGGGGTAAATACCCAGTAGTGCAATGGCTGGGTCATAGGGTAGCTCAATTTTTAACTTTTTAAGGGACCTCCACGCTGTTTTCCAGAGTGGCTGTACCAACTTGCATTCCCACCAACAATGTAGGAGGGATCCCCTTTCTCCACATCCTCTCCAGCAACTGTTGTTTCTTGCCTTGTCATGGTTTCTGTGATGACAAGACACGAGAGCAAATGTAACTGTCCCTAGTGAGTAGTAGGAAGTGAATAGCCACCTTAGTCTTTAAGATGGAAGTGAGGAAGGCGCCACCCAGTGGCCTCTCCAAGTATCAGCCTCCTTCCACCGCGCCTGGTGCGCTCTCTCCCCATCCACTGGGGCCACCTTCTTTTAAGGCTGCATCTCAGACAAATTAAGAATAAAGAGCAATTATAGAACAGATAATGGGTAATTGGTTAATTAGCATTTCAGGGACAAGGAAAGAAGAAACTCAAATCCCCCAGAATAAACAGCAGGCTGTGTCAAAAAGATAAAGCCCACAAAAAGGCTCCGCTCAGAGCCTGAGCAAGCTTTCCCTTTCAGCCTGTCTGCGCTTTTGCTTCCTCCTCCGGTCTTTCTGAAGCCACTAGCATCCTCTCCCTTCCCTTGGCACTGTAGTTTCCTTTTGCCTAGTGCCC
>NW_024424736.1:0-1445 GCF_017311325.1 Ursus maritimus | reverse complement strand
TAGGATTAACATGTTAAATGTATCTACAACAAAAATTGCATATAATAAGAATATATGATATGATATGATATAAAGTACTGGATTAGACCTCAGGAAAATTAGATATTACTGCCATTTCTACACCTAATAAAAATGATCTCCATCCTGGATGCTGGCCCCCTGGTGGCTCTGGATAGTGCAGCCCTTTCTGAACAATGCATCCCAGTAAATGTAAATCTTGTGAAATTTGCCTGACAAAAATAAATAAATAATTTTATTATTTATTTTAAATAATCTAATAATTGCTGGGTAGGTAGTGATTTTAAGAAAAATATTCATAAGATATTCTCAGGTATAGTTTTACTGATTCTCATAAAATACTAACTCCGCTTTTAACAGAACAAATCAGAAGTCCAAGTTACAGTGAATGTGGAGCTAAGTATTATAAAAAAGCTGCTTGGCATCCATCAAGTGAGTGAGTGAGTGAATATACACAATTTTATGTGCCTGATTTTCCTAGAGAGCACTCATTAAGCCATCTTGCTGGTAACACATTTCTCGTCTTATCAGAGAAATCAAATAAGGTAGATACATTAGTAAATGAGCGCGGATGGTAGAAGGAAAAATCAAATGAACAAAAGAAAACGTGTCCGACCAAGAAGTCCACAGACATCAGATGACACCTGTCATGTCATGGACATGTCTCCGAAAGCAAAGGAAGAAATCTGATGTGCCTTTTATCATTTAAAACCAGGCTGGACAAAGTTCTCGTGGTCTGTTTCAGGAAGAACTCCAGCCAGCACAGGGTGAGCCAATTGCTGTAGGAGACTTTTCTGCATCTAGTTTCCACATTCCGTTTTCATGGTAACATGAAACAGAACAGAAAAACACAAGGCATGCTTTCAGATTCATGTCGCCAGGACAAATACGTTTAACCTAATGCACTAAGATGTCATCAGCTAGCTCTATCTCAAGGTAGCCTCCCATAATATTTTTAAAAGCCACCTCCTCTTTGTATTAAAATCTCCTAAAACTAGTTTTACCTTCTTGTAACCCTTGTGATGGATTCTTCCCATTAGCACATTCTTTTGAAAATTTTAACTTGAGATATAAAATAAAAGTACTACGTGCTTTGAGTAATCGTAGAAACATTGGAAATGAAACAATTCTGCCTTTTAAACATATATTATCATTTTTGTTTTTTCTGAAAGTAACAATCTGAAGTTGGAAATAAGCCCTGTTTTTATCTAAATAACAGAAGAATTCAGGAGGTGTGTTCTTATTGGCTTCTGGAAGTCAGACTTCCTGAGAAAGGAGGGGGTGGGGCAGAGAATGGGCAGCGTCAGTCCGGGGGGCCCTGTACAGGGCTTGTGGCTGTCTCTGCATTTGGGCATGTGTCAGGTACATCCCCCGTCTGAGAACCAGAGTGGTCCCTGGGGGATCCTAAGTCCAGAATAGCATGTTCC
>NW_024424735.1:0-1448 GCF_017311325.1 Ursus maritimus | reverse complement strand
AGCTGGGAAGGGACTTCGATACCAGGAAAGCAGTTTTTCACAGAAACCCAGAGAAGAGTGAATTTCAAGGTATGAAATGTCGGCAACGTTTAAGAATGCAAAAGTTGTGGAGCAGCTGGATTAGGAAGTGGTAGTGCATCAAGGAGGTTGTCACTGAGCACTGAAAGAAAAATCTAGGTGAGTAGTGGGATCCTAAGCCAGACAGAGATATGGAGTGAGTGCGGTGGGTGGGGGAGGTGGGTGAGACTGGAGGCTACACCCAAGAATACCCTTTTACAATGTTTGATGGCGAAGACAGGGGACTGTAACTCAAGGCGTAGTGTGGTCAGGGGAGGGTTTTACAGGCTGCATTTACCTGTTTGCAGGCTGACTAAAGGGAGATAACTGATGGGGCACGATGGTGGGGGATGTGGCCTGATATAGGGTCAGGTATACAGTAGAGGATGCAGAGAGGAATGTATGGATGTCCTGACCACTTCTGCAGAACCTAAGGCAGACGTCAGGCATGGAGGGGAAAGAACGTGGTGTGAGGCACTGTGGTGGTCTTGGACACAGAGTCTTACAGAATGCTCCAGGTTCTAGACGGTCATCCAGTCAAATATGGGCACGTGCCCAAGGATGCCAACTAGGGGACTGTTTTTTTTTTTTCAATGAATTGCTCAGTTTTTTCCCCTGTGAGTTATAAATTGATGTAAATCTTGAGCTTAATTTTTTTCCAAATTGGTAGAAAATTCAAATATGAAACAATCTGACTTCTATCCTGTTTCCTAGTTTTGCTCCACTTAACTGTTTTTCACAGGTGTGTGGAGGAAAAAAGTGTGATATTATGGGTAATCAAAATAGCAAAGAAAGATATTAGAATCCCTTTTTTTAAAAAAAGCCTTAAACCAAAAAACCCCATTTGAAAGCTCCTCTGTCCCTCCTTCTTTCCCCTTTTGCTCTTTCTGTCCTTTTAGAAAAAAATGTAGTTGTTCAAGAGTGTATCAGTTAGTTTGTGCTGCATAACAGATTGCATTACAAACCATCCCAAAGCTAAGTGCCGTAATAAAACAACCAGTCATTTTGCTTACAATTTTCTGGGTTTCTTGGGCAGTTCTGGTTTAGGCTTGCACATGCCTCTCACATCAGCTGGTGGTAGATGGCCTCGTTTATGTGTCTTGTGGTTGGGACGCTGTAGACCAGGGCACTCCATGCTTGCAGGCTATCTTGAGCTCCTTTCCATGTTGGCCATAGGGTTCCAAGCTTAGCTGGTGCATAAGGTTTTTCAAACTCGTGCTTGCTTCACGTTTGTTAATGTCACATTGACCAGAACAAGTTCCGTGCCTCTCTGATGCAAATAGAGAAATAGACATCTCTTGCTAGGAGAGGAAAACTCTGCATTCTTGCAGTCTACTACAAAGAATCATCATGAAGAACCAATAAAAATAGGATTGAGATTTTAAAGTTTC
>NW_024424734.1:0-1448 GCF_017311325.1 Ursus maritimus | reverse complement strand
ACCCCAGGGATTTGTGGATGGTAGTTTGTGAGCTACTGCCCCAGAATACTCAGGGGGGTTTTAAGAATTTTGGTTTGTGTTTGAATTTTGGTTTATATTTGAAGGTGGGTACTAAAGCCTATATTCATGGTATTTTCCAACTATGGCTATAAAATTAACATGCATATCATTTAAAATGTGAATGTAGGGCTCAATATGATAGAAGGGTAGATTTCAACATGTATTAATTTTTTACTTATTATTATATATTTGATTATTTTCTATATAAGCACCTATTTTAATTTTTACTTATCAGTAATAAGATGCAAACATTTACACGTTTGTTATTGAAGAAGACTGTCCCACAACCTCACTAAAGTGGTGACCTATGAATTTTATTACTGTAATTCACCCAGGATAAGAGTGAGGCCACTCCTCCTCGTGGGTCAGTTCCGGGTTCAGAGAACAGTGCTGTCTGATGTAGTCCAAGGTTTACGGTGGGTGGTTGTGGTGTTTGATGCGGGCTCCCGTCTTCTGGCACTTGTCTGTCCTTTCATGCTCTCCTTCCCACGTGTGAACTTTGAATTAGGCCAGCCGTTGACTGTGCGAGGATGTCTTTTCACTACTGTTTTTGGTTGTATTTTTCCTCAGCTTTAGTGTATTTCATGAGCTAACACGCGAGTACAGACAGATAATACTTATTTTCTTTAAAACCTCCCATACACAATATGGAATTTTAGTACTTCAGAGTAGTATGTAAATATAGTACTTCTAAAAATGCATGTGGTAAAAACAAAATATTAGAATACTGGATTTATGTTCAAGATGAATTTATTTACTCAGTGGCAACTTGTTTTGCAACAAATATATTGTGTTGTTTATTTATGGTGAGGTGTAAATTCATTTCAATTTTTTTGGTGACCATTTCCTTTTTATAGATAGCATTACAAATTATTTTGATGATACACTGCTTTTAACCACTGAATGAAATGTATTAGTAAACATATTTTTTTAACTTACCAGGGTAATAAAATACAGATAAGAAATCTTACTTGCTGAATAAGCTAGTTTGTAAAGGATTCCTTTGTAGATCAACTAAGCTTCTGCTTACTCAAGAGGAGGAGCTTGCCAAGAGTACCATGGACAGTGTTTTCACATGTAATGTTTTAGGGCCTCAAATATTTAAAAATGTGTTTTTAATTCAGTTTTGGCAAAGGTGGCCTTGTTGAGTTCTTGGTATAGTTAACGTGTTTTTATACCAAATTTGCTGATTCCAGTTTTTAAAAATTATTTTTTTATTACCTTCAGGAAATTGTTACTTAGGGAATATCAAGGACAGTCAAATTAAGACCCCCAAATCTGGAAGAGCATTAGGATCATTTATGATATTATTTTATAGTTTATTTTTAAAGTATATTCTTGAAAATGTAGTTAGACATAGAAGGAGTTTATGCATTTACTGTAGGAGA
>NW_024424733.1:0-1448 GCF_017311325.1 Ursus maritimus | reverse complement strand
AAAAAAAAAAAAATTATACACACACACACACAAATTATAGCTAGAACTTACCTAGTGTCACACAGTGCCTGGGAGCTTTTGACATGTTTATAATTCTCCCAACTATTCTGCAAGATAATTATTATCCACCTTTTGCTAATGGAGAAACCAAGGCTTAGGAAGGTTAACTGACTTTCCCAACGTCACACAGCCAGACAGTAAGAGAGACAGATCTATCTGACATCTGAAAGTGTTTTCCTTGAAATACACTGGAGCACCTCTCCTAACATCTCTGCTCAGGTCTGGATCAATGAATACCTTTAAACAAACAGGCTCTCTTTGCCTCCCTTTTCGTCCTCTATAAAATAAAGGCAAAACACTAAGTAATTGTGAGCTTCCCTCCTGCTTTAAACCTTAGGACACCATGTGAATTCCACACACCATGGGATATACCCTGTAGCAGTGGCTCCCTAGGACCACAGAAGCTTTTGAAATTCTAAAACACAAAATCATGTTTATAATCTATTGATTAAACATTATGCCAGCAATTACTTTCAATAGGCGATTACAAATATTGAACCTGGAGGGCAACAAATTGTCACTGTTGTCCCTGAAAGTTTGAGAGTAGTCAGCAGAAAAGAGCTGACAGACGTTCCTCAATGAATCTAATTATAGTCCCGCCTTTGCTGAGTCATCTCTGAAGGCTGGCCAGCAGACACCTGCAGCAGCCACAATTCTACTCGTGTCTCGCACACGCTTTGGGCTGCCTTTTCCTTTCAACGATGCCTCTTCTTTATGTCATATGAATACCTGAAAGCTGAAACACGACAGCTGACACTTTTTGCAAAATTCCAGGTTCAAAAAATCTAGTCCATTGCAAGATCCCTTGTAATTTTGAGTTATAAATTAGACAGCATAGTTCTGCTGTAATTGTGAACTACTGCTGTCAATTTAGCAAGGTAGTTAAAGTCAGTCACGGCTTCAAGTCCTGCTCTGCCATGAACAGCCTGTGTGACAGAATTAGATAAAGAGCTGGCTGACTTCCTCTGAACCTCAGCTTCTTGCTGGTAAATGGGCATAGTACATTTACCTTAAAAATTGGTTGTGAGAAATAAGTAAGATCAAGGGTATACCTTGGCTAGGCCGCCATCATATCATACTTGGATTCCTGGAACAGCCTCCTCACGGGCCTCTCTGCCTCTACTCCAGCCCCTACAGACATCCTCAACACAGTAGTGAAAGGGATCCTGATAGAAATGCAAGGGAAAGGACTTGGTATCTTCACAGGAAAAGCCAAACATTCTTTATGTTTTATCAGGTCCTCCATGACCTGAACCCTCTCCCCCACTCCTTCACCCCTACACTTCTTTGACCTTACTTCTGGTCACCCTCCCCCTCCCACTCCCACCCTATAACAGCCACACTGTCTTCCGTACAGGCTCCTGAGAGCCCCAGACATGGTCCTGCAT
>NW_024424732.1:0-1448 GCF_017311325.1 Ursus maritimus | reverse complement strand
TGTCCTGGGAAGCTAATCGATGCTCATTCACTGCCGCGGGGGAGGGACTGGCGTTTCTTCCTTATCCCCCCACCCCCACCCCGGGCGCTGAGGCCTCAGAATTCAGTTGACCTTTTCCATGCCTCTCCCTTCGGGCAGATTAAGTGGTCGTGTTTGCTGACTTTCTTGTGGAAAAACACATGAGACAGATAGATATATTCTCCTTCGGTTTTCACTAAGAAAGCTTTTTGTTAGTGATCTTGACAATAGACTTCAGCTAACATAGTCCCTCCTGTTCGTGTTAGTAATATCTTGGCTCGAATAAGCTCATTTCCCCCAGATTATTCAAACTGTTTTTCTCTGGTGTAACCCACGGCACTCCCACCTGCCCTCCTATCTTCCCGACACTCTCTAATAAGATAAACAAGGTCACACGTCATCAGACATATTTCACAGACACAAAAGCCGAAGCACAGACAAGTTCAATAATTTAAGCCAAACCAAAAAAATCAGAACTGAGATTAGAGTTTGAGATTCCCTGTTTTCTTGGGGTGAATTATTTTGAGCTGTCATCTTTGTGAATTGCAAACAATAAGCAGAGGCCATAGGAATGTGCAGGGCATGAAATTTAACCAAAAGGAAAATGGGCGGTTTCACCGCATTGGTGTCTTAAATGTACCTCCAAATGTTTGCGGTGGGTAGTTCCTTGACTCCAGTTATTTGGTCCTTACTGGGCCCCAGGGGGGTTTTTGTAGACCTCGGTATCACAGTGTCCACCAACAACGACAGACTCTTCTTTGGGGCTGGAACCAGATTACAAGTGTTTCCAAGTAAGTGCTGGAAACCAAGCAGCGATTTTGAAAAAGATCTTTTCTGTGCATAGCCAGCTCGCTTTGATACGTCCTCACGGTACTGCTGGCCACTGGACAGGGCGCGTGGTAGGGCCATCCACGCCTCTGCCTCCTGGGCCCCAGGTCTGGGGACTCCGTGTCTCAAGGTAGAGCTCTCTGTAAACCAAATCAGCTTAATCTATATGTGAACACCACCGTTCTGACTAGAATCTTATCAGCCGTGAAAATAAGACACGAGAGAATCAGATGCATTATGACTCCAAACAAATGATCTGTTTCTCTCTTTAGCATTTTTATTTAAAATATCAGGGAAGGGGAAGCAAGTTCAACTTTGCCAATCTGAAAACTTTATGAATTATGCTCCTCTTATATGCAGAGAGACCTAGATTGACTTTGGATGGTTAGTCATTCAATTTCATCATCTGTGTGTGGAATCTGTAATGGGCAAGGGAATCAAATATAATTAAATGAGCAAATAATCTTCAGTAGTCAATATTCCTACATTGCTTTAGGTGCTTTGCTCTGGACTTTTTATCTGGGATTTATCTCTAATAGGCTCCCTGGAAGGACAGTGAAGGTTTTTGTTAAGGTTTTTGTGTTTGTGTGGATAGCAACTAT
>NW_024424731.1:2097-30273 GCF_017311325.1 Ursus maritimus | reverse complement strand
TGAGACCCTGCCACTGAGCTGTCCAAAGATGGCCATCCTCAAGGAGGATGAGGAAAAAGGACAATGCCTGAGGAGAACTCATCAGTCTCTTTTATCTTTTCATATTTTTGACAGTGGACAAATCACTGCCTAGGAGTCCCCAACTACCTTAGTCTCATCTGTGAATGGCCAAGAGGTTTTACAAAACACTTCAGATTTTGACCTCACAAATGCCCACAACCACTTACCATAGGGATTCAACATTAAGCAAAGATACTGTTCGTTGGAAGAGAGGTCCTGCCCACTGTTGTTTCTCACTTATATGCTCATCTTCCTTACCTCATGGTAAAATAACCACCTTGATTCCTGCTTCCGTCTTCAGGAAGGCTGATGTGACTTGAAGGGCATTACCCTGACATCGTTCTTTCTTAGCAATAAGATGTGGACATTTCCCTAGTCCTACACACCCAAAGTTGAATCGGAATCAGGATTGAGGAGGCTGATGAGAGTTGAAGGTGTTTTCCTGTACACGGTGGTTTATTACCAACAAGGATGGGTCAGAGTCCTCGAAATTCCAGAACCTTTTCATTAATGCTTCCTACTCATGAAAGATGATGTACATTGGTCTTTCCCTGTATAGTGTGGTCACTCAGAGAAAAGTGCTTAGCGCTTTCCTCAGACTTCCACGACTATTTTGGGGCTGGATTCCATATTCACAAAGGATGATGTTAGGGCTAAGAGGGTTCCTGTACACTGTTATTTCTTACAGATAAGTGTATGGCATTTTTGTTACATTGCCAGAACGACTTAGCGCCGGGCTTGCCGGCCTCCTGGGGACGAACCCTAACCCTAGTCGGCCCCCGAGGGGCCCCTCCCAAGGGGCCTGGCGCCACAACGCCGGGGATTGGGGACCCCTGAGCCCAGTGCCGGAGTCACCCTGCCACCCCGCAGCAACCCGGGCTGCTAGGGGCGCTGCCAGTCTTTCAGGGCGAGAGAACAGGTAGGGCCCTCCAAGCCCCCAGTGACCTTCGAAGGCCCCCCGCGCCAAAACGCTTGGGCCCACACTCCCTCTCGCCAGTGCCCTCACCTCGGCCTGCCCCTCCGCCTGCCTTAGAGCTGGCAGAACGGGCCTGCTGGACTCCTGGGAGCTAACACTTACCTTAGGTCGGCCCCCGAGGGGTCCCTCCCAAGGAGCCTGGCACCACAATGCCGGGGATTTGGGACCCGAGCCCCAGTGCTGGACTCACTCTGCCACCCCGCAAGCACCCAGGGCGCTAGGGGCGTTGCCAGTCATTCAGGAAGGGAGAACGGGCAGGGCTCTCCGATCCCCCTGCGACCTTCGAAGGCCCCATGCGCAAAAACTCTGGCTCCCACGCTTCTGCTCGCCAGTGCCCTACCTCGGCCCACCCCTCCACTCGCTGCAGAGCTGGCGGATCGGGCCTGCTGGCGTCCTGGGGGCTAACCCTATCCCGAGGTCGCCCCCGAGGGGCCCCTCCCAAGTGGCCTGGCGCCACATGCCAGGGATTGGGGACCCCCAAGTCCCAGCGCCAGATGCACCCTGCCACCCCGCCGCCACATGGGGCGCTAGGGGCGTCGCCAGTCCTTCAGGGCGACAGAACGGGCAGGACCCTCCGAGCCATCTGCGACCTTCGAAGGCATCCCGAGCCAAAGCCAAAATGCTCTGGCCCACGCTCCCGCTCGCCAGCTACCTCACCTCGACCCACACCTCCATTCACCACACATGGGCGGATCGAGCCTGCCAGCCTCCTGGGGGCTAACCCTTACCCTAGGTCGGCCCCCGAGGGGCCCATCCCAAAGGTCCTGGCGAGGCAACGCCGGGTATTAGGGACCCCTGAGCCCCAGCGCCAGATTCACTCTGCCGCCACACTGCCACCCGGGCCGCTAGGGGTGCCGCTGGTCATTCACGGCGGGACAACGGGCAGGGCCCTCCGTGCCCGCGGCGACCTTCGAAGGCCCCCCCATCCAAAACGCTTGAGCCCACGCTTCCGCTCCTCAGCGCCCTCACCTCGGCCTGCCCCTCTGCTCGCCGCAGAGCCGGCAGATGAGGCCTGCCCTCCTCCTGGGGGCTACCCATAACCCTAGGTTGGCCCCTGAGGGGCCACTCCAAAGGGGCCTGGCACTGCAATGCCTGGGATTGGGGACCCCCAAGCCCCAGTGCTGGACTCAAGGTCTCGCCCCGCCACCACCTGGGCTGCTAGGAGTACCGTTGGTCATTCAGGGAGGGAGAATGGGCAGATCCCTCTGAGCCCCTGGTGACCTTCGAAGGCCCCCTGTGCCAAAACGCTTGGGCCCATGCTCCCGCTTGCCTGCGCCCTCACCTCGGTCCGCCCCTCCGCTTGCTGCAGAGCCGGTGGATCGGGACTGCCGGCCTCCTGGGTGTTACACTAACCGTTGGTGGGCCCCCGAGTGGCCCATCCCAGGTTCCTATTGCTGCAACACCGGAAACTGGGGACACCCGAGCCCCAGCGCCAGACTCACCCTGCAGTCCCGCCACCACCCGGGCCGCTACAGGTGCCGCCGGTCATTCAGGGAGGGAGAACAGGCAGGGACCTCCGAGGCCCCTGGGGCCTTCGTAGCCCCCCTGTGCCAAAACGCTTGGGCCCACACTCCCGTTCGCCAGCGCCCTCACCTCGGCCCGCCCATCTGCTCGCCGCACAGCTGGTGTTTTGGGCCTGCCGGCCTCCTGAGGTCTAACCCTAACCCTAGGTCAGCCCCCGAGGCGTAACTCCCAAGGGGCTTGGCGCCACAACGCCGGAGATTGGTGACCCCCGAGCCGCAGTGCCGGACTCACATTGCCACCCCACCGCCACCCGGGCCTCTAGGGCACTGCCAGTCAGTCAGGACGGGAGAACGGGCAGGGCCCTCCGAGCCCACAGCGACCATCGAAGGCCCCCTGCGCCAAACGCTTGGGCCCATGTTCCTGCTCGCCAGCACCCTTGCCTCGGCCTGCCCCTCCGCTCGCTGCACAGCCAGCATACGGGCCTGCTGGACTCCTGGGAGCTAACCCTAACACTAGGTCGGCCCCCGAGGGGCCCCTCCAAAGGAGCCTGGCGCTGCAAGCCAGGGATTCAGGACCCCCAATCCTCAGCAGTGGACTCACCCTGCCGCCCCACCGCCACCCTGGCCACTAGGAGCGCTGTCGGTCATTCAGGGTGGGAGAATGGGCAGGGCCCTCTGAGCCCCCGGGGACTTTCGAAGGCCCCCCACGCCAAAACGGTTGGGCCCATGCTCCCGCTCGCCAGCACCCTCACCTCGGCCCCCCTCGTCCGCTAGATGCATAGCCAGCGGATTGGGCCTGCTGGCCTCCTGGGGACTATCGCTATCCCTAGTTCGGCCCACTAGGGGCCCTTCCCAAGGGCCTGACGCCGCAACGCTGGGGATTGGGAATCCACGATCCCCAGCGCTGGACTCACCCAACTGCCCCGCTGCCACCCGGGCTGGTAGGGGCGCCGCCGGTCATTCAGGGCGGGAAAACGGGCAGGGCCCTCCGAGCCCCTGCCGACCATCGAAGTTCCCCCACGCTAAAACGCTTGGGCCCTCACTCCCCCTCGACGCACAGCTGGCGGATAGGGTCTGTCGGCCTCCCGGGGGCTAACCCTAACACTAGTTTGGTCCCCAAAGGGCCCCTCCAAAGGGGCCTAGCGCCGCAGCGCCGGGGATTGGGGACCCCCATGCCCCAGCGCCGGACTCACCCTGCCGTCCTGCCGCCACCTGGGCCGCTAGGGGTGCGGCCGGATATTCAAGGCTGGAAAACGGGCAGGGCCCTTCGAGCCCCCGGTGACCTTCAAAGGGCCCCTGCGCCAAAACGCTTGAGCCCAGGCTCCCGCTCGCCAGCGCCCTCACCTTCGTGCCGCCCCGCCGCCAACTGGGCTGCTAGGAGTGCCGTCAGTCATTCAGGGCGGGAAAACGGGCAGGGCCCTCCGAGCCCCTGGCGACCTTCAAAGACCCCCCGCGCCAAAACGATTGGGCCCAAGCTCCTGCTCACCTGCACCCTCACCTCGGACCACCCCTCCACTCGCTGCACAGCCGGCGGATCGGGCCTGTGGGCCTCCTGGGGGCTAACCCTAACCCTAGGTCTGCCCCCAAATGGCCCTTCCCAAGGGGCCTGGCTCCACAACACCGGGCATTGGGGACCCCCGAGACCCAGCACCGGACTCACCCTGCCACCCCGCTGCCACCAGTGCCATGAGGGGCGCCATCGGTCATTCAGGACGGAAGAACGGGCAGGGCCCTCTGAGTCCCTGGCAAAATTTGAAGGCCCCTCATGCCGAACCTTTGGGCCCACGTTCCTGCTCGACAAATCGCTCATCTCAACCCGCCCCTCTGCTCGCCGCACAGCCGGCAGATCGGGCCTCCTGGCCTCCTGGGGGTAACCCTAACCCTAGGTCAGCACACGAGGGGGCCCTCCCAAGGGGCCTGGGGCCACAACGCCAGGGATTGGTGAACCCCAAGCTGCAGCGCCGGACTCACTTTGCCGCTCCACTGCCACCGGGGCCGCTAGGGGTGCCTATGGTCATTTAGGGCGGGAGAACAGGCAGGGCCCTCCGAGCCCCAGCGACCTTCGAAAGCCCCCCCGCGCAAAACGCTTCGGCCAACACTTCCGTTCGCCAGTGCCCTCACCTCGGTCTGCCCCTCCGCTCGCCGCACAGCTGGTGGATCAGGCCTCCCAGTCTCCTGGGGGCTAACACTAACCCTAGGTAGGCTCCCTAGGGGCCCATCCCAAGGGGCCTGCCTCCGCAACGATGGGGATTGGGGACCCCGGAGCCCCAGCGCCGGACTCACCCTGCCGCCCTGCCACCACCCGGGCCGCTAGGGGCGCCGCCGGTCATTCAGGGTGGGAGAACGTGTAGGGCTCTCCGATCCCCTGATGACCTTCGAAGGCCCCCCGCTCCAAAACGCTTGGGCCCACGCTCTCACTCTCAAGCGCCCTCACCTGGGCCCACCCCTCCGCTCGCCACACAGGTGGCGGATCGGGCCTGCTGGCCTCCTGGGGGGTAACAATAACCCTTGGTCAGCCCCCGAGGGGCCAATCCCAAGGGGTCTGGCGCCGCAACACCGGGGATTGGGGACCCCCGGGCCCCAGCACCGGACTCACCCTGACGCCCCTCTGCAACCAGGCCCCTAGGTGCGCCATTGGGCATTCAGTGCGGTAGAATGGGTAGGGGGCTCTGGGCCCCCAGCGACTTTCGAATGCCCCCAGCGCCAAATTGCTTAGGCCCACGCTCCCGCTCGCCAGTGCCCTCACCTCTGCACGCCACTTCGCTCGCTGCACACCTGGCCGATCGGGCCTGCCGGCCTCCTGGGGGCTAACCCTAAACCAAGCTCAGCACCCAAGGGGCCCCTCCAAGCGGCCTGGCACCGCAACCCCAGAGATTAGGGATCCCCGAGCCCCAGCGCCGGACTCACCCAGCTGCCCCACCACCACCCGGGCTGCTAGGGGCACCGAAGGTCATTCAGGGCGGGAGAATGGGCATGGCCCTCCGAGACATCAACGACCTTCGAAGGCCCCTTCGACAAAACGCTTGGGCCTATGCTCCCACTCACCAGCGCCCTCACTTCAGCCCGCTGATCCACTCGCCGCACATCCGGCGGATCGGGATTGCCGGAAACCTGGGGGCCTGGTACCGCAACGCCAGGGATTGGGTACCCCCGAGCCCCAGCACCAAACTCAACTTGCTGCCACCCGGCCACCCGGTCTGCTAGGGGCGCCGCGCATCATTCAGGGTGGTAGAACGGGCAGGGCCCTCCGAGCCTTCTGCGACTTTCGAAGCCCCCCCGGGCCAAAACGCTTCGGCCCACTCTCCTTCTTGCCAGCGCCCTCATCTCGGCCCGCCCCTCTGCTCGCCGGACAGCTGGCAGATCCAGCCTGCTGGCCTCCTGTGGGCTAACACTACCCCTAGGGCGGCACCCAAGGGGCCCCTCCCAAGGGGCCCGGTGCCGCAACGCTGGGGATTTGGGACCCCAGAGCCCCAGCGTCAGACTCAACCTGCCGCCCCGCCACTACCCGGGCCGCTAGGGGCGTCACTGGTCATTAGGCGTGAGAACGGGCAGGGCCCTCTGTGCCGCAGGCAACCTTCGAAGGCCCCCCCGCTCCAAAACGCTTGGGCCCATGCTCCTGCTCGCCAGCACCCTTATCTCGGCCTGCCCCTCCACTCATTGCAGAGCAGGCGGATCGGGCCTGCCGGCCTCCTGGGGGCAAACTCTAACCCTATGTTGGCCACTCTGGGGCACCTCCCGAGGGGCCTGGCACTGCACCGCCAAAGTGATTTGGGGACCCCGAGCCCCAGCCAGGACTCATCTTGGCATACCGCCACCACCCAGGCTGCTAGGGCGCCCGCCAGTCATTCAGTGCAGGAGAGGGTAGGGCCCTGCTAGCCCACGGGCGATATCGAAGGTGCCCCGTGCCAAAATGCTTGGGCCCACGGTCCAGCTCGCCAGTGCCTCAACTCCAGGCCGCCCTTCGCTCGCCCCACAGCTGGCGGATCAGGCCTGCCAGCCTCCTGGGGCAACCCTAACCCTAGGTCGGCCTGAGGGGCCCTCTCCCAGGGGCCTGGTGCCGAAAGCGCTGGGATTTGGGAACCCCGAGCCCTAGCGCTGGACTCACTCTTCCACCCCGCAGCCTCACGGGCCGCTACAGGCGCTGCAGGACATCAGTACGGGAGAACAGGCAGGGCCCTCCGAGCCCCCGTTGTCTTTTGAAGGCTCACTGCGCCAAAACGCTTGGGCCACACCTCCGCTCGCTCAACACCCTCACCTCGGCCCGCCCTCCGCTTGTGCACAGAGCCAGTGGATCGGTCATGCCAGCCTCCTTGGGCTAACTCGAAACCCTAGATCGGACCCTGAGGGACCCATCCCAAGGGGCCTGGCGCCACAACGCCAGGGATTGGGGACCCCCAAGCCCCAGCGCCGGACTCACCCTGCCACCCTACCACAACCGGGCCACTAGGGCGCCACCGGTCATTCAGGGTGGAAGAAGCGGGCAGGTAGCCTCGAGGACGGTGACTGAGAGGTCCCCCACGCCAAAACGCTTGGGCCCATGCTCCCGCTGCGCCAGGGCCACACCTTGGCCTGCCCCTCTGCTCGCTGCACAGCTAGGCGGATGGGCCTCTGGCCTCCTGGGGGCTAACCTAAACCTAGTTCGGCCCCGAGGGCTTCGCCGATGGGCCTGGCGCCACAATGTCTCTGATTGCTGAACCCCGAGCCGCAGCGCTGGACTCACCGTGCCGCCTCACTGACACCCGGGCCACTAGCGGCGCCGGTCATTCAGGGCGGGAGAACATGCAGGGCCCTCCAAGCCCCAGGCGACCTTCAAAGGCACCTCCGCCAAAACGCTTCAGCCCACGCTCCCGCTCGCCAGTGCCCTCAACTCGGCCCGCCCCTCCACTCGCCGCACAACCGGCAGATCGGGCCTGCCGGCCTCCTGGGGGCTAATCCTAACCCTAGGTCAGCCCCCGAGGAGCCCCTCCCAAGGAGCCTAGAGCCGCAACGCCGGGGATTGGGCACCCCTGAGCCCCAGCGTCAGACTCACCCTGCTGGACCGCCGCCACCCGGGCCGCTATGGGCGCCACTGGTCACTCAGGGTGGGAGAACGGGCAGGGCCCTCTGAGCCACCGGCGACTTTTGAAGGTTCCCCACACCAGAATGCTTGGGCCCACGCTCCCGCTCTCCAGCGCCCTCACATCGGCCCATCCCTCCGTTCGCCGCACAGTCTGCCCTCCTGGGGGCTAACCCTGCCCCTAGGTCAGCCCCCGAGGGGCCCATCCTAAGGGGCCTATCGCTGCAACACCTGGAATTGGGGACCCCCGAGCCCCAGCGCCAGACTCACCCTGCCACCCCACCGAAACCCGGGCCACTAGGGGCACCGCTGGGCATTCAGGGCGGGAGTACGTGCATGGCGCTCTGAGCCCCCGGCGACATTCGAAGGCCCCCCATGCCAAAACGCTTGAGGCCATGCTCCCGCTCGCCAGAGCCCTAGCGCTGGACTCACTCTTCCACCCCGCAGCCTCACGGGCCGCTACAGGCGCCGCAGGACATTCAGTACGGGAGAACAGGCAGGGCCCTCCGAGCCCCCGTTGTCTTTTGAAGGCTCACTGCGCCAAAACGCTTGGGCCCACACTCCCGCTCGCCAACACCCTCACCTCGGCCCGCCCCTCCGCTTGTCGCAGAGCCAGTGGATCGGTCATGCCAGCCTCCTTGGGGCTAACTGAAACCCTAGATCGGACCCTGAGGGACCCATCCCAAGGGGCCTGGCGCCACAACGCCAGGGATTGGGGACCCCCAAGCCCCAGCGCCGGACTCACCCTGCCACCCTACCACAACCCGGGCCACTAGGGGCGCCACCGGTCATTCAGGGTGGAAGAACGGGCAGGGCCTTTCGAGGCCCGGTGACTTCGAAGTGCCCCCCATGCCAAAACGCTTGGGCCCACGCTCCCACTCGCCAGCGCCCACACCTCGGCCTGCCCCTCTGCTCGCTGCACAGCTGGCGGATCGGGCCTCTGGCCTCCTGGGGGCTAACCCTAAACCTAGGTCGGCCCCCGAGGGGCTCGTCCGATGGGGCCTGGCACCACAACTTGTCTGATTGCTGACCCCTGAGCTGCAGCACCGGATTCACCTTGCCACCCCGCCGACACCCGGGCCGCTAGCGGCGCCACGATCATTCAGGGGCGTGAGAGCGGGCAGGGCCCTCAAGCCCAGGTGACCTTCAAAGGCACCTCCGCCAAGCAGCTTCAGCCCACGCTCCGCTCGCCAGTGCCCTCAACTCGGCCCGCCTCCACTCGCCGCACAACCGGCGGATCGGGCCCTGCCGGCCTCCTGGGGGCTAATCAACCCTGAGTCAGCCCCCGAGGAGCCCCTCCCAAGGAGCCTAGAGCCGCAACGCCGGGATTGGGCACCCCTGAGCCCCAGCGTCAGACTCACCCTGCTGGACCGCCCCACCCGGGCCGCTAAGGGCGCCACTGGTCACTCAGGGTGGGAGAACGAGGCAGGGCCCTCTGAGCCACCGCGACTTTTGAAGGTTCCCACCCAGAATGCTTGGGCCCACGCTCCGCTCTCAGCGCCCTCACATCGGCCCATCCCTCCGTTGCTGCACAGCGGCGGATCGTTCTGCCGGACTCCTGGTCTGCCAACCCAAGATCGGCACCGAGGGCCCATCCTGAGGCGCCTATCGCTGCAATGCCTGGAATTGGGGACCCCGAGCAGCGCCCAGCCTGCAGTCGCCGCCACCGGCGCTAGGGGCACCGCCCGGGCATTCAGGGCGGAGTACGTCATGCGCTCTGAGCCCCGCGACAGGCCCCCCATGCCAAAACGCTTGAGGCCATGCTCCGCTCTGCCAGCGCCCTCACCTAAGCCACTGCCCGACCGCTCGTCGCACAGCCAGCGGATTGGGCCTGCCAGCCTCCTGGGGGCTAACCTTAACCCTAGTTTGGCCCCGAGGGGCCCTCCCAAGGGCCTGGCGCCACAACGCCGGAGGATTGGGACCCCAGAGCCCCAGCATCAGACTCAACCTGCCGCCCCACCGCCACCGGGCCAGTCGGGCGCCGCCGGTCATTCAAGGCGGAGGAACATGAGGGGCCCTCCGAGCCACCGGAGACCTTCGAAGGCCCCCGCGCCAAAAGGCTTGGGCCCACGTTCCCGATCGCCAGCGCCCTCACCTCGACCCGCCCCTCTGCTCGCCACACAGCCAGCAGATCGGGTCTGCCGGCCTCCTGTGGGCTAACAGTAATGCTTGGTTGGCCCCCTAGAGCCCTTCCAAAGGGGCCTGGCGCCACAATGCTGAGGATTGGGGACCCCAAGCCCCGGCACCTGACTCACCTTACCGCCCTACCACAACCCGGGCCGCTAGGGGCGCTGATGGTCATTCAGGGAGGGAGAATAGGCAGGGCCCTCCTAGACCCCAGAGACATTTGAAGGCCCCCCGCGACAAAACACTTGGTCCCACGCTCCCCCTCGCCAGCGCCCTCACCTTGGCCCGCCTCTCCGCTCGCGGCACAGCTGGCGGATCGGGCCTGCAGGCCTCCTGGGGGCTAAACATAACCCTAGGCCAGCCCTCGAGTGGCCCCTCCCAACGGGCCTGGTGCCACAACGCCGGGGATTGGGGACCCCCAAGCCCCAGCGCGGGATGAAACCTGCTGCCCCGCCGACACCTGGGCCGCTAGGGGCGCCGCCGATCATTCAGCGCGGGAGAACGGGCAGGGCCCTCTGACACCCTGGCGACCTTCGAAGCCTCCATGCGCCAAAACGCTCGGGCCCACGCTCCCGCTCGCCAGTGCCCTCACATCGGCGTGCCCCTCCGCTGGCCACAGAGCCGGCAGATAGGGCCTGCCAGCATATTTGGGTCTAACCCTAACCCTATCTCGGCCCCCGAGGGGCCCTTCCCAAGGGGCCTGGCTCCACAACGCCGGAGATTGGGAACCCCCGATCCCCAGGGCCGGACTCACCCTGCTGCCCCAGCGCCACTGGAGCCACTAGGGGCGTCGCCGGTGATTCAGGGCGGGAGAACGTGCGGGGCCTTCCGAGCCACCCTCGATCTTCGAAGGCCCCTGTGCCAAAACGCCTGGGCCCACGCACCCTCTCGCCAGCACCCTCACCTCGGCTTGCCCCTCTACATGCTGCACAGCTGGCAGATCGGGCCTGCCGACCTCCTGGGGGCTAACACAAACTCTAGGTCGGCCCCCAAAGACCACTACCAAGGGGCTTGGTGCCGCAACGCTGGGGATTGGGGACCCCGAGCCCCAGTGCCGGACTCACCCTGCCGCCCCGCCGTCTCCCGGGCTGATTGGGGCGGCGCCGTTCATGCAGGCAGGGAGAACAGTCAGGGGCCTTCGAGCCCCCGGTGACTTTCGAAGGCCACCAGCGCGAAAGCGCTTGGACCCACGCTCCCGCTTGCCAGCACCCTCACCCCAGCCCACCCCTCCACTCGCCACAGAGCAGGCAGTTCGGGCCTGCAGGCATCCTGGGGTCTAAACCTAACCGTATGTCGGCCCCCGAGGGGCCCTTTCCAAGGGGTCTGGCATCGCAACTCTGGGAAGTGGGGATGCCCAGGCCCCAGCGCCGGACTCACCCATCCCTCCACCGCCACCAACGGGGCCGCTAGGGGCGCCACCGTTCTTTCAGGGTGGAGAACGGGCAGAGCCCTCCGAGCCCCCTGCGACCTTTGAAGTCCACCAGCTCGAAAGACCTTGGACTCATGCTCCCACTCACCAGCACTCTCACCTCGGCCCACCCCTCCACTCAACACAGAGTTGGGGAATCGGGCCTGCCATGCTTCTGGGGGCTAACCGTAACCCGAGGTCAGCCCCCGAGGGGCCACTCCAAAGGGGCTGCAGCCGCAACGCCGGGGATTGGGGACCCCCTAGCCCCAGCACCACACTAACCCTGCCACCCCGATGCCACCTGGGCCGCTAGGGAAGCCGCCGGTCATTCAGTGCGGGAGCATGGGCAGGGCCCTCTGAGTCCCTGGCGACCTTCAAAAGACCCCCGCGCCAAAACCCTTGGGCGCATCCTCCCGCTCGCCAGCCCCCTGCCCTCGGCCCACCCCTATGCTTGCCACACAGGTTGTGGATCGGGCCTGGGGTCCTCTTGGGGGCTAACCCTAACCCTAAGTCGTCCCCCGAGGGGCCCCTCCCAAGGAGCCTGGCACCACAACGCTGGGGATTGGGGACCCCCAACCCCAGCGCCGGGCTCACTGTGCCGCCCCTCCACCATCCGGGCTGCTAGGGGCGCTGCTGGTCATCAAGGGCAGGAGAACAGGCAGGGCCCTCCGAGCACCCTGCAAGCTTCGAAGGCCCCCTGTGCCAAAACGCTTGGGTCCACGCTCCCGCTCACCAGCGCCCTCACCTCGGCTTGCCCCTCCACTGGCCGCAGAGCTGGTGGATTGGGCCTGCCATCCTCCTGGGGGCTCGCCCTAACCCTAGGTCCGCCATCGAGGGACCCCTCCCAAGGGCCCTGGCGCCGCAACACCAGGGATGGGGGACCCCCGATCCGCAGCGCCAGACTTAACTTGCCCCCCCGCCACCACCCTGGCGACTAGGGACGCCGTCGTTCATTAAGGGCGGGAAAACGGGCAGCGCCCTCCGAGGTCCCGGCGACATTCGAAGGCCCTCCCTGCCAAAACGCTTGGGCCCAAGCTCCTGCTCGCCAGCGCCCTCACCTCAGCCTCCCCCTCCTCTCGCCGCACAGCGGGCGGATCGGGCCTGCCGGACTACTGGGGGCTAACCCTATCCGTAGGTCTGTCCCCGAGGGCCCCCACCCAAGGGGCCTGGCACTGCAAGCCGGGGATGGGGGACCCCCAAGCCCTAGCACTGGACTCACCCTGCCACCCCTCCAATATCCAGGCAGCTAGGGCCGCCGCAGGTCATTGAGCGCGAGAGAACGGGCAGGGTCCTCGAGCCCCCGGCAACCGTCGAAGACCCCCTCGCCAAAACGCTTGGGCTCACGCACCCGCTCGCCAGAGCCCTCACCTCGGTTCACCCCTCCGCTCTCTGCACAGACGGCGGATCGGGCCTGCCGGCCTCCTTGGGGCTAACCGTAACCCTAGGTCGGCCCCATAGGGGCCCCTCCCCAGGGGCCTAGCACCACAACGCCGGGGATTGGGGATCCCTGAGCCCCAGCGCCGGATTCACCCTGCCGCCCCATCGCCAACCGGGCCGGTAGGGGCGCCGCTGGTCATTCAGTGCGGGAGGACGGGTAGGGCCCTTCTAGGTATCGGTGACTTTCGAAGGCCCCCAGAGCCAAAACACTTGGGCCCACGCTCCCGTTCGCCAGCACCCTCACTTCGGCCAGGCCCTTTGCTTGCCGCACAGGAGGTGGATCGTGCCTGTCAGCCACCTGGGGGCTAACCCTAAACATAGGTCGGCCCCCTAAGTTCCCCTCCTAAGTGACCTGGACCCACAATGCCTGGGATAGGGTACCTCCCAGCCCCAGCACCGGATTCACCCTGCCGCCCTTCTGCCAACTGGGTCGGTAGGGGCAACGCCGGTCATTAAGGGCGGGAGAACGGGCAGGGCCCTCCGAGCCCCCGGCGACCTTCGAAGGCCCCCCGCGCCAAAGACCTTGGGTCCACGCTCCGGGCCACAGCGCCCGTACTGACTCCGCTCGCCGCAGCTGGCAGATCGGGTCGGCCGCCCTCCTGGGGGCTAACGCTAACCCTAGGTCGGCCCCCGAGGGGCCCCTCCCAAGGGACCTGGCGCCGCAACGCCGGGGATTAGGCCCCCACAGCCCCAGCTCCAGACTCACCCTGCTGCCCCACCACCACCTGGGCCACTAGGGGCGTCGCCCATCATTCAGCGCGGGAGAATGGGCAAGGTCCTCCGAGGCCCCTGCGACCTTAGTAGGCCCCCCGTGCCAAAAAGCTTGGGCCCATGCTCCTGCTCGCTAGCGCCTTTACCTCGGCCACCCTCCGCTCGCTGCGAGCTGGCGGATCGGGCCTGCCGGCCTTCTGGGGGCTAACCCGAACCCTAGGTCGGCCCCCAAGGAGCCTGGCGCCGCCACGCTGGGATTGGGGACACCCGAACCCCACCGCCGACGCACTCTGCCGCTCCTCACCACCCGGCCCGCTAGGGGCCCGTCCTCATTCAGGGCGTTAGAGCGGGCAGGGCCCCCGAGCCCGCGACCTCGAGGTCCCCGCGACAGCGCTTGGGGCCATGCTCCCGCTCGCCAGCGCCCTCACCTCGGCTAGCCCCTCCGCATGTGGCAGAGCCGGCGGATCGGGCCTGCCAGCCTCCTGGGGGCTAACCCGAACCCTAGGTCGGCCCCCAAGGGGCCCCTCCCAAGGGGCCTATCGCTGCAATGCCTGGGATTGGTGACCCCCGAGCCCCAGCGCTGGACTCACCGTGCCGCCCCGCCGCCACCCGGGCCGGTAGGAGAGCTGTCGGTCATTCAGGGCAGAACAACGGACAGGGCCCTCGGAGCCCCCAGCGCCGTTTGAAGGCCCTCCGCGCCAAAACCCTTGGGCCCACGCTCCCGCTCGCCAGCACCATCACTTCAGCCCACCCTCCGCTCCCTGCACAGCCGGCGGATTGGGCCTGACGGTCTCCTGGGGGCTAACCCTAACCCTAGCTCGATCCCTCGAGGGGCCCCTCCCAAGGGGCCTGGTGCCGCAACGCCAGGGATTCGGGACCCACAAGCCCCAGCGCCAGACTCACCCTCCCGCCCCGCTGCCACCCGGGCCTCTAGGGGCACCGCCGGTCATCCAGGGCGGGAGAACGGGCAGGGTCCTCCGAGCCCCTGGTGACCTTCAAAGGCCCCCGCACCAAAACGCTTGGGCCCACGCTCCTGCTCTTCAGCGCCCTCACCTCGGCCTGCCCCTCCGCTCGCCACACAGCTGGCAGATCGGGCCTGCCGGCCTCCTGGGGGCTAACCCTAACCCTAGCTCACCCTCGGAGGGGCTCATCCCAAGGTGCCTGGAGCGGCAATGCCGGGCATTGGAGACCCACGAGCCACAGTGCTGGACTCACCGTGCTGCCCCGCCGCCACACAGGCCGCTAGTGGCACCACCGGTCATTCAGGGCGGGAGAACGGGAAGGGCCCTTGGAGCCCCCGGCCTCTTTCGAAGGCCCCCCGCGCCAGAAAGCTTGCGCCCACTCTCCCGGTAGCCAGTGCCCTCACCTCGGCCCGCCCCTCCGCTCGCCGCCAGCCGGATAGCCGCCAGCCTCCTGGGGCTAACCCTATCCCTACGTCGGCCCCGAGAGGCCCCTCCCAGGGCCTGGCACCGCAACACCGGGGTTTGGGGACCCCTAGCCCCAGCATCCGACTCCATGCTCCCCCCGCGACAGCAGGCTGGGGGCACCGCCGGACATTCAGTGCGGGAGAACGGGCAGGGCTTCTTGAGCCCCGGCGACCTTCGAAGGCCCCCCGCGCCAAAACTCATGGGCCTACGCTACCGCTCGCCAGCGCCCTCACCTCGGCCCTCCCCTCTGCTCACCGCACAGCCGGTGGATTGGGCCTGCGGCCTCCTGGGGGCTAACCATAACCCTAGGTCAGCCTCCGAGGGGCCCCTGCGAAGGCGTGCCGCACCGGGATTAGGCCCAACCCCACAGCCGGACTCACCCTGTCGCCCTGCCCCCCGGGCCCCAGGGCGCCAGGTCATTCAGGGCGGGAAGCGGGCAGGGTCCTCCGATCCCCCGGCGACCTTCGAAGGCTTCCCGCGCCAAAGCGCCGGCCAGCTCCCGCTCGCCGCGCCCTCACCTCGGCCCGCCCTCCGCTCGCCGGCTGGCACATCGGGCCTGCCGGCCTCCTGGGGGCTAACTGTAACCTTATCGGCCCCGGGCCACTGAGTCTGCCCCACGCGCGGGATTGGGGACCCCCAAGCCCCAGTGCCGGACTCACCCTGCCGCCCCGCCCCCCCGGGCCGCTAGTAGCGCCGCTGGTCATTCAGGGCAGGAGAACGGGTTGGGCCCTCCGAACCCCCGATGACCTTCGAAGGCCCCCCGTGCCAAAACGCTTGGGTCCACATTCTTGCTCTCAAGCGCCCTCACCTGGGTCCACCCCTCCGCTCGCCTCACAGCCGGCGGATCGGGCCTGCTGGCCCCCTGGGGGCTAACAATAACCCTTGGTCGGCCCCCTAGAGCCCTTCCAAAGGGGCCTGGCGCCCCAACGCCGAGGATTGGGGACCCCCAAGCCCCAGCGCCCAAGTCACCCTAACACCCCTCCTCCACCCGGGCCGCTAGGGGAGCCGCCGGTCATTCAGGGCAGAAGGACGTACAGGGCCCTCCAAGCCCCCAGCGACTTTCGAAGGACCCCCGCGCCAAAACGCCTGAGCCCACGCTCCCGCTCGCCAGCGGCCTCACCTCCGCCCGCCTCTCCGCTTGCCGCAGAGCTGGCGGATCGGGCTTCCGGCCTCCTGGGGGCTAAATCTAACCATAGGCCGGCCCCCTAGGGGCCCCAGCAAGGGGCCTAGAGCCGCAACACCGGGGATTGGAGAACCCCGAGCTCCAGCGCTGGACACAACCGGCTGCCCCGCTGCCACATGGGCCACTAGGGGCGCTGCCGGTCATTCAGGGCGGGACCACGGGCAGGGCCCTCAGAGCCTCTGGCGACATTCGAAGGCCCCCCGCGCCAAAACGCTTGGGCCCACGCTCCTGCTCACAAGCGCCCTCACCTCGGCCTGCCCCTCTGCTCACCACACAGCCGGCGGATCGGGCCTGCCGGCCTCCTCGGAGCTAACCCTAACCCTAGGTGAGTCCCCGAGGGGCCCCTCCCAAGGGGCATGGCGCCAAAACGCCGGGGATTGGGAACCCCTGAGTCCCAGCGCCCGACTCACCCTACCGCCCCTCCTCCACCAGGGCTTTTAGGGGAGCCGCCCGTCATTCAGGGCGGGAGAACGGGCAGGGCCGTCCGAACCCCTGGCGACATTCGAAGGACCCCCGCGCCAAAATGACTGGGCCCACTCTCCAGATTGCCAGCGGCCTCACCTCCGACCACCCCTCCACTCACCGCAGAGCTGGCGGATCGGGCCTGCGGGCCTCCTGGGGGCTAACCCTAACCATATGTCGGCCCCCGAGGGGCCCCTAGCAAGGGGCCTGGAGTCGTAACGCCGGGGATTGGGGAACCCTGAACCCCAGTGCCGGACTCACCCGGCCGCCCCGCTGCCACCTGCACCACTAGGAGCGCCACCGGTCATTCAGTGCGGGAGAACGGGCAGGGTCCTCCGATCCCCCCACGACCTTCGAAGGGCCCCCCGCACCAAAACACTTGACCCACGCTCCCGCTAGCCAGCGCCCTCACCTCGGCCCGCCCCTCCGCTCGCCGCACAGCCGTAGGATCGGGCCTGTCAGCCCCCTGGGTGTAACCCTAACCCTAGGTCTGCCCCCACGGGGCCCCTCCCAAGGGGCCTGGCATCGCAATGCCGGGGATTGGGGACCCCCGAGCACCAGTGCTGGACTCTCCCTGCCACCCCACCACCACCCAGTCCGCTAGGGGCGCCGCCGGTCATTCAGTGCTGGAGAACAGGCAGGGCCCTCTGAGCCCCCGCGACCTTCGTAGGCCCCTCGCGCCAAAATGCTTGGGCCCACGCTCCCACTCGCCAGCGCCCTCTTCTCGGCCCGCCCCTCCACTCGATGAACAGCTAGCGGATCAGGCCTGCCTGTTTCCTGGGGGCTAACACTAACCCTAGGTCAGACCCCAAGGGGCCACTTCCAAAGGCCTGGTGCCACAACGCCGGGGATTGGTGACCCCCAAGCCTCAGCGCCGGAGTCACCCTTCCGCCCCACAGCTACCGGGCCAGTAGGGACGCCACCAGTCATTCAGAGCGGGAGAATGGGCAGGGCCCTCCGAGCCCCTGGCGACCTTTGAGGCCCCCCCACGCCAAAACGCTTGGGCCCACGCTCCCGCTAGCAAGCGCCCTCACCTCGGTCCGCCCCCCCTCTCGCCGCACAGACAGCGGATTGGGCCTGCCAGCCTCCTGGGAACTAACCCTAACTCTAGGTCTGCTCACGAGGGGCCCCTCCCAAGGGGCCTGGCGATGCCACGCCGGGGATTGGGGACCCTCAAGCCCCAGCGCATTACTTACCCTGCCGCCCTGCCGCCACGCGGGCTGCTAGGGGCGCCACCGGTTATTTAGGGCGGGAGAACGGGCAGGGCCCTCCGAGCCCCCAGTGACCTTTGAAGGCCCCCCGTGACAAAACGCTTGGGCCTAGGCTCCTGCTCGCCAGCACCCTCTCCTCAGCCCGCCCCTCCGCTCGCCGCACAGCCGGCAGATCGGGACTGCCGGCCTCCTGGGGCTAACCCTAACCCTAGGTCGGCTCCCGAGGGGCCCATCCCAAGGGGCCTGGCGCCGCCACGCGGGTGATTGGGGACCCCCGAGCACCAGGGCTGAACTCACCCTGCCGCCCCGCTGCGACCCGGATCGCTAGGGGCACCGTCCTCATTCGGGGCTGGGGAACGGGCAGGGCCCTCTGAGCCCCCGGTGACCTTCGAAGGCCCGACACGCCAAAACGCTTGGGCTCACGCTCCCGCTCGCCAGCGCCCTCACCTCGCCCCGCCCCTCCGTTCTCTGCACAGCCGGCGGATCGGGCCCCGGCCTCCTTTGGGCTAACCTCAACCCTAGGTCGGCCCCCGAGGGACCCCTCCCAAGGGGCCAGGCGCCGCCACGCCGGGGCATTTGGACCCCTGAGCCCTACTCCAGACTCACCCTGCCGCCCCGCCGCCACCCGGGACACTAGGGGCGCCACCGGTCATTCAGGGAGGGAGTACGGGCAGGGCCCTCCGAGCCCCCGATGACCTTCGAAGGCCCCCCGCACCAAAACGCTTGGGCCTAAGCTCCCGCTCGCCAGCGCCCTCACCTCGGCTCACCCCTCCCCTCGCCGCACAGCCGGCCAATCGGGCCTGCCGGCCTCCTTTGGGCTAACGATAACCCTAGCTCGGCCCCCGAGGGACCCCTCCCAAGGGGCCTGGCAATGCCACGCCGGGTATTGGGGACCCCCGAGCCCGAGCTCCGGACTCACCCTGCCTCCCCGCCGCCACCCTGGCCGCTAGGGAGCCGCCGGGCATTCAGGGCGGGAGAACTTGCTGGGCCCTCCGAGCCCCCGGTGAGCTTCGAAGGCCCCCCATGCCAAAACGCTTGGGCCCACGCTCCCGCTTGCCAGCGCATTAACGTCGGCCCACCCCTCCGCTCGCTGCACAGCCGGCGGATTGGGCCCGCCGGCCTCCTTTGGGCTAACACTCACCATATGTCGGCCCCCGAGGGACCCCTCCCAAGTGCCTGGAGCCACCGCGCCGGGGATCGGGGACCACTGAGCCGCAGCTCCAGACTCATCCTGCCGACACGCCGCCACCCTGGCCGCTAGGGGCGCCACCGGTCATTTAGGGTGTGAGAATGGGCAGGGCCCTCCAAGCCCCCAGCGACAATCGAAGGCCCCCCGTGCCAAAACGCCTGGGCCCACGCTCCCCCTCGCCAGCGCCCTCACCTCGGCCCGCCCCTCTGCTCGCCGCACAGCCGGCGGTTCGGGCCTGCCGGCCTCCTTTGGGCTAACCCTAAACCTAGGTCGGCCCCAGAGGAGCCCCTCCCAAGGGGCCTGGCGCCGCCACGCTGGGGATTGGGGACACCCGAACCCCACCGCCGGACGCACTCTGCCGCTCCTCACCACCCGGCCCGCTAGGGGCGCCGTCCTCATTCAGGGCGTTAGAACGGGCAGGGCCCCCCGAGCCCCCGGCGACCTTCGAAGGTCCCCCGCGACAAAACGCTTGGGGCCATGCTCCCGCTCGCCAGCGCCCTCACCTCGGCTAGCCCCTCCGCATGTGGCAGAGCCGGCGGATCGGGCCTGCCAGCCTCCTGGGGGCTAACCCTAACACTAGGTCGGCCCCAGAGGGGCCCCTCCCAAGGGGCCTGGCGCCACCATGCCTGGGATTCGGGATCCCCAAGCCCCACCGCCGGACACACCCTGCCGCCCCAGCACCACCCGGGCCGCTAGGAGCGCCGCCGTTCATTCAGGGAGGGAGAACAGGCAAGGCCCTCTGAGCACCTGCCGACATTCGAAGGCTCCTGGCGCCAAAACCCTAGGGTCCACGCTCCCGCTCGCCAGTGCCCTCACCTCGGCCAGCCCCTCTGCACGCCGTAGAGCCGGCGGATCGGGCCTGCCGGCCTCCTTTGGGCTAACGATAACCCTAGCTCGGCCCCCAAGGTACCCCTCCTAAGGGGCCTGGCAATGCCACATCAGGTATTGGGGACCCCCGAGCCCGAGCTCCGGACTCACCCTGCCTCCCCGCCGCCACCCTGGCCGCTAGCGCGCCGCCGGGCATTCAGGGCGGGAGAACTTGCTGGGCCCTCCGAGCCCCCGGTGAGCTTCGAAGGCCCCCCATGCCAAAACGCTTGGGCCCACGCTCCCGCTTGCCAGCGCATTAACGTCGGCCCACCCCTCCGCTCGCTTCACAGCCGGCGGATTGGGCCCGCTGGCCTCCTTTGGGCTAACACTCACCATATGTCGGCCCCCGAGGGACCCCTCCCAAGTGCCTGGCACCGCCACGCCGGGCATTGGGGACCCCGAGCCACAGCTCCGGACTCACCCTGCCGGCCCGCCATCACACCGGCCGCTAGGGGTGCCGCCGGTCATTCAAGGCGGGAGAACAGGCAGGGCCTTCTGAGCCCCCGGTGACTTTCGAAGGCCCCCTGTGCCAAAATGCTTGTGCCCACGCTCCCGCTCGCCAGCGTGCTCACCTCAGCCCGCCCCTTGATCGCTGCACAGCTGGTGGATAGGGCCTGCCAGCCAACTGGGGGCTAACGCTATCCAAAGGTCGGCCCCCGAGGGGCCCATCCCAAGGGTCCTATCACCGCAACGCCGGGGAATGGGGAACCCCGAGCCCCAGTGCCAGCCTCACCCTTCCACCCTGCCCCCACCGGGCTGCTAGTGGTGCCGCCGATCACTCAGGGTGGGAGAACGGGCAGGGCCCTCCGACCCCCCGGCAACTTTCGTAGGCCCCCCGTGCCAAAACGCTTGGGCCCACGCTCCCGCTCTCCAGCACCCTCACCTTGGCCCGCCCCACCGCTCACCGCACAGCCGGTGAATCGGGCCTGCCGGCCTCCTAGGGTCTAAACCTAATCCTAGGTCGGCCCACGAGGGGCTCCACCCAAGGGGCCTGGCGCAGCCACGCCAGGGATTGGGGTCCCCCGATCACCATCACCGGACTCACCCTGCCGCCCCTCCACGACCCGGCCCGCTAGGGTCGCCATCTTCATTCAGAGCGGAAGAACGGGAAGGGCCATCCGAGCCCCCAGTGACCTTCGAAGGACCCCCGCTCCAAAACGCTTGGGCCCACGCTCCCGCTCGCCAGCGCCCTCACCTCGGCCCACCCCTCCGCTCGCCGCACAGCTGGCAGATCTGGCCTGCCGGCCCCCTTGGGGCTAACTCTACACCTAGGTCGGCCCCCGTGGGCCCCCTCCCAAGGTGTCTGGCGCCGCCTCGCCGGGGATTGGGGTCCCCGGAGCCCCTTCGACAGACTCACACTGCTGCCCTGCCGCCAACCGGGCCACTACGGGTGCCGCCGGTTATTCAGGTTGGGAGAACGTGTAGGGCCCTCTGAAACATTGGCAACATTCGATGGCCCCCCGCACCAAAAGGCTTGGGCCCACGCTCTTGCTCCCCAGCGCCCTCACCTCGGCCCACCCCACCGCTCGCTGTACAGCTGGCATGCCCTGCCGCCAACCGGGCCACTACGGGTGCCGCCGGTTATTCAGGTTGGGAGAACGTGTAGGGCCCTCTGAAACATTGGCAACATTCGATGGCCCCCCGCACCAAAAGGCTTGGGCCCACGCTCTTGCTCCCCAGCGCCCTCACCTCGGCCCACCCCACCGCTCGCTGTACAGCGGGCAGATCGGGCCTGCCGGCCTCCTGAGGGCTAACCCTAACCCTAGGTCAGCCCCTGAGGGGCCCCTCCCAAGGGGCCTGGCGTCACCACGCCATGGATTGGGGACCCCCGAGCCCCAGGTCTGGACTAACCCTGCCGCCCCGCGTCCATCCGGGCTGCTAGCGGCACCGCCGGTCATTCAGTGAGGGAGAATGAGCAGGGCCCTCAGAGACGCCTCCGTCGACCTTTGAAGGACCCCGCGCCAAAACTCCTGGGCCAACGCTCCCGCTCGCCATCGCCATCACCTCGGCCTGTACCTCTGCAAACTGCACAGCTGGCGGATCGCGCATGTCGGCCTCCTGGGGGCTCCTCCCAAGGGACCTGGCACCACCACGCCGGTGCTTGGGGACCCCCAGCACCAGCGCCGGACAAACCCTGCTGCCCTGCTGCCAACCCAGCTGCTAGGGGCGCCGCCACTCATTCAGGTCGGTAGAACGGGCAGGGCCCTCTGAGTCCCTGGCGACCTTCGAAGGCCCCCCGTGCCAAATTGTTTGGGCCCATGTTCCCGTTCGCCAGCTTGCTCACCTCAGCCAGCCCCTCTGCTGGCCGCACAGCCAGCGGATTGGGCCTGCCAGCCTCCTGGGGGCTAACCCTAACCCTAGGTTGGCCCCCGAGGGGAACCTCCCAAGGGGCCTGGCGCAGCAATGCCAGGGATTGTGGACCCCTGAGCTCCAGTGCCGGACTCACCCTGCCGCCCCGACGCCACCCGAGCCGCTAGGGGCGCTGCCGGTCATTCAGTGAGGGAGAACAGGCAGGGCCCTTCGAGCCCCTGGCGACCTTCAAAGGCCCAACTTGCGAATACGCTTGGGCCCACACTCCTGGTCGCTAGCACCCACATCTCAGCCTGCCCCTCCGCTTGCCGCACACCCGGCAGATCAGGCCTGCCGGCATCCTGGGGTCTAACTCTAACACTTGGTCGGCCCACGAGGGGCCCCTCCCAAGGGGCCTTGCGCCGCAACGCTGGGGATTGGGGACACCCGAGCCCCAGCGCCAGACTCTCCCTGCCGCCCTGCTGCCAACTGGGCCGGTAGGGGTGCCGCCGATCATTCAAGGAGGGAGAAGGGGCAGGGCCCTCTGAGTCCCCGGCGACCTTCGAAGACCTCCTGCGCTAAAATGCTTGGGCCCACTTTCCCGCTCCCCAGCGCCCTCACCTCTGCCCGCACCTCCACTCGCCGCACAGTGTGCGGATTGGGCCTGACGGTGTTTTTGGGGCTAACCTTAACCCTAGGTCGTCGCCCAAGGGGCCCCTCCCAAGGGTCCTGGTGCCACTACGCCGGGGATCTGGTACCCCAAGCCCCAGAGCCGGACTCACCCTCCCACAATGCTGCCACCTGGGCCACTAGGGGCGCCACCGGTCATTCAGGGTGGGAGAACGGACAGAGCCCTGGAGAAACCGGCGACATTTGAAGCCTCTTGCGCCAAAATGCAGTGGCCCACCATCCCGCTCCACAGCACCTTTACCTCGTCCCGCCCACCTCTAGCCGCCTAGCCAGAGAATCATGCCTGCCGGTCTCATGGGGGCTAAATCTAACCCTAGGACGGCCCATGAGGAGCCCTTCCCAAGGGGCCTGGCACTGCAATGCTGGGGATTGGGGATCCCCGAGCCGCAGCGTGGGACTCACCCTGCTGCCCCACCACAAACGGAGCCCCTAGGGGCATCGCTGGTTATTCAGGGTGGGAGAACGGGCAGGGCCCTCTGAGCCTCTAGCGACGTTCAAAGGCCCCTGTGCCAAAACACTGGATACCATACTCCCGCTCGCCAGCGCCCTCACCTCGGCCCACTCCTCTGCTCGCCGCACAGCCGGCGCATCGGTCCTGCTGGCCTACTGAGGTCTAACCCTAACTCTAAATCCTAACCCCTAACCTTAAACCCTAAAACTTAACCCCTAACCCTAACCCTAACCATAACCCCTAACCCCTACCCTAACCCTACCCTAAATCTAACCCTAAACCCTAATCCTTAAACCCTAAACCCTAACATTAACACTAAACCCTAAACCCTAACCCTAATCCCGAAGCCCTAAACAATAAACCCTAACCTTAACCACTAACCCCAAACCCTAACCCTACCCTTAACGCTACTCCTTCAGCTAACCCTACCCCTAACCCGTAAACTAACCCTAAACCTAAACCTAACCCGTACCCTAACCTGTACACTAACCTTAACCCTAAACCCTAAACCCTGACCCTAACCCATACCCTAACTCATACCATAACCCGTACCCTAACCCAACCCGTAACATAACCCTAACCTGTACCCTAACTGTAACCCTAAACCCTAAACCGTAACCCGTACCCTAACCCTAACCAGTACCCTTACCTTAACCTTAACCCATACCCTAACCCGTACACTAACCCATACCCTAACCCGTACCCTATACCAAACCCGGACCGTAACCCAGACCCTAACCCATACCTAACCCTAACCTGTACCCTAACCCGTACTCTAACGCATACCCTAACCCTAAACCATACCCTATACCTATCCCTAACCCGTTCCCTAACCCGTACCCTAACCCTAACCCTAAACCGTAACCTAACCTGTACCATAACCGTAAATGTACCCTAACTATAACCCGTACCCTAAACCGTACCCAAATCCGTACGCCAACACTTACCCTAAACCGTACCCTAACACGTACCCTAAACTGTACCCTAATGCGTACCCTAACTCGTACCCTAACCCTAACCCATACCCTAAACCTAACCCGTACTCCAACCCTAACCCCAACCCTAACCCCAAACCCTAAAACCTAACCCGTACCCTAAACCCTAATCTGTACCCTAACCCATAACCTCTAACCTGTAACCCCTAAACCCAACCCTAACCCGTACCCTCTCCTTCCCCTAACTCTAACCCCTACCCTCACCCATACCCTAAACATAACCCATACCCTAACCTTAACCCATACCCTAATCTGTACCCTAACCCCGGGGATTGGGTACACCTGAGCCCCACCACGGGACTCAGCCTGCCACCCCTCAGGAAACCATGCCCCTTGGGGCGCCACAGAGCATCCCATGCAGGAGAACTGGTAGGGCCCCCCTGAGCCCCCAGCGATCCTCGGCGGCCCCCTACACCCCAACCCTGAGGCCCACGCTCATCCTGCCCAACGCCTTCCCTTCAGCTTGCCACCGAGCTCATCGCAGAGTCGGCAGATCAGGGCTGCTGTGTTCCTGGGGCCTAGACCTGACCCTAGGTCGGATGGGTAGGGCCCCTCCCCTGGGGCCCGGTGCTGCAGCCCCAGGGACTGGTGATACCTGAACCCCACTGCAGGACAAAGCCTGCCAGCCCGCAGGAAACTGTGCCCCTTGGGAGGCTGTAGAGCATTCAGGGCGGGAGAACCAGGAGGGCCCCCAGAGCCCCCGGCGAACATTGGTGATCCCTAAACCCAACCTTGAAGCCCATGCTTACCCCAGCCCACACCCTCACCTCAGCCCGTGGCGGAGATCGCCACATAGTGGGCAGATCTGGCCTGCGGGGTTCCTGGGTCCCAACCCTAACCCCAGTTCATCCATGGAGGGGCCCCTCCCCAGGAGCCTGGAGCCACAGCCATGGGATTCGGGACACCTGAGCCCCACAGCAGGACTCAGTCTGCCACCCCGCAGGAAACCGTGTGCCTTGGGAGGCCATAGAGCATTCAGGGCGGGAGAACCAGGAGGGCACTCCTGAGCCACCAGCGAACTTCGGCGGCCTCCCACACCCCAACCCTGAGGCCCACGTTCACCCTCCCCACACCCTCACCTCAGCCCGTGTAGCTCGACATACAGCCAGCAGATCGGGTTTGCGGGGCTCCTGGGGCCTAACCCTACCCTAGGTCGGCCGCAGGTGTGGGGGCCTCCCCAGGAGCCTTACACCGCAGCCCCGGGGAATTGGGATACCTGTACCCCACCGGAGGACTCAGCTTGCCACCCGACAGGAAACATTGCCCCTTGGGGCTCTACGGAGCCTACAGGGCACGAGAACTTGGGGAGGCGCTCGGAGCCTGACCCCACCTTTGGCAGCCCCCCGTGCCCCAACCCTGAGGCCCATGCTCACCCTCCCCCATGGCCTCCTCTCAGCCCTCCACAAAGCTCACCGCACAGCCTGCAGATTGTCCCTGCCGGGCTCCTGGACCCTAACCCTTACCCTAGGTTGGCCACAGAGGGGCCCCTCCCTGGGGTCCTGGCACCACACTCCGGGGGATTGGGGATACCCAAGCCCCACCGTAGGACTCAGCCTGCAGCCCACAGTAAACTGTACCATTTTGGTGCACAACAGAGCAGTCAGGGCAAGAGAATTGGGGCACCCCCTGAGAGCCCCTTCTGGTGAACCCCGACTTTTGTGGGCCCTTCCGGATGAAACCCCAAGGCTCACACTCACCCGCCCTTGTGCCCTCATCTCACTCGGCCTGGGAGCTCTCTGAGCACTGGGCAATTCAGACCTGCTGTCCTTGAGGCCTAACCTAACACTGGGTCTTCTGCTGAGGGTCCCTCCCCATTTGCCTGCCTCCAAGGCACCAGTCATTGGGCTCACCTCTGCACGACTAGAAGACTCAGCCTGCCCCACAGCAGGAAACTGTCCATTTGGGGCTGCAGCAAGGATTCATAGGAAAATCAGAGGTCCCCCTCAGCCCATCCCAGGCAACCCCCATTTTCAGAGATGTCCCTGGATCCAATTAGTAGCTTCACACTGAACTTGAAACTTGCTCTCCACGGAGATCTTTTGAAATTCTCCACAATTCCAACTGATGGCATTATCCAGCTTCAGTGCCTTACCCAGCTTTAGGTCTTGAGATGGATTAAAATGGGAAGTCACTTCACTGATGATGACGTACTGGTGACCGAAAAATACATGCATAAATTCTTCATAACACTTGGCTTCAGGGAAATGCAAATCTAAACCCCTATACATGCCATATCACACGAGGCCAAATATCTAAAAATAAGTAGACATGAAGCTATACATGTTGGAGAGGATGTGGAGAAATGGGAAACCTCTTACACCCCTGTACGAATGCAGTCCAGTACAGCCACTCTTGAAAATGGTACGGAGTTTCCTCAAGAAGTTATAAATAAAGCTACCCTATGTCCCAACAATTGCACTACTGGGTATTTACCCCAAAGAGACAGGTAGTGAAGATGGGACACATGCACCACAGTGTTCATAGCAGCAATATCCATAATAGACAAGCTGTGGAAGGAGTGCAGATGACCATGGACAGATGAATGGATAAAGAAGATGTGGATCATATATATAATGGAATATTACTCAGCCATCAGAAAGGATGAATACTTACCATCACACTGACCTGGGTGGAGCTGGAGGGTATTATGCTGAGTGGAATAAGTCAATGAAAGAAAGACAATGATCATATGCTTTAACTCATATGTGGAATATCAGAAACAAGGAAGAAGACCATAGGGGAAGGAAGGGAAAATAGAATGGGAAGTCATCAGAGAGGGAGAAAACCCATGATGGACTCTTAACTATCGCAAGAAACGGATGATTGTTGGAGGAGAAGTTGGGGGGTGGTAACTGGGTGAGTAGCATTAAGGAGGCCACACAATACAATGAGCACTGGGTGTTACACACGATTGAAAATTTATTGAAGACTACATCTGAAACAAATGGTGTACTGTAAGTTGGCTAATTGAATTTAAATTAAAGAACAAAAGACCTCGAATAAACAATCCTAAACATTTGTATGGAACCACTAAAGATTCTGAACAGCCAGCGCAATGTGGAAAAGAAAAACAAAGCTGGAGGACTCACAATTTCAGATTTCAGGTTATACTACAAAGCTGCAGTCATCCTAACAAGACAGTACGGCATAAAAATAGACACAGCGACCAAAGGAACAGGATACAAGTTCAGACACGAACCCACAATTATGTGGTCCATGAATCTTCCACAAAGCAAGCAACGATATCAAAAGGGAAACGGACAGTCTCTACAACAAATGGTGTTGGGAAAACTAGACAGCTACGCACAAAAGAATGAAATTAGACTGCTTTCTTACACAATACAGACAAACACAAAACAGTTTCAAGACCTCAATATGAGACCTGAATCCATAAAAATCCTACAGGAGGGAAGACAGTAACTTCTTGAAATGGACCATACCAACGTTTTTCTGGACTGTCTCCTGAGGCAAAGGAAATGAAAGCAAAAATAAAAAAAAATAATACAGCAAAATAAAAAGTTTCCACAAGGCAGAAGAACAATGAAAACATAAAAATAATAAGACAACCTATTCAAAGGGAGAAGATATTTGCAAAGATCATATGCTTGAAGGGATAGTGTCCAAAACATATAGAAGTGATACTACTCGACCCCCCAAAAAACAAATAATCCAGTTAAAAAATAGGCAGAAGACATGGACAGACATTTCTCCAAAGAAGAAATACAAATGGCCAACAGTCCCGTGAAAAGATGTTCACCATCACCCATAATCAGGAAAATGTAAATCCAAAGGACAATGAGGTAATACCTCAAACCTGTCAGAATGGCTAACATCAAAAGCACAACAAAGAGCAGGTGTTGGGAGGATGTGGATATAGGGGAATCCTCGCGAACTGTGGGTGGGAATGCAAACTGTCGTGGCCAACGTGGAAAACAGTATGAAGGTTCCTCAAAAAATTAAATATAGAACTACCCCCCGATCCAACAATCACACTACTCGTATTTACCCAAAGAATAGGCAAACAGTAACTTAAAAGGATACGTGCACCCCTATGTTTCTGCACCATTATTTACAATATCACAATATGGAAGCAACCCAAGTGTCTGTAGAAAAATTGACAAATGAGATGATAGATGTGTGTATTCACACACACACACACACACACACACACACA
>NW_024424731.1:0-650 GCF_017311325.1 Ursus maritimus | reverse complement strand
CATACACACACACACACAATGGGTATTACTCGCTTGAAAAAGAATGAAACCTTGCCATTGCAGCCACATGGATGGAGCTAGAGAGTATTATCTAACTAAAATCCAGCAGTCAGAAAGACAAATCCCATACGATGTCACATAGCAATGTGGCTTCCAAAACCAGACAAGCGACCGACCCCTTCCCTGATCCAGGAACTGCTATGAGGGCACGGGCGGGAGGTAGAATCCATGCGAAACTCAAGGTCACCAGCTGCAGCTGAACACAGGAGGCATAGGTCAAGGGATCTGGAGATGCAGGGGTTGAAGGCTGCTCTGATCTACCTCTGGGAGGGAGGGAGGGAAGGAATTAGAAGGAGACACTGCCTGCCCCTGGCCCATGCCAGCTGCCCACCACTCCGACACGCATCAGTCTACACAGCTGACACAACTTGGGCTCAGGATGGGCTGTCTCGGGGCCCTCCATCCCCAGTGGGACGGCGGGCCCCAGGGCTCAGAGACATGCTGAGGGAGATGAGAGGGAAAGCTGCCCCACCCAGGTCATCTCCTCCTTGGGCAGACAGACCTTCAGAACTGCTAAAAAAAAACCCACTAACGGGGTTGAAAGACACACCATGGATGAACTAAGGCATAGAGATATGTAAAATAACATT
>NW_024424730.1:0-1449 GCF_017311325.1 Ursus maritimus | reverse complement strand
CTTTCACGGGTCCTGGCTTAATTTCTAAAACTAGACCTAGGGTTGGCATTTTTCCAGGGCAAACCCAGGCTTTCTATTTTATATATGATAAAATTATATAATATATATATCCTGAAATTTTAAATTTCTTTTTGCTCTTTGGATATTTACTTTACATCTCTAGGAGCTCCAGAATACATTTAAAGTGTATGTATTTCAATTTATCCAAGAGCTAATCGTGTCATGGTTAGTCTGCCATATTGCCAGAAGCAGAAGTCCGCGGAAATCATTAGGCACAGACGCAGATATAGTTACAGACATAGGTTAGTTATAGAGAGAGATATTTAATACAGAACCTTCCCCAGTGAGTGTTATTTGCATGGCTCACATCTGTGCATCAACAAGGAGCACATAGAATGATTTGCAGGTGCATTTAGCAACAACAAAAGAGAGATCAAAGGCTTGTTCATGTGGATTAGTAAAGAATACAAGTTTTGATCAATAAAAAGGGCAGAAGACTGAAAGTTTGAAAGCCCATAAATTAGAAATGTGATACTGGCTTTATTCTTTAATGACTCTTGATTCTTTTCTCCTAATTTTCTAATTGTACTTTTAGGAGAATTTGAATTGGAGAATAAAAAATGGATTATAAAACTCACTTCAGATGTTCCTCTAGTTCTAAGTACATGAGAGCTGAGAAGTTACCAATAATTATCCTCCTCACACACAGGCATTAAATAATTCTCTTTTAGTTTATATTTTGAATTTATAGATTAGCTCTAACTATGTATCTTTCTATGTAAGAGATTAAATGATTTTTTAATTTGACCTTTTCAATGGCACAGGAACTTAAATATTTGCATTGGTACTGCTGCTTTGGGATATATTTCATTTGTTATTATATAAAATATTGTTCTGTCCATTATCTGTAGTTCTGTAGAGTTTAGTTTGTTTTCTGCCTAAAATAATAAGGAATACACTGTGGCAGTCATGGTTAGATTTTCTTTGCCCATTTCAGCCTTCCAGAGCCACTTGCGAAAGAGAAGGAGAAGGAGAGTTATTTTGCACTCACATTAAAGATTATACGCAGCTTCTAGGATAAATTGGAAGATGGAATTCAAGCTGTTAGAACTTGTTGGGTGCTGGTCTCAGTCTATCAACAACCATGGGTGTGGTTGGACCAGCCCTTGTGGTCCTTAGGATTGCAAGATATCCTCAGCAACAACCATCAGGAAATGTTGGGAGATGTTATTCACAGGGCCTGAAACTTACAAGGCGGCCCTGAGGCCACACAGTGAGGTTGATGGTAGAGAGTGCAGATCTGGGGTTTTGCTTTTATTAGTGTTGAGGGTGAAGGCCTAGGGTCTCACAGACCCACGCTTTGTTGGTAAATTCATTTATTTATTTAAAAAGGCTTTTATTTATTTAGATTCAATTAATTAACATAGAGTGTATTATTAGTTTCAGAGG
>NW_024424729.1:0-1449 GCF_017311325.1 Ursus maritimus | reverse complement strand
GGGGCAGTTGGCCTCTCAGATGCCACAGATCCCACGGGGCCTTTTCCGTAGAGCTTTCCCAGCCACGTAGTCCTGGTAGCGTAGCACCAGAATGAACGTCCAGACAGCCAAGTGCTCGTCAGGCTGCCCCAGTCTTGATCTATTCTGCTCTCTGTTGTCTTTCCCCTGGGAGAACGTCACGGACGCGGCCCCGGCCGTGCAGAGGGCTGCCGTGTGTCCTTACAAAGTCACGGGAGTCGTTTGGACCTTCACCTGGCAGGCCGCCCCGCTGTCTCTACAGATGAGGGGAGCAGCGTCCACACGGCATGACCGTGGGGTGGTGCTCGTGCTGCCAAGTATTTGGACGGCGCCTCCTGGACTTGTCTGCAGAGCCCACCTGCTGCACAGGGAGTCACTTGAGAAGCAGTCGTTGTTTACCACATCCATCAGAGGACATAAACAGAAGCAAACATCTGTCCGTCCACTTCCCGTCTGTCCGGACGAATCTTCCTTTCCATTTGTCCTTGATACTTTTACAGCCCTTCTCGCTGGCACACATCACTGCTGTCTAGCTGTTGTCCAAAGAAGTCTATCGATTTGTGCTTTGCTCTTTTCCCCCCTTCCAGGCTGGGTTATGAAACTTTCTGGGCGGCCACAGCCCTTGTCACTGTGGATGGCTGAACTATTGCAGTGAACTATTGGACCACTCAACAATCCGCTTCCCCTGGCCCCAGCGTTTCACTCTCCTGACAAGCGGGCAGAAGGCAAAGGGAGCCCTTATTTTGTGATCTCTGTGTCCGTCACTTAATTACCTCACTTGTTTCTGTTCACAGTTATTTATGGAACGGAGACTCAGACTGGCTAGGTGACAATAATGAGCTAATGTTTATTGAACTCTTACCGTGTATCGTGCACTTTGCTAAGAACTTTTCATGTCGTATCTCCTAGCTCTGTGCATACCGCATTTCCCTGCTAAGGGGATGACATAAGTTTCAGGGCATGTTGAAATGCTTTGCACGGGGCTCGCGTCCGAAGCTGGAGAGGACAGGTTCAAACCCAGGTGTGTCTGTCTCTAACACTCACGGTCAGTATAACCTTAGCTCCGTGATGGTGAATTGTTTTCCTCCCACATTTGTTCTCCACCATGTCCCCAGTGCTGGGAACGCCTGGCACATAGTTGGTGCTCAATAAATGCTTGGTTAATGAATGACTAAATGGTTTTAACACAAAGTAAGTAGCCAGAGGTCCTGTTTCTCTGGCTCCTGAGTCTTTGTTCTACTACTACATCAGTGTATAGGTGAGTAGAAAATAAAAATAAATAAAAATATATGTGTAAATAAAAGAATATGTGTAAGTATATTTATGATTTTGTAGGTATATAATTTTTTTTAAGATTTTATTATTTGAGAGAGAGAGTGAGCAAGTGACCCTGAGCGGGAGGAGGAGCAGAGGGAGAAGCTGGCTCCCCGC
>NW_024424728.1:0-1449 GCF_017311325.1 Ursus maritimus | reverse complement strand
GTTGCTTCAGGCACATGGTGTTTGGAAGGGGCTCAGTAAAAACAACAAAGCAAGGTTTTCTAAAATGACTGCTTGCATTATTACCAAAAGTAAGAGAGTTGAGGGCAGGCAGAGAGACATCAGGGATTTGCAATAATTCTCATAGCACCCTGTGATTTCAAACAACAAACTTCCACTAATTTTTTTACTCCATTTTTGGGGATCAAGCCATGAAAACAAACAAACAAACAAACAGAAGTGCAGAAGCTTCAAATCCCAAGTGGTATATTTAAATAAAAACAAAGTAGAGAAACATCTGTCTTCCTCCTTGAAATTCCTCTTGATTAAAAGGCAAATGAATGCAACAAGGGAGATACCAATTTTATTTTCCTGACAGTGTTACAAGGATTTCTCTGTCCTTTACAGATATCATCTAATAGAAAATGTGTTTCCCACTTAAGAGATGCTGATATCAGACCCATAGAGATTAAGGCATAGGCTACAGAGTTCATAGCAAAATATTACTACTTTTCAACAACAGGTATATCTTGACTAAAGAAAATATAACCAACAAAAACTGAAGTTATAAATAACATAAGGGTGTTTTCGACATTATTAGAATTTTTGTTTTATAAAGATATTTGTCCTACTGAGTTGATGAGTCTAGAATAATCTTTGATTTAAAAAGTTACGATTTTGTCCTATTTTATACTACTGGATTTATTTATTGCAAAGAGCAAAATTCATCAATATTTGCTGTGCTCTACTGACATATACTATACACTGTGTTATTTCCTTCATTTTTCTGTCTTCTTAAAGACTGCAGAAAATTTTTAATTTGAGTTAAATAAAATGGAAAAATATAAAAACATATTTATAAATCAGATGTGGTAAATTTGTTAATAATCACCTCTACACATACATACATTCTTTCATTTGGAAAATACTTCCCCTCCCTTTCTTATCCATCTCGCTTACTCCCACCTACATTGCAAATCATAGAAAAAAACATTACCTTCCTTAAGAAGCCCTCAGACACCCTCCAATCTGATTTAGATGTTCCTCCTCTGTACTCCCATTACTTCCTAGGCAGATTTAATAAAGTGCTGGCTCACCTGTCTCTCTCCCCTACCTCTGTGTAAATTCTCTAAAGACCGTGATCATAATTGGCTCATCTTTGTATACCCAGGACCTAGCACAGTGCCTGGACCATAGCAGGTATAGTCAATACTCATAAGATATTCACTGAACTATCTTTAACACAAAACCTTTTGACAAAGTCAACAACCACTTTATGTGTTCAGAATTTTCTAAGGCTTCAATTTTAATAAGCATAGTGATACCCAAATGTGACTGTGTCTAATAATTCTGATTTCATTTTGTATAAGCAGTAGAAAAGTAAAATAAGAAGGAAAAAATGGTGCAAATTTCCTGGCCTTTAACAAGGATGAGAAGTTGAGAAAGTGGAAC
>NW_024424727.1:0-1449 GCF_017311325.1 Ursus maritimus | reverse complement strand
TGGACTTCCAGCCTCCAGAACTGTGAGAAAATGAATTTCTGTTGTTTCAGCCCCTCAGCCGGTGATGCTTGTTGTGGCAGCTCTAGCTCCAGTGCCTTCTGTCATCCCTCAGCATCTAGCTCCGTGCCTGGCACACTGCTGGTGTTCCTGGATTAACGGATGAAGTTCTTCGGAGGAAATTTCCTCCTCTTCCCCCACTCCAAAGCAAGTGAACCTCCCTTTCCTCTTCCCGCAGAACAACCTGGCGGAGTTTAACGGATCGTTGAAGTGGCACATGGACTTTTGAGGACTGGGATTGACCTACACAATTCCTATTTTCTTCTTGACCATCTACATTAAAGAATTTTCAGGAAAGTTCTGTCTTCAGATATCATTTTCTTCTCAAAATGTTTTTAGCGTGATGTCCACACCAGGGGGAAAAACCTGCAAAGATTGTACAAAGTAATGGGAATGTGGCAAGCTTAATAATTTTTTTTTTCCTGTGGTTTTATTTTTCTGTTTTGTGTCTCAGAATTTGGAAAGGACTTGGGGAAAAGAAAACGAGTTTTGGCTCTCAAACATGTTCCTCAGGAAAAAATAGTTTCAGCCTTCACCTTTAGGCCTGTGGTACATTCCCAGGAGAGAGAGTGCTTGCGTCCTACAAAGTAAGCTCCTGAGGTTGTTTCTGGAGACTAGAAACTTCTATCTGGCATCTAGCATAACTAATCATTCAAGTCACTTGAGAAAACTGGCGGCCTGACATTTAAACCTATGGCTTGAGATTTATATTTTGCAGACCACATTGATCTTTAAGACAAACTGGTGAGGGTTTTTATAAATCTGAAAAACATAATTATCCAGGTATGTTTCATTGTGATTGTATTTCTAGCAATTGTAATAACAACAACAACAAAAAAGGCTGCACATGAAAAAAGAATTGCTCTCCTTTGTAGAAATTTGGTTACAAATGCTACATAGAGCTCATTAAGATCTTAAATTCTTTCTGCAGTGTTTACCCTCAGAGGCAAAGGGTTACCCTGTTTTATGTTCAGAAGGTCAGAGCTCAAGTTCAGATGGAAATGAAGTTAGTGCTAAATCTTCTTGAGGAAAGACAGGTCGATTATACTATTTACAATTAACATATCCTACCCATGATTAGAACACAGGTCGTCTACACATCCAGCATAGTCCTAAAATGCATGCATTTGCTGTTTTCTATTACAGGAAGGACTAGGTCATGTCTGACATGGTCTAACGTGAGATAGGATTACTGCGGACACGTGAAACATTCTGGAGTTCTGGGAAGCTACGTAATATCCATTGCTCCTCGTAGTGGAGCCACGAGTTAGCCTGCTAATCCAGAAGTTGTTAAAGAAAAGGTCATAAAATATCAGACATATAGGTAAAAGCTACTTATCTTGGGGCGCCTGTGGCTCAGTCGTTAAGCGTCTACCTTTGGCTCAGGGTGTG
>NW_024424726.1:0-1450 GCF_017311325.1 Ursus maritimus | reverse complement strand
CCCATTACTGACCACTCACCAGAATGGTACATTGTTACCAAGGATGAGTGGACATTGACATCATCATAAGCACCCAAAGTCCACAGTTTACCTTAAAGTTCACTCTTGGAGTACATTCCATGGTTTTGGACAAATATATAATGACCCAGCCATCCTTATAATAGCATACAGGGTATTCTCACTGCCCTAAAAATCCTGTGTCCTCTGTTAATCTTCCCTCCACCTCCACCCCTGGCAAGCGTTACTTTTTTGTTCCTGGGTCTTCTTAATACAGTTGGAAAAAGTAGACTCTCCAGGGCTGCCAATCACAGTGCCTTAGTAACAAACAAGGAAGCAGCACAGCTGCCTGCGGGCCTCCCTAGCACCAAGAGCACGTGCACGACTGTTGCAAGCTAACTGGCTGCAGGTGGGAGCGCGCGCGCTCCCCAAAGGCTTCTGGGCAGGAGCCAATAAGGCGCATGCTCAGGCACAGACTTCCCCGCCCCCTCCTGGCTCTGGAGTCCGCTTTGGCATGGGGAATGGCCTCCGGTCCTGCAGCACTGAGCCGGTCTCCTGAGCCCCAAGTAAATCTCCAGGGAGAGACTCAGTCAGCCCAAGGTAAGGAGGCATGGCCAGCCACATCAACTCACTGTTTGAATTTTTAATCTTGCTGTTTGAACACTTTTAAGGTTTCCTTCTTGTCCCTGACATTCTCCCGCCGAAAGTATCAGACCTAAGTGGTAAAGTTTGAATCTTGGGAAACACGGTGGAAATGCTTCTGTGTGGGTCGTTTTTTACCTCTTACCCTGTATAAATCTTTTTATTGTCTCCATAGTTTTGCTCTTTCCAGAATGTCATAGTTGGAATCATATAGTTTGTAGCCTTTCCAGACTGGTTTATTCCACTTAGTAATAGCATTTAAGGTTCCTCCATGTTTTTTCATTGTTTGATAGCTCATTTCTTTCTCTTTTTTAAGGTTTTTATTTAAATTTCAGTTAACATATAGTGTAATATTAGTTTCAGGTGTAGAATTTAGTGATTCAACACTTAATTCAACACCTGGTGCTCATCACGTGTCCCCCTTAATCCCCATCACCTATTTTTTTTTTTTAAGGGAAATTCGATTCTTTATTAGAACTCTTTAGATCAGTGTTTGCAAACATTTACCTGGGGAAGGGGACCGAGAACTACCCACACCATTTTTTTTTTTTTAAGATTTTATTTATTTATTCGACAGGACAGAGACAGCCAGCGAGAGAGGGAACACAAGCAGGGGGAGTGGGAGAGGAAGAAGCAGGCTCATAGCGGAGGAGCCTGACTTGGGGCTTGATCCCATAACGCCGGGATCACGCCCTGAGCTGAAGACAGAGGCTTAACCGCTGTGCCAACCAGGCACCCCTACACACCATTCTTTCCCCAGCTTCTTCCTGAAGAAGCGGGACTTAGATGAATAGAGCAGCAGCAAGGTCTT
>NW_024424725.1:0-1451 GCF_017311325.1 Ursus maritimus | reverse complement strand
AGACCCTGGGACCCACAAGTGGGGAGAAAGGAGAGAAATAGACTATCACAGCAGGGAGCCTGGAAGTGGAAGAGGAATCCCCATAACATCTGGCTATGAAAACCAGAGGGGCAGAAATTCATAAATTCTTACAACCTAGGGGACTAAAAGCCTGGAAATTTAAAGATCAGTGGCTCAGCAGTGGGAGAGCCTGGAGGGCAATAGAAATCTGAGTCCCTGTCCTTAAAGAGACAGGATAACAACCAGCCCTGAAGAGAAGCAGCAGGTTGAAAAATGCCTGGGGTGGGGGAGTTAATGGCAGAGAAGTATGGGGTCTGGACTTTCCTCATCCCTGGAACACAGCTGTATTGAGGTCAGATTACTTGGAACACCCACAAAAATGATCTGAAGATTGGAAGAAGGATTTCCATGGTTGGAGGGAGACAGCATGGCAGGTGTGAAGTGCATGGAAGTGAATTGGGGGACAGAAAATCTGCCATGCTACAGAGGGGAGGGAACCCTTTCCACAGGGAGAGAAAAGAGGGAGAGGGTGACGGGGGTTGAAAGAGTGCAGCATTGTGGTTTCACAAGAAGGAACCTCTCAGACCCAGAGACTGAGGAGCTGGGGGAACTGAGTGACACAAGTTTTTTGCAAACAGTGAGCATAGCTCAAATTCTGAGTTTCTGGAAGTGCTAGACTTTCACCAGAGCAGAGCTGTATCCCTGCTTCTGGGGAGAAGGACCGCTCTGGCCAGGGAGGGTGCACAAAGTGGTGTAGGGATCTCAAGGGTCACACGGGGAGAGATCTTTCCCCTTCCCAGAGTACATTTGGAGGATGGTATATATCCTCTCCAAGGACAAAAAAGACCCTTCAGGTGCCAGCAAATGGACTTTCATCCGCAAGGGACTAAGGTGTGCACTGAGCGGGGATAACCTGGTTGTTGATTTTTGAGGTGTCACAGCATAGAATCTGTGAACCAACCAGCCAGGGGACTGGTTTTCTGGGACAAAGAACAGTATTCAGAGCACAGTGAGCCTCTAATCCAGAGGAGGGAGCAGATGGGAACAGTTTGGGCTCCTTTAAGATTTGGAGTTTTGAATCCCACCCACACCAGAGACAAATGCAGGATGGCCCTTGCTTTACTGTGAGGGCTTCCTGAACAGAGGGGGTTTGAGATCCCCTGTCCAAGACTAGACACTGGAGTGTCACTATTTTAACCCTGCTACCACACTGTTGCATATCAGAGAGCAACACGGCAGCCCCCATTGGAGGTGGAAGCCACTTACATCAAATTCTGCCCCCCTGTGCTTGGTAAGTCCTTTCTTTACTGGGGTAGGATTGACAGCACAGCAGGCCTCTCATCCAAAAGAGGAATACAAGCAGGAAGCTGTATTCACCATTTACTGATCTACAGCGTCCAACACCATCTCCTTCAGTTCTGATGGAAATAGGATCAGGTAGTATTTTTTTT
>NW_024424724.1:0-1451 GCF_017311325.1 Ursus maritimus | reverse complement strand
GAGCAGGAACCCCAGAAAAGACCCTTTCTGTCCCCGCAGATGACGTGCACGGCGCCGACGGCCGGCAGGTTTGCCGGCGGCATGAGCTCTACGTCAGCTTCCAGGACCTCGGCTGGCTGGTAATTTCTGAGTGTCCTCCCCCTCCTTAAATGACAGTCCCCACCCGGAGATCCGAAGGGTAGCTCCAGGAGGAGGCAGAGTTACGGGTGATTCTAATTTTCTCCTGCATTAGCTTCTGTGTTTTCTGAAGGGAGAATGTCTTACTTTTATTGTGAGAAGGTGCTTTTTGGTAAAAGCCATGAAAACAGGGATAGTCCGAATCCTCAGCCCTAACGCGTCAGATCTGCAACAGGGAAACGGAGTCCGGGCCGGTCCGGGCCGGGCCGGGCCGTGCGTGCACGTGTGCTGGGCCTGCAGCTCTAGGGGTCGTGGGCGGTGGGCGCAGGCGGGGAGGACGATGCCCCGTGCCGACTGCACGTGAGGGGGCAGAGCCGTGCCCGGCCCCGCCTGCTGAGGGTCTCCCGGTGGTGCCCGGCCTCTGGGGGGAGCCTGCCTGGAGGGACCCTAGGGCTGGCGGACTGGCCTGGGGCTGGGGGAGGGTCAGGGGCAGCCCTGTGCCATCCTGTGCCAGGTGCTAGATTCAGGGGCTCAGGAGGGGGCATCTGGATGGGACTCACCTTCTCCCATTACCCCCCAGGACTGGGTCATCGCCCCCCAAGGCTACTCAGCCTATTACTGTGAGGGGGAGTGCTCGTTCCCGCTGGACTCGTGCATGAACGCCACCAACCACGCCATCCTGCAGTCCCTGGTCAGTACTGCGTCGGCCGGCCGGGCCGGACCCACGGGGAGAGGGGCTCTAGCACAACCGGGTGGATGGAAGCCCCTGCCGGGGGGTCGGGGGGCTCTCTCTGCCCAGAACCTTCCCTGCATGCACGAGCGGTGACAGCCGCGCCTGTCCGGAAAGCGGTCACTGTATGGCCGTGCTGGATGTGTGGACTCCTATGCGCCCGAACCCGCATCCACCCACCTTACCCTGCCTGCTGGCGCACACCCACCTCTGTGCACTGCACACGCACGTGTAAGGCCTTCACAGACAGGATGTGGGCACCCAGATTTAGAAGACATGCTTGCTCACGGGCAGACACACGGCACACACGTAACGGACGTGCGTCCCTCCTGGGGACCCGTGTGCTCTGAACACACACATCACCGTGCGCGCGGCGTGCTCGGCTCCCGGGACGCGATGTACGTGGGGTGAGTGACGCGCACTGCGTTCAGCCGCCCGCCGCGTGTGTGTGCAGGGAGGGTCACAGGTGTGCCCTGCGGAGCTGCTGGGCTTCGGCCTCCCCTTCTGTTCACCTCCCCGCTGGCTCTCTTCCCTGGCTCCGCGGCCCTTGCGCTTTCCACAGCCGGTCGGCTTCCCGTGCTGTGGCCGGGGTTCCTCCGCAGGC
>NW_024424723.1:0-1451 GCF_017311325.1 Ursus maritimus | reverse complement strand
TGGAGGGCATTATGCTAAGTGAGATAAGTCAGACAGAGAAATACCATATGATCTCATTTATATGTGGGATCTAAAAATGGAAAACAAAACAAAAACCCTCATAGATACAGAGAACAGATTGGTGGTGCCAGAGGCAAAGGTTGGAGGATGTGCAAAATGGATGGAGGGGATCAAAAGGTACAAACTTCCAGTTATAAAATAAGTCATAGGGATATAATGTACAACATGGCAACTATAGTTAATACTGTATTTCATATTTGAAAGTTGCTAAGAAGTAGATCTTAAAAGTGTTCATCTCAAAAAGTATTGTAACTGGATCGTGATGGTTAACTAGACTTATTGTGTGACCATTTTGCAATATATACACATCAAGTCATTATGTTGTATGCCTGAAACTAATATAACATCAATTATACCTCCATAAAAAGTGTCCCCATTACTTAGGCAAATTCTACTGTGTATTAAAAGCTAAGAACAATTGGTCTAGAAGTCTGAAGTATATCAGGTTATTAGTCAAGTAGGTATTAAAAAAATAGCTACAAGGACATAAAAAATATGACAACCAATTTTGAATATTTACAGTGGACCAATGAGCAATAGACTGGATATTACAATAAATCAGTGAAATTTAAAAAAAATGACCTGGTAAATATCTCCCAGAACTCAGAAGAACAAAAAACAAAAATAATAAGAAAAAAGAAATCTGGAAAATAGAACTAGATGATCCAATATACAGAATAACGATTCCAAAAGAAGAAAAGAAAGCAAATTAAGGTTGACATAATCATCAAAGGAATAATTAAAGAGAACTTTCTCAAGCTGAAAAACACTTGTTCTTAATGTTAAAACTATTCAAGTTCAATGTAATTAAACAAATTTCATTATTAAAACAATGAAATAGTAGGGGGTCTGTGGAGTCTACAGATTGTGACTCAAGTTGCCATTCATTTGCAAAGCCATAAGCCTGGATGAGAACACAAAGATGTTCCTAGACACACCATATTTCATTTGTAGACATACTCCTCGCAGGCCACCCTTCCTGGAAAAAAATATTTAAAGATCCTCTTTGGCTAGACAAACAGCTGTATCAAGATTAAAAAAAACCAAAATAGGGAAGACAGAAAAACAAGTGATAATGTGTGTCCAAGTAACATGTCAGGTTAGTTATAGCAAATACAAAATTAATTATTCAAGTAGAAGTTACATATAAAAATAATGTAGGGATAGGAAATCAAGTTATAATAACTGGTAACTGGGGACAAGAGGAAGGAGGTAGGAAAAAGCTAATGAAACATCACATTTCATCCTTAACATTAATAATAATTAGAGTAAATAAGTTAAATTCTTTTAATGTAAAGACCACCATCAATAGACTGAGAAGAAAATACATCTATTCTAAATCACTACAAGAGGGGCACCTGGGTGGCGCAGTTGTTAAGTGTCTGCCTTCG
>NW_024424722.1:0-1451 GCF_017311325.1 Ursus maritimus | reverse complement strand
TCTCTGTCAAATAAATAAATAAAATCTTAAAACAACAACAAAAAACAGTATACTATGTCATAGCCGCCCATGCAAAAATGCATTTTCTATTTCTTATCCTTCTCATGGGCAAGTATGAGAGTGGATCTGGGGTAGCTGGCTGAAAAATGCTTATCTAGCCCCCGCCCCCTCGAATCCTGGAACTAGGGGAACGTCTGGGTCTGGATCTGTGTCCTCGTGCTTGCCCGTGATAAGTGCTGTTACATCTGTGGAATTAATGAATGTCTCCAAGGGCAGTCTTCATGTTTTCGTCATGCGCCCTCCCTTTCCTGTACGTTTAGGAGAGATGTCTCCTAAAACAGCGAAAGCGAATCCAGACCCTCTCCCCAAATAAATCATTGCCAGCACTCCCGAAATCTCCTTGCTAGAGTCCACGTCAGCACCCCAAGACCCTGCCTGGGCCACCTTCTGACCCCTAGAGGGACTGAATGACAGCTTCAATGGTGCAAGTGCTCTTTTCTGTAAACCACTTAGGATAACTCTTCGATCAGAGTATTTAATTAGCCAGAACCTCACTCTCTAGCCATGCAAAATCATAATGTGTTCTCGTCTCCACTCTGCTATTTATAGGCCGTTCAGGTGTCTGAAAACACCCAGGTAACGTGTAGAGGCCAAAGCATTATCGCCTAAGACTTTGGCCAGGTCCTTCTTAGCAAGCTTGGAAGACGTTTCTTCTAATGAGCATCTCCCACTGCATGTTGTACAATGAAAAGGAGCACTGTGGTGGTGTTCTTTCAGGGTCATCTTGCTAGGCTGATGGAAGGACCTGATCAGACCGTGGGAAATCCAGCAGACAGTGGTGTATACGGGACCGCGTGGTAACGTGAGCCCGGGAAGCACATCATCGGGTCCCACCGTTGCAACACTCCGTGTTTGGGGTTACACTGCCCTTCCCTTACCACCTGTTGTCTTTTCTTAAAAGCTATCTGTCCCCCAAGGGACAGCAGCACATGAAGTTGCTAAAAAAACATAGTGAGAAAAAATAGAGATGCCTGCCTGCGTTCTTCCGTGATAGGCAAGCCTGGGTCAAAATGACGTCACTGGCTTTCTGGGTGGCGTGGGGAGGGCAGGCGGGACTGGGAGAAAGGGCTTCGAAGATGGAAAGGAAGAAACACATGCTGCTCTTTCTAACGTGCGACAGTGGGTGCCAGGAATGTGGAAGCGCACGCATTCCTCGATTCCACTCCTGGGATCAGGCCTAAAACCCGGACACACTTACAAAAACACGCACGAAGTTTTAGTTGGAGTCACAAACCCGGTCAACAATCTGAATTACTCGCCAAACAGGAGCCCCACACTGGGTGCAGAGATTACTGAAAAAAATTAAAATCTTTCCTCCCAAATTAAAAATTTTTTAAAAATTGCAGGCAAGGGGGCGCCTGGGTAGCGCAGTTGTTAGGCGTCTGCCTTCG
>NW_024424721.1:0-1451 GCF_017311325.1 Ursus maritimus | reverse complement strand
TGAGGATATAACACAGTATTGCCCCAAGAAACACAGGACTGTCTCAAGCACCCTGGAGCCACCAAACCTTAGGCATAAAAAGGCTATGTTGTCTGGCCCAGAGTTCCTCCCTTCTCTGCTTCTTTGACAGCCAAAGCTGATTCAAATAGGGCAAAGGGTCGGAATTGAATCAAAACAATCAAGTCCAGTTAGAAAACATTTTCACTGCATACATGCAGGTTGTGTTAAGCTTAGAATTATGATTCGCAGTACTGCCTATAATAATACCTTTAAAAACAAACTGCAAATTGGCTTGTCTAATTTTACTAAATTATTCCAAATCCAAGAAGTGTGAAAAAGTGGGTCAGTCCCATGATGAATGATCTGATAGACAGTCTAAAAATGGAGACAAATGTTGAAACGAATATAACATTGTAGGTTATTATACTTCAATACAAATTAAAAGTAAAAACAGAGACAAATGTCTATCCTGCTCTCCTTCAATGACATAGAGAGCATCCAGCTTGCCTGGTCATTACAGTAGGAAGCCATGAGCAAAGATTGTTCTGGATACCACAGAGCTCAGCATTCCTCCTGTGGATTAGACATTTTCTTTGAACGGTGACAGAACTGCACAACATAATTTTTAAGAAAGAAACATTTAGAATGTTATATACTTTTTGAACAAAAATTGAACGAGCTATATTTAAAGCTCCTAAATTAGAATTTGTCAAGACACCAGATCCAGACATTTCAAAAGCAATATGATAGTGAAACACAAAGACACTGGTGGGTACAGATTACCTGATGGGATAACGTGCTTCTCTTGTCAGGGCCACAAGCAATATGGCATTACCATGGTCACATCTCTGCCGTATACAGGGAACAGCTAGGTTCGTGGGATGCAATCTGTCTCGATGATATTAATTTAAGGCTGAGATGGCCCTTTGGGGTTTGTAGGCATTGTAATTACAGTACTTTTTTTCTTTTTATAATTTTAACTGAGGTTATTGTATAAACATTTTTAATGCATCCTCATTATTAGGCTAAGGAAAGAAATCTATTTCTGCCAACAGAAAGCAAATAAATCTTCACTATCTCTTTGGTCCACTAGTTTACGTTTAGAACATCACACCTTTACTGAAAAGCTGTTGGAGACATATGCTCTCATTATTATCCTGCAGTGATTTATCACGTAACTCCAAAACAGGCAATATATCCAACTTACCCACTAACTGGTGTCCTATTCCAATTACCATTAATTAACTCAGAATATGTTACTTTTACACAAACAAAGCCTTATTTTTAAAACCCTATGCTTTGAACCGCCAACGAATATTTTTACATTTCTTTAGCTAATATTTGTTGAAAACCAATCATGTGCCCAACACTGTGTTACTCGATGGTATTTTTTAAGCTTCCCGAATATATCTCGTTTCTAATGTGAAAATTTATTCTCAAAAAAAAAAAAA
>NW_024424720.1:28435-30617 GCF_017311325.1 Ursus maritimus | reverse complement strand
CATTCAGGACTCAGCATTCAGAGGAACATTCAGGAGAACCGGCAGGGTCCCCGAGCCCCCAGCAACTTCGACGGCCTCCAGCGTCACAATACTTGGGACCATGCTACCACTACCCCAGGTCATCTCCTCCGCCCACTGCTCCGATCGCCGCAGAGCCAGGGGATCGGGCCTGCAGGCTCCTGGGGCCTAACCCTAACCCTAGATTTGTTGCCAAGGGGAGCCTCCCCAGGGGCCTGGCGCTGCAGCCCCAGGTATTGGGGACCAATGAGCCCAAGCGCTGGACTCAGCCTGCCACTGCACAGCCCCCCTGGGGCCCTCGGGGTGCTGCCCAGCATTCAGGGCGGGAGAATGGGCAGGGACCCCCGAGCCCCCAGCAAAATTCGACGCCCCCCCACCACAACGCTTGGGCCCACGCACCCCCTCCCCCACACCTTCACCTTGGAAAGCTGCCTTGCTCACCACCCAGATGGAAGATCAGGCTTGTTGGGATCCTGGGGCCTAACCCTAAGCTTTGGTCGGGGGCTGAGGGGCCCTTTTCTAGGGGCCTGGCACAGCACCTCCTAGGACTGGGGAACCCCAAGCCCCAGCGGCACTCAGCCTACTGCCACAAGGCCACCCAAGTCCTTAGAGGCGACGCCGAGCATTCAGCGCGGGAGAACCAGCAGGGCCCCCCAAGACCCCTGCCACCTTCGACAGCCCCTGGCACCACAATGCTTGGGCCCATGTTCCCGTGCCCCATGCCCTCACCTTGGCCCACCGCCCTGCTCGCCCCTCAGCTGGCATATCGGGCCTGCCGGGCTTCTGGGGCCTAACCCTAACCCTAGGTCAGCTACCAAGGGGCCCACCCCCGAAGGACCTTAGTGCCACAGCGCCTAGGATTGGGGAACCCCGAGCCCCAGCGCCTGACTCAGGATGCTGCCGTGCTGCCACCCGGGCTCCTCAGGGCGCTGTAGAGCATTCAGGGGGGGAAACAGGCAGGCCCCCCTGAGACCACAGCGACCTTCGAAGGCCAACCTGGGCCACAACCCTTGGGCCCATGCTCCCCCTACTCCGTGCCCTCACCTTGGCCCACTAAACTGCTGGCCGCACAGCCAGCGGATCGGGCCTGCCGGCGTCCTGGGGGCTAACCCTAACATTAGGTCAGCCCCTGAGGGGCCCCACCCAAGGGGCCTGGCGCCGCAATGCCGGGGATTGGGGATCCCAAGCCTCAGTGCCGGACTAAACCTGCCACCCCGCCACCACCGGGGCCTGTATGGCGCCGCCGGTCATCCAGGGCGGGAGAACGGGCAGGGCCCTCTGAGCCCCCGGCGACCTTCGAAGGCCCCCCGCACCAAAATGCTTGGGCCCATGCTCCCCCTCCCCAGTGCCCTCACCTCGGCCCAACCCTCCGCTAACAGCACAGCTGGCGGATCTGGCCTGCCGGCCTCCTGGGGGCTAACCCTAACCCTAGATTGGCCACCAAGGGGAGCCTCCCCTGAGGCCTGCACCGCAGCACCAGGGATTGGGGACCCCTGAGCCCAAGTTCTGGACTCAGCCTGCCACTGCGCAGCCCCCCTAGGGCCCTCAGTGTGCTGTCCAGCATTCAGGGTGGGAGAATAGGCAGGGAACCCCGAGCCCCTGGCAAAATTCGACGGCCCCCCGCGCCAGGACTCTTGGGCTCACGCTCCCCCTCCCCCACACCTTCACCTTGGCAAGCTGCCTTGCTCACCGCCCAGATGGAAGATCAGGCTTGTTGGGATCCTGGGGCCTAACCCTAAACTTGGGTCGGGGACTGAGGGCCCTTTCCTAGGGGACTGGCACAGCACCACATAGGACAGGGGAACCCCAAGACCCAGCTGCACTCAGCCTACCGCCACAAGGCCACCGGAGTCCCTAGAGGTGACGCAGAGAATTCAGGGTGGGAGAACCAGCAGGGCCCCCTGAGAACACTGCCACATTTGACAGCCCCCTGCACCACAACACTTAGGCCCACGCTCCCCCTGCCCCATGCCCTCACCTTGGCCTGCCACCCCACTCACCGCACAGCTGGCATATCGGGCCTGCCGGCCTCCTTTGGGCTAACCCTACCCTAGGTCGGCCCCTGAGGGACCACTCCCAAATGCCTGGCACCGCCACGCCGGGGATTGGGGACCCACGAGCACTTGCTGCGGGCTCACCCTGCCGCCCCACCACGACCCAGCCC
>NW_024424720.1:0-28425 GCF_017311325.1 Ursus maritimus | reverse complement strand
GGGCTCCACCTTCATAACCTAAACACCTCCAAGACCCCACCCCCTAATGCCATCACATTGGGAGTTAGGATTTTAATAAATGGACTTAAGGGGCCACAAACATTCAGACCATAGCAGGGATTATGCACAATAATGCATAATAGGGGCATCTTGGACAATAAAGGAAGGAGGTCGTGTCAGATATTTGAGGTGATTCAGCCTAAACCTATAACCCCGGCCTCAGGAGTGTTGAGGAAATCACCAAGGGTAACAGGAAAACATGGGAGAAGTTCTGAACAAGAAGTGAACATTCGAAGAATCACTGGAGATGTGCAAGAAGGCTCAGGACATCCCATGGTGAAGATAGAATGAATTCTGCTCTTGCCTGCCCAGGATCTATTCCCCTCCTACCAGTTATAGCAGGTGACTGGCGGCGGGGGGAGGGGCGGAGTCACCATCCTTCCAGGTTTATAAGGTAACACACACTCATTCTAGCACCACCAGTACGTGCCTAGATGTGACCAATCAGCATCAGCCATCCCTCTGGCTACAGTGATTGGTTCAGAACCTGGAGCATGTGACTCAGAGCTAGACCTCAATGGGAATTATACCAAAGCCTTTTTTTTTTTTTTTTTTTTGCCTGAGTTGTTGAAGGCCATTTTGGTTCTGTTGGGATGATGAAGTCAACACGAAGGAAAAGAGATCTGAGAGGACCACGGTGATGGAAACAGGGAAGTCTCAGACACTGAGCATCTAGCCTGGGACTCCTGGACTACATTTCTCTTGCAGTCACGTGGAACTCACGTGCAGTCATGCAGTCATGTAAGCCAATCGACATTTCATTTCTTGCTTTTAGCTGTTTGTTGAGTTGGGTGGCTGTGATTTTCTACCTGAAAGGTCCTGACACGGTGGATCCAGAGAAACCTGAGTGGAAGAAGTACTCCAGTTACCTGAGCAAATGGAATGGCTGTCTCTGTTGTTCACCTGTCTGGTCAGCTAACACAGCCATCTGCTCTCTCGCCTCCTCCCTCTGACAGGGGCAATTCATGGCAGTGTAAGCGTTGTTCATCAAACAGATCCCCCCAGGATCCTTCATGTCCTTTAATTTTTCTTGTTTGGGCTTTGAAGATTATGTTTTGAAAATGTTAAAGCTCCGGCAGAAGTGGACTGTCAGATTGATGACATATCATTTCCAAAAATGTTATGTATTTTAAATACAGCTGCAAAATGTATATTTTCAGCTACATTTTGAGCAGAGAAACAAAGGTCTTCTCTGCACCATTTGTGCCTTCCATTGTTGATGAATGTCTGTTGCCTTTTTTTTTATTTCCCTCAAACAGAATCATGTTTATGCTCTTGTGTCCTGAGACAAGGTGAAATTTAGTTCTGTCTCACATTTTAAAAACCATCAACTCTTGGCAGCTTTTACCTTCTGCCCATCTGAGCACACCTACTTTGAGCGCTTCCAAAGTTACATAGTTTGTTTGACACCAAGTCACAACTGTAGCCCAGAGACTCTGTGTCCCTGGCCAGGAGTTTTTTGTGCAAATGAAGCTGCTGCTGCTTTGTTGTTGTTGCAATAATGTCCTTTCAGAGTTGGTGTTAAGACCAGGAACTAACTCCGGCAACAAGTAAACCATTTGGAATCTGCCACCAAACACTTTTCCCCAATCTACAGGAAACAAACACAAGTTCATTTGTCTCATTTTCTAGGCTTTGGAATTTGTGTGGAAAGGGCACACTCTTGCCCAGGGAGAGGGAAGGGTGGGGTAAAGGATCCTTGAAAAAATTACCCTGATATTTACATTAGCTGGATGCTCAGTATTTCCTTAGGGGCTGTGGCACGTAATTTGTCTTTGCCTCAAGACCCTATTGACAAATTTCCTCCACTGAAACGGGGACTGAAGGACACACTTAACTCTAGATCTGAAGGGGTTAAATGAGACATTTGCGATACAGCAGAATTCATAAGCAATTGCTTCATGCTTGGATTATGTGACTTGAAGCCACAGTTTTTTTTCTCTGTACATTCTAGGGTCTGGAAAAGCGCCACGACTCCCCATCATTTTCCTTCTTCTTTACCACATGCTTCTTAATCCTTTCCTTTGGGAAATCTGTTTATTTTCCTCTCTGTACCCCTGAACTGCTCCAGGCAAAAGTAGAATGAGGTAGTTATAAGCATAGATGCTTGAGCCAAGATGCTTGGGGTCAAGTTCTCATTCTGCTTCTTTCTAGCTATGTGACTTAAACTCTGTGGGCCTTGGTGGTCCGTTTTCTGTAAAATGGGTGTGATAACAGATATTCAAGCCTTGTTGTTGCAAAGGCTAAAATGAGATGATGTGCTTCTGCATGGCGAGTACTTCCCAAACCTGAACTCACTGCTGGGCCAGTGGTATGCTTAGCCTCTTCCAGACTGTGCAGTTCGTTATAGTAAGGATGTGAATCTGTATTGATGTGTGTTAGTTTCTATGTGATGACAAAGACTAAAAACACCATCTGTCTCACGTCTGCAGAGCGAGGCTTGATGCAAGTCCTCTAGGAGTCTAGTAATTTGCAGAGTCAGTCCAAAGAGAAAGAGGCACCCGTCTGTCTGAAATGGCCTGGACATCTAGCAGGAGGGTAGTCAGATTAGAAGTGCAGTTATGGAGACTTGCCTGGTGTCTCTCTGCCTTACTCAGTCCTTGAGCTCAGGCACCAGAGTATATCTCTCTCCACTAGTGGACAGGAATTTGGCAGACTGACTCAGGCTTCGAGCCCTCGTTTGGCTTCTCTGAATAAGCAACAAATATGATATCCCATGCAATATTAGGAATGTCCTTTTACTGATTGTTATTCATTGTTAATGTGAAATTAAAATTAAATGAATGTCCTGCACCCCTGATGGAAGAAATTTATAGTCCAGTTAGAGAAATAAGACATTCACAAGTCACCAGAAAATGAAGTAAAATAAGCTGAGCATCAGTAGTTCAAGGGTGTGTTGCCTGGGTGGCTCAGTCAGTTAAGCATTTGCCTTCGGCTCAGGTCATGATCCCAGGGTGCTAGGATCGAGTCCTGCATTGGGCTCCTTGCTCAGTGGGAGTCTGCTTCCTCTTCCTCTGCCTGTTCTCTCTCTCTCTCTCTCTTAAATAAATAAATAAATAAATAAATAAATAAATAAATAAATAAAAAAAATCATTTGAAAAAGAAGGGTTGTGAGCATTTGGAGGTAGAAATTATTATATTTAATTGTAAATGGCCTGCTATTTTAGTACTGTACAAATATATGTGAAGTTACTAATGGGAGAAAACAGGCTATTTTCAGTATTTTTTTTTTTTTAGATCTTACCCATTCATTTGACAGAGATAGACAGCCAGCTTATGAGAGGGAACACAAGCAGGGGGAGTGGGAGAGGAAGAAGCAGGCTCCCAGCAGAAGAGCCCAACATGGGGCTCAATCCCAGAACTCCAGGATCACGCCCTGAGCTGAAGGCAGACGCCCAATGACTGAGCCACCCAGGCGCCCCCTGTTTTCAGTATTTTTATTGTTTTTCTTCCTCCCTGGCTCCTTGGCGCGTATCTACATTATCGCTCCACCTCCACCTGGACAGACATTTGAGAAAATCCTTCTTTTCGTTCCCCGACTGTTCCAGGCACCAGGGGCAGAGTGGTGAACCAGATAGACATTGTCCTGCCTTCTGAGTTCACAGTTTGGAGGGAAGACAGGCAACGGCAGGGAAACATCAAAGAACAGAATCACTTTGATATAGTGCAATGACATCTATAGGAGAAGGTGGGCTGAGTGTGGGAGGCTGTGTCGGGGGCTCCAGAAAGGGCACTCTGAGGAACAGAGCCACTTGAGTGGGAGGCCTCAGTGGTGTATAGCTGCCTTCCATGCACATGCCCCAGGGAAAAGCATGTCAGGCAAAGGGAACAGTAAAATACTAAGCAGAAAAAACAAAAATGAGGCCGAAGTGCCTGGGGCGCACATACACGGTACATTAAATAATAGCTTATTTCCTTCCTTTTTTTCCTAATCCTTTTATTGAAGGGTGTATGCATTTAAACTGAAATGGTTAAATGATAGGCAGCTAAAGAAAGAAAAATAAAGCTAGGCATTGCAATAATCCACGAACTATTAGGTAGACTATTATAATGACTTTAGGGTCCATTTTAAGCCCACTTTGTGGATGTATTTTCCAGAATAATTCCAGAATAATCCCAGTCACTCATAATGCATCATGTCATTTACATTCATTATCTCATCTTCAACCATCTACCAATGAAGCAAATGCTCTACTATCATCATCCCCATTTTATAGATGCAAACACTGAGACCCAGAAAGGTGATCTAATGGGCAGGAAGACTGAGATTGGAGGCCTTGTCACTATGCTGTACTACTTTTTTTCTTTTTTTAAGATTTCATTTATTTATTCGAGAGAGAGAGAGAGCACAAGCCGGGGAAAGGGAGAAGCAGGCTACCCTCCAAGCGGGGAGGCCAACACAGGGCTCAATCCCACGACCCTGGGATCATGACCTGACCCCGGGATCATGACCTGAGCTGAAGGCAGACACTCAACCAACTGAGCCACCCAGGAGCCCCAGCTTCTTTCTACTTTTAAAGACAGCAGGTACCCATGGATATTAGGATGCACTCACTAATTGACCCACCATGAAAAATGAGTCAGGTCCCTGATCTTGGCTAAAGAGAAGCTTTCTCCTTCCTTCTTGCAGGCAGAGGTTTGTTGCATGCCCTACATTCCAGCATTTCCCAGGGCAGATATCTACAAAAGAACTCTGCCAGCCTAATGGCAATATTCTTTGTGGATGCCTAAACTCAGCATTATTGTTGTTGATTATTATTATTGTTGCTGTTATTTCTTATGTCATCTATAACAATTTTGAATTCTGTAACTGTGATTGTTGAATATGTGTCTTTCTAACTAGTATAAAAGTTATATGAGAGCAGGGGAGTGAGAGGCATCTACTATTTGTTCTTTAAATAAATGAAGACAGTTCCCTTTGGGACATCCTGAGTTTGAATGGTTCCACCTAAAAATAAAACAATCAGATATTTTACCAGCAAAAATGCATTTATTTGGGATTAACAGAGATTACAATTCAGGACCTGCAAGCTATGGCAAAACCATAGCCAAGTTCAACAAACAAAGGAGAGGGACTTATTTTATGGCAAAGAAGGAGGAAGTCAGGAGAGGTTGTTTTGAAGGAAAGTCCATTGCAGAAAAGCAAGAATTGGGGGTGATGACAGTTTCTCATTGTCTGGGTTGCAGGGGTAGTCAATTTCTTGTAGGACATGCAATGTACATCTTTTCCTGCTGGGGCCTGTAATTGATGATTCTTTCCGGTTGAGGATTCTTCTGTTGGGTCTATAATTGACAATCCTTCCTGTAACTGACACTGAGTGCTGTGATTGTCCCTTCCAGCTTCCCCCGAGTTCGCTTTGACAAGGCTTCTCTTTATTTTCACAGGCTATGACAATAGAGAGTTGAAAGAATGCTTTTCCATCTCTTTTTGCATCAGAGCACTTACTGTGAGGTAAACAGTGTTAACCCCACTATAAATTAAGCCTTAAAATGAGGTGTAGCATTAAGCCAAACACTTAACTAAGCTCTGTTTCTGCTCATTTCTTACAACCCTTCACGCACATGTTGTTATTGTTCTAAGCTCTGCTAATGAGCAAGAACGAAATCACTGCCTTGGGGGCACCTTACATTCTAGGGAGGATAGCAGGTACTCAGGAAATAGCAAGTGTACATTAAACACAAGGTAAACAGGGATGAGTTAAGAGGGAGGGGGACAAAGAGGGAACAAGAGTAAGGAGAGTGTATGTATGTTGAGTGAGGGGAGGGCACATATTGCATGGAGCACTGGGTATTATACGCAAAACAATGAATCATGAACATTATATCCAAACTAAGTGATGTATTGTATGGTGACTAACATAACACAATAAAAAATTTTTAAAAAGATTCAAAATGAAGTAAGTTTTGCTAAGAGAGCCACTCCAACTAGAGTGGAAACGAGGACACAGAAGTAATGCATCTGCACATCTCCTCTTTCAGTTTCCAAACACTATGAACTGTGGACTCCTGGCACTTGTAACTCCTCAGCTACAACCGGACCACCTCCTCCAACACAGCCTTCTACTTTGGACTGAACTAGAGACAATGTAACAACTGTTAGCAGCCAGCCCTCACCACAGTTCTTTCAAAACAAGTGCCTGTGTTTTTCCTTCATAGACCTGCTCTCCCTGCTGAAAATAAGGGGCACACCAGATTTCTTGCCAATCCTTGTCTCCCAGATGACCATTCCTACTTCTCCAAATTGAGGTTTCAGGTGTTTTCCAGCATCTACTCTTGATGGACACGAATGATGTGCAAATGCAGAGCCCACTCGAGGCTATTGACACATCATCAGGTTATGGCAAATACCAGAGGAAACATGAAAATGACAAAGTACACTTCAAGTTAAATTGAGGTTCCTGAAATTGAGTTGTTTCCATTTAAATCTTTTTGAAGGGGCACCTGGGTGGCTCAATTGTTATGTCTGCCTTCAGGTCAGGGCGTGATCCTGAGTCCTGGATCGAGCCTCACATGGGGTTCTCCACTGGGAGCCTGCTCCTTCCTCTCCCACTCTCCTGCTTGTGTTCCTTGTCTCACTGGCTGTCTCTCTCTCTGTCAAATAAATAAATAAAATCTAAAAGAAATAAAAATAAAAAAATAAATCTTTGTGGAAACTTTGGTTCACAAGAATCAGCTCTGGGTGTTATAAATGTAATTTATACTTTGACATCACTTCAGAAATCCATTCATTGTGATCCATCACAGCCTATAAGGTACTCTGAATACCTATACTTACATTCACACCACCACCACCAACAAAAATCCTCTCAAAGGCATAAACTAAGAATAGTTGTTATCCGACATTTGCCAAAGGGACAGCGATTACTTGATGATATTATCCAAAAATTAACTTCTTAAAAGTATCCATTTAATGATATATTTCATGTGTTGCTTACAAACTGCACCAGAAAAATGATCTGTTTAGGTATCAATTCGATAAAATGGCATGATTGCATTACCCTAGAAGCAAAAGGATGGCTTCGGCCATGTGTAAATTTATGCTGTTACTCTCATGGATTCTTTAATCCTATTATGTTATCTAAGCCATAAAATACTTTAAAGAAAATCATTTCTATCTTTTCTTGCCTAGAACTGCTTATTACCTCTAGCTTTCACCCACGGGGTTCTGAATTTTCATTTTGCAAGGGACCACAGACATGCTGCTGGTCCGGCAGATGGTTACACTTATGTGGCCCCCTGCATGACAGCTCTAGGGAGTGGATGGACAAGGGGTGAAACCAGCAGAGAGGTTTGGGGTCCAAACACTCAGAGTGCACAGACTGACCTCAGCAGCCAGAGGGTCTCTGGCCCAGCTGGGACCTGCTCTCATCTTATGAGTCCATGCAGGACACCCACTGCAAGAGTAGCCTGGCCCCATGACCTGCACACACCACGGGAAGCCCCATCCAGTGGTGGGGAGGACCCATGTCCACACAGAACTATCCACATTAAGCACAACGGAAATTCAGGATGGAGGGCAGGAGAGAGAGGGAGGTCAATGCACTAAGGACCTTGATAATCTGAAACACAGGAGAAATCCAGTGTTTCCAAGAATGTTTTTCATCTCTGCAGAAAGGAAACTTGAATCCAAATTAATGAAATTTATTGAAAATGAGGGAGATATGTTTGCTCACTTAGCTTGTGGCTCAGGCAGTCCTCCCCTGAGACATTAGTAAGTGTCACTCTTGGCTTCAACGGCTCCTCCTTGGAAGGAAAACAGGGACATCCTGGGGATCTTATTTATTTGAGAGAGCAAAAGAGAACAAGACAGAGTGCAATGAGTGGGGTGAGGGGCAGAGGGAGATGCAGACTCCCCACTGGAGTGGGGAGCTTGGATGTTGGGTTTGATCCCTGGAGTCCAGGAGCCTGACTTGAGCTGAAGGCAGATGCTTAACCCACTAAGCCACCCAGGAAACCCAGGAAAGGCTTTTTTAAACAGTGTTTTACTAATAAAAGTTTTATAGAATAGCAGATGTAAAAAGAAAATTTAAGTCTCCTATGTGTCCCTGCCAGGGGTATCCTTTTTTTTTTTTTTTTTTTTAGTTAGTTAGTTAACATACAGTACAGTATTTGTTTCTGGAGTAGAATTTGGTCATTCATCACTTACATACAACACTTAGTGCTGATCTGTGTCCTCCTTCATACCCATCATCCATCTACCCAACCCCGACCCACTTTCCTCTATCAATGGGCCAGTGTGCAGAGCTGCCTTGGGCTCTGAAAGTTCTAGCATGAGCCATCGCCATTAGCAACCTGATGATGATGCACACCTTCCCTTCCATTTCAACTGTCACTCTGTGAACCCAGCCCTTGCAGTTTGGTTAACAGGTGTGAAGCTCCCCACGATGGGAAACCTGAACTGTTTTTCTACAGGTATGTTCGTGTCAATTTTCTGAATTCCTTCTCTCAAGTTGGCTGCCTCACTTTTAGAGAAATTTGTTTCTTTTTAAAATTTTTCTTTTCATTTCCACATTCCAATTTGTCCACAGTTTCAGATGAAAATTCTAGGTTTTCCGTATTAATTTTGATTTTTCAATGAAACTGGCTTCCTTAAATAGCTTCTAAATTCAGAAAAGTGGACTGTTTCTGAATGACAATTTTGTCCATACTCATACAGAGAACACACGAAGGGAATACACCACACTGCTCTCAGTGGATCAGAGGATCTTGATGCCATCCCAGCAACCCGTGATAGGGAAAGGAATTCCAGGGCAACTCTTCTCTACAGATGATAAAATCTGAAAGCAAGTGTGAGCAGTCCAAATCCAGAGCTTTACAGAAGGAGAAAACCAGGGACATTTGACCGCCCCTGTACCTAACACTGGGGGCACATACCCCCCCACGCATTACCCCTGTGTCGCTCTGCTCCCCGCACAGCCGGCGGATCGGGGCCTGTCAGGCTCCTGGGGCCTAACCCTAACCCTAGGTCAAATGACTAGGGTCCCTCCCCAGGGGCCTGGAGCCACAGCGCCGAGTATAGGGGACCCCTGACCTCAGCCAGCTTGCCCACCTGCAGCCAACTGGTCCCTCAGGGCACTGCTGAGCATTCAGACTCAGCATTCAGAGGAACATTCAGAGAACCGCAGGGTCCTCGAGCCCCCAGCAACTTCGACGGCCTCCAGCTCACAATACTTGGGACCATGCTACCACTGGCCCTGGTCATCTCCTCTGCCCACTGCCCGATCGCGCAGAGCCAGGGATCAGGCCTGCAGGCTTCCTGGGGCCTAACCTAACCCTAGATTTGTCAGCCAGGGGAGCTCTCCCAAAGGGCCTGGCGCTGAGCTCCCAGGATTGGGGACAATGGTAGCACAGCGCTGGACTCAGCCTGCACTGCACAGGGCCCCCTGGGGCCCTCGGTGCTGCCCACATTCAGGCGGAGGGAATGAGCAGGGACCCGAGCCCCCAGCAAAATTCGACACCCCCACCAGGCAACGCGAGGCCCCACGCACCCTCCCCACACCTTCACCCTGGAAGCTGCCTTGCTCACCACCCAGATGGCAGTTTAGATCAGGCTTGTTGGGATCCTGGGGCCTAACCTAAACTTTGGTCAGGCTGAGGGGCTCCCTTTCTAGGGGCCTGGCACAGCACTCCTAGGACTGGAGACCCGAACCCCAGCGGCACTCAGCCTACTGCCACAAGGCCACCCAGTCCTTAGGCGACGCCCGAGCATTCAGCGCGAGGAGGCCGGCAGGGCCCCCAAGACCCCTGCAGCTCCGACAGGCCCGGCACCCACAATGCTTGGGCCCATGCTCCCGTGCCCCATGCCCCCTCACCTTGGCCCACCGCCCTGTCCCTCATCGGAGCAATCGGGCTGCCGGACCACCCATTCTGGGGCCTAACCTACCCTAGGTCAGCTGCCAAGGGGCTCCCACTCCCGAGGGCCTTAGTGTCACAGCATCTAGGATTGGGGACCCGAGCCAAACGCTGACTCAGGCTGCCGTCAGCGCCACTTCACCCAGGCTCCTTGGGAGCTGCAGAGCATTCGGGAGGCGGGAGAGCAGGCAGGGACCCTTGAGCTGCGCACAGCGAGCTTGGGTGGCCCCCCGGCACATACAACCCTTGAGCCCACCTCCCTCTACCTCCGGCGCCGCCACCTGGGCGCTCCTACTCTGCTTGCCCCAGTCAGCTGGTGGATCAGCCTGCCGGCCTCCTGGGGCTCACCTAACCCTAGGTCGGATGCAGCGAGGCCCTCCCAAGGGCCTGGCACCACAACGCGCGGAGATTGGAGACTCCGAGCCTCAGCGCCGACTCACCCTGCCGCCCCCACCACCACCTGGGCCGCTAGGGGCGCCGGCGGTCGATCAGGGTGGAGGAAGGGAAGGGCCCTCCGAGGCCCTTGGCGACTCTCTCAGGCCACCTGAGCAAAGCTTGAGCCCTCGCTCTCTCTCTCCAGCACACCCTCACCTAGGCCCTCCCCTCCACTCCCCAGCCAGCTCCAGATTGGGCCTGCCGCCTCCTGAGGGCTAACCCAAACCATGGGTCGGTGCTCCCAAAGGGCCTCCCAAGGGAGCCTGAGCCGCAACGACAGGGATTGAGGACCAGCGAACCCCAAGGCAGACTCACCCTGCCGTCCCGATACCACCCAAGCTGCCTAGGGTCGCGACGGTCATTCAGGAGGGAAAATGGGCAGGAGCCCTCCAAGCTCTGGTGACATTTGAAGGCCCCCAGCGCAAAATGTTGGGCCTTTGCTCTCTCGCCAGACACTCACCTCCGCCGGCCCTCTGGCGAAGCACAGGCGGCGGATCTGAGCTGGCCTGCCTCTGGGAGCTAAACCCTAACCCTAGGTCGTACCCCTGGGTCCCCGCTCCCAGTAGGGCCGGGCGCCGACAACGCCGGGATTGGGGACCTCGAGGCCCCAGCGTGGACTCACCATGGCACCCCCGGCCACCGCACCGCCCGAGCGCCGCCAGCGACGCAGGGCGGGAAATCGGGCAGGGCCTTCTGAGCCCCAGCCGAAGGCCCCGCGCAGCTTGGGCCCACGTCTCGCTCGCCAGGCGCCCTCACTCTAGGCTCCATCCATCTGCTCGTCGCACAGCCCATGGATCGGGCCTGCCGCCTCCTGTGGGCTAAGCTAACGGGGTTTGGGCCCATGAAGGGGCCAATTCAGGACTGGCACCAGAGCGTCGGGGATTAGGGACCCCCGAACCCCAGTGCCAGACTCACCTGCCGCCCGCTTGCCCACCCAGTGCCGGGCGCCGCCGGTATTCAGGGCGGAGAACAGGCAGGCCCTTCAGCCCCGCGAACCCCGAAGGACCCCGCGCCAAAACGCATTTGGCACACTCCCGCTCGCCAGTGCCCCACTCGGCCTGCCCCTCCGCCACCGCACAACTGCCTGATCAGGCCTTCCGGCCTCCTGGGGCTAACCCAACCTTAGGGCAGCTCCCAAGGGGCCCCTCCCAAGAGGCTCAATCTGTCTAACGCTGGGGATTGGGACCCCCGACCACTGCGCGTGGGACTGCCCCTGCTGCCCGCACGTGGGCTGCTAGCAGCTCCACCGGACATTCAGGGCCAGAAGAAAGGGGCAGAGGCCCTCCGAGCCCTGGCACCATTCAGAAGGCCCCCTGCGCCCAACGCTTGGGCCCGAGGCTCTCAATCGCCAGTGCCCTAACCTCGGCCTGCCTCTCCGCCTCGCACACAGCCGGATTGGATAGGGCCTGCCGGCCTCCCTGGAGGCTAACCCTAAACCCTAGGTCAGGCTCCCTAGGGGCCCCTACCAAGGGGCCTGGTTCCACAAGCCGGGGATTGGGACCCCATGCCCCAGCGGGACTCACCTGCCGCCCCGCCGCCGTGACGGCCAAGGAGCGCCGCCCGGTCATTCAGGGCAGGAGAAGGGAAGTGGGCCCTCCGAGGCCCCGGCGACATTCGGAGGTCACTGATCACTAAATGTGGGCCTTACCACCGCTCTCGCACAACACTCCTCACTCTCGGCCACTCCCTCCGCTAGCCATACAGCCAGCGGCTCGGCCAGCCAGCAATCCTCGGGGCTAACCCAAACCTATGACGTGCTCTCTACGGGTCCCCTCCCAAGGGGCCTGGCACCTGAACGTCGATGGGTGGGGACCCCGAACCCCAGTGCCAGACTCACCCTGCTGCCCCGCCGCCACCCAAGCTACTAGGGGCACCGCCGATCATTCAGGGCGGGAGAACGGGCAGGGCCTTCCCGAGCACGGGGCGATCTTCGAAGGCCCCAGCGCCCAAAACGATTGGCCCCGCGCTCCCGCCGCCAGCAGCCTCACTCGGCCGCCCTCCACTGCCAAACAGCCGGATGGGGCCTGCCCGCCCTCCTTGGCAACACTAACCCTAGGTTGGCCAATGGAGCCCCTCCCAGGGGCTAGCGCCCCAAGCTGGGGATTGGGGACCCCCAAGCCCCAGCCCTGAGCTTCGCCTCTGCCCAGCTGCCGTGACCGCTAAGCGGCGCCACCAGTCATTCAGGGCGGGAGAAACGGGCAGGGCCTTGCGAGGCCACAAGCGATGATTCCTGCAGGCCACCGGCGCCAAAAGCGCTTGGGCCCTCACTCTCGCTCCCCAGAGCCTCCTCACCTTGGCCTGCCCCTCCTTACGCTGACAGGCGGTGGATTGGGCCTGCCGGCCTCCTGGGAGCGAACCTAACACTAAGGTCAGCCCCAGTCGCAAGTCCCAAGTGTGCCTGGCGCGCAATGCAAGAGAATGGGGACCCCGAGCCCCAGCATGGCTCAACCTGCCAACCGCTGACACCAAGCGCACTAGGGGCACCGCCGCGATCATTCAGGGGCGGAAATGGGCATGGCCCTGGGCCCCTGCGTGTTCGGCCCCCATGCCAAAAGCTCGGACCCACGCTTTGCTCGTCCGGCTCCCTCACCTCGCCCGTCCATCCCTCGCCGCACAGCCAGCGATCGGGCCTGCTGGCCTCCTGGGGCTAAGCTCCTAACCCTAGGCTCGGCCCCCAGAAGCCCTCCCAATGGGCCGCGCGCTGCAACGCCCGGGATTGGGGACCCGAGCCTAGCGCCGGACTCATCCTGCCACCCCGCCGCCACCCCCGTCTGCTAGAGCGTCGCCCGGTCATTTGGGGCGGGCTTGGGGGGCCCCCCGAGCCCGCGGCGACCTTCGCGGCGCCCATGCCAAAACACTGGGGCCCACCCTCTCCTGCTTGCCAGCATCCTCACTCCCCGGCCTGAACGACCACTTGCGCACTGCCAGCAGATCTGTTTCGGGGCCCTAGAGGCTAACCTAAGTCCTAGTCGGCCCTCAAGAGCACTCTCCCAATGGGCCTGATGCCTAAGCTGGGATTGGACCCTGAGCCCAACACTGTTCCTCACCCTGCGCCCTTCCACCGCCACTCCCCCGGCCACAAGGGGCAGCGCCTCGGGTCATTCAGGCGGAAGAAGGGCAGGGCCCTCCGAGGCCCCGGCGACATTCAAAGGCCCGCGTGAAACAGCTTGGGCCCGCTCCCCGCACGCCAGCGCCTCACTGCCCGCCACCTCTGCTCGCTGCACAGCTGGCGGATCGGGCCTGCCAGCCTCCTGGAGAGCTCACCCTAACCCTATCCAGTCGTCCATGAGGGGGCTCCTCACAAGGGGCCTGACACACATTGCCGGGGATTGGGGACCCCGAGCCCCAGCGCTGTCTCACCCTGCACTCGCCGCCACACGGGCCGCAGGCCCCGCGTTTTCAGGCCGGGACGGACAGGGCCCCTCAGAGCCCGCGGCGATTCCGTAAAGGCCCATCGCCAAAACTCTTTCAGCCCACGTCACGCTCGTCAGTGCCCTCACTCGGCCCGCACTTCCGCTCCTCTCCGCATAGCTGGCGGATCAGGCCCGCCCGGCCTCCTGGGGCCTCACCCTAACCCTAGTTTGGCGCCAAGGGGGCCCCTCCATTGGGAGCCTGGCACCGCAATGCCAGGGATTGGGGACCCCTCGAGCCCAGGGCCAGACTCCAGCGCCCCACTGCCAACCGGGTCCCTAGGGTGCCACTGGTCTTCAGTGCGGGAAGCGGTCAGGCCCCAGGAGTCCGCGAACCGAGGCCCCGTGCCAAAGCAGCTTGGGTCCTAAGTCTCCCGTCGCCAGCGCCTCACCTCTGCCTGCCCCTCTGCTCGCCGCACAGCCGGTGGATGGGGTCAGCCAGGCTCCTGAGGCAACCCTAACCCTAGGTCGGTCCCAGAGGGCACTTCCCAAGAGGCCTGGCGCGGCAACGCCTCGCAGATGGGACCCCGAGGCCACATGACCGGTATTCACCATGCCGCCTCGATGTCACCCGGGCCACTACAGGTGCCGCCATCATTCAGGGCGGGGAGAACAGGCGGGGACCTCTGAGCCCCGGTGACAATCGGGCCCCAAGCCAAAATGTTGGGCCGCCTCACGCCGCTACGCGCCCTCTCGGCCTGCACCACGACTCGCTGCACAGCGGTGGATCGGGACTGCTGGCCTCCTGGGAGCTCTCTCTGCCCCTAGGTCGGCCCCCAAGGGGCTCCTCCCAATGCGCCTGGTGCCCCAATGCACGGAGAGTTGGGGGACCCTCAAGGCTAAGCGCTGACTCATCTGCTGCACCACTGCCACCCTGGCCGCTAGGTGCCACTTGTCATTCAGGGCAGAGGAAGGGGCAGGGCCCTCTGAGACCCGGAGACCTTGAAGGCCCCGTGCCAAAAGCAGCTTGGGCCCCACTCCTGCTCTTCAGCTCCTTACCTCGGTCCACAATTCCGCTCGCTGCACAGCCCGCGATCGGGCCTGCCACTCCTGGGGGCTAAACCTAACACTAGGTCAGCCCCAAGGGACCCATCCCAAGGGGCCTGGTGCCGCAAAGCTGGGGATTGGGGAACCCCAAGCCCCAGCGCTGGAATCACCCTTCCACCCCGCCGCCACCCCAGCCGCTAGGGGCGTTCGCTGGTCATTCAGGGGCGGGAGAACAGGTAGGGGCCTCTGAGCCCATGGCGACCTTCAAAGACCCCCTGAATGGCAGCTTGGGCCCACGCTCCCGCTTGCCAGCGCCTCACTCGGCCCACCCTCCGTTGCCCCCAGCTGACAGATCAGGCCTGCCAGCCTCCTGGGACTCACCCTAACCTCAGGTCAGCCCGAGGCCCCTCCTGGGGCCTGGCGCCACAACGCCGGGGATTGGTGACCCCCAAGCCACAGCGCCAGACTCAGCTTGTCACGCACCGCCACCACCCTGGCCGCTAGGGCAGCGCCGGTCATTCAGGGTGGGAGAAGCGGGCAGGGCCCTCCGAGCCCCTGTGATCTTCGCAAGGCCCCGCACGCCAAAACACTTGAGCCCACGCCTCCAGCTCGCAATCGCTCTCACCTCGGCCCGCCACTGCCGTCGCAGACAGCTGGCAGATTGGGCCTGCCGGTTCTGGTGGCTCACTCTAGCCCTAGGTAGCGCTCCCAAGGCCCTTCCCAAAGGGCCTGGTGCCTACAGCCGGGATTGGGGACCCCGAATCCCAGTGCTGGACTCACCCTGTCACCCCGCCACCACCCAAGCTGCTAGGGGCTCCGCCGGTCATCAGGGAGGGAGAACGTGTAGGGCCTTCAAGCCCTGGCAAAATTCCAAGGTCTCCGCGCCAAAAACGCCTGTGCCCCCGCTCCCGCATGCCAGCACCTCAGCTCGGCCACCCTCCACTCGCCGCACAGCTGGTGGATCGGGCCTGCTGGCCTCCTGGGACTAACTCTAACCCTAGGTTGGCCCGAGGCCCATCCCAAGGGGTCTGGCGCCGCAACCCCTGGGATTGGGGACCCCGAGGCCCAGGGCCGGACTCACCCTGCTGCCCCAGTGGCACCCGGGCCCCTAGGAGCGCTGCCGGTTATTCAAGGTGGGAGAAGGGAAGGCCCTCTGAGCCCTGGTGAGTTCGAAGGCCCTGGCCCTGTAATGCTTGGGTGCCGATCCCGCTTCCACCCCTCACGGCCCGCCCCTCCACTCGCAGTACAGACAGCAGATCGGGCCTGCTGGACTCCTGGGGGCTAACCCAAACCCTAGGTAGGCTCCCAAAGGCCCTCTCCCAAGGGGCCTGGCGCGCAATCCCTGGGATTGGGATCCCAACCCCAGTGCCGAACTCACCCTGCTGTCCTGACACCACCCAAGCTGCTAGGCGCCGACGGTAATTCAGGGTGGGAAAGCGGGCAGGGCCCTCAAGGCCCAGCGACATTCAAAGGCCCACTGCACCAAAACGCTTGGGCCCTCACTCTCTCCAGCACCACTCGGCCCGCCCTCTGCTTGCTGGCGGATCGGGCCTGCCAGCCTCCTGGGGGCTCACACTAACCCTAGGTCTGCCCCGAGGTCCCTCACAAGGGCCCTGGCTCCACAATGCCAGGGATTGGGGACCCCCAAGGCCGAGCCAGACTCAGCCTGCGCCCCACCACCACCGGGCCTCTAGGGGCGCCGCGTGTCATTGAGGGCGGAAGATTGGGCAGGCCCGAGCCCCGGTTAGTTTTGAAGGCCCCCCACACCAAAACGCTTGGGCCCACGCTCCCACTCGCGAGTGCCCTCACCTTGGCCTGCACCTCTGCTCGCTGCACAGCCGACGGATCGGGCCTGCCGGCCTCCTGGGGGCTCACCCTAACCCTATGTAGGCCCCCGAGTGGCACATCCCATGGGGCCTGGCGCTGCAAAGCCAGGGATTGGGGACCCACAAGCCCCAGCGCCAGACTCACCATGGCACCCTGCCGCCACCCATGCCGCTACGGGCGCCACCAGTCATTCAGGGAGGGAAAACACTCAGGGCCTCCGAGCCCCCGGCGACCTTCGAAGGGCCCCGCGCCAAAATGCTGGGGCCAAGACTCACGCTTACCAGGGCCCTCACCTCGACCAGCCCGTCCGCTTGCCGCACAGCCAGCGGATCAGTCCTGCCGGCCTCCTGGGGGCTAACTCTAACCCTAGGTCGACCCCCCCGAGGGGCCCCTCGCAAGGGGCCTTGCCGCACAACGCTGGGGATTGGGGACCCCCGAGCCCCAACGTAGGACTCACTCTGCCGCCCCACCACCACCTGGGCCACTAGGGGCACCGCCAGTCATTCAGGGCAGGAAAACGGGCAGGGCCTCTGATCCCACAGTGACCTTCGAAGACCCCCTGAACGAAAACACCTGGGTCCACACTCCCTCTCGCCAGGGCCCTCACCTTGGCCCGCCCCTCTGCTCACCACAGAACCGGCTTATCGTGCCTGCCGGCCTCCTGGGGGCTCACCGTAACGCTAGGTGGGCCCCCAAATGGCCCTTCGAAGGATCGTGGCACCACAACCGCAGGGATTGTGAACCCCCGAGCCCCAGCACTGGACTCACCCTGCCACCCTGCCACTACGCGGGCCGCTAGGAGCGCCGCCGGACATTCAGGGCGGGAGAACGGGCAGGGCCCTCCGAGCTCTAGCGATATTCAAAGCCCCCCGCGCCAAAACGCTTGGGCACTCATTCTCGCTCGCCAGCACCCTCACCTTGGCCCGCCCCTTCGCTCGCCGCACTGCCGGTGGATCGGGCCTGCCAGCCTCCTGGGGGCTAACTCTAACCCTAGGTTGGCCCCCGAGGGGCTCCTCCCAAGGGGCCTTGCCGCACAATGCTGGGGATTGGGGACCCCCGAGCCCCAACATAGGAATCACTCTGCCACCCCGCCGCCACCTGGGCCATTAGGGGCGCCGCCAGTCATTCAGGGCGGGAAAACGGGCAGGGCCTCTGAGCCCACGGCGACCTTCGAAGACCCCCTGAAGGAAAACGCTTGGGTCCACGCTCCCTCTCGCCAGCGCCCTCACCTCGTCCCACCCCTCTGCTCACCGCAGAACCAGCGTATTTTGCCTGCCGGCCTCCTGGGGGCTCACCGTAACCCTAGGTGGGCCCCCGAAGGGCCCTCCGAAGGATCATGGCACCGCAACTGCGGGGATTGGGAACCCCCGAGCCCCAGCGCTGGACTCACCCTGCCACCCCGCCGCCACCCGGGCTGCTAGGAGCGCCGCCGGACATTCAGGGCGGAGAACGGGCAGGGCCCTCCGATCTCTGGCGATATTCAAAGCCCGCCCACACCAAAACGCTTGGGCACTCATTCTCACTCGCCAGCTCCCTCACCTCGACCCGCCCTATCGCTCGCCGCACAGCCCGTGGATTGGGCCTGCCGTCCTCCTGGGTGCTAACCCTAACCCTAGGTCGGCCCACGACTCGCAGGTCCCAAGGGGCCTGGCAACGCAACGCCACGGATTGGGGACCCCCGAGTCCCAGCACTGGACTCACCATGGCACCCCGCTGCCAGCCGGGTCGCTAGGGGCACCGCCGGTCATTGAGGGTGGGAGAACGGGCAGGGCCCTCCAAGCATCCGGCGACATTCGAAGGCCACCCTCTCCAAAACGCTTGGGCCCACGGTCCCGCTCGCCAGGGCCCTCACCTGGACCCGCGCCTCCGCTCGCCGCACAGCCAGGGGATTGGTCCTGCCGGCCTCCTGGGGGCTAACACTAACCCTAGGTCAGCCCCCAAGGGGCCAATCACAAGGGGCCTGGCACCACAACGCCAGGGATTGGTGACCCCCGAGCCACAGTGCCAGACTCACCCTGCCGACCCACCACCACCCGGGCCGCTAGGGGCAGCGCCGGTCATTCAGGGCGGGAGAACAGGCAGGGCCCTCCGAGCCCCCGGCGATCTTTGAAGGCCCCCGCACCAAAATGCTTGGGCTTACGCTCCCGGTCGCCTCACCGTCACCTCGGCCCACCCCTCCACTCGCCGCACAGCCAGCGGATCGGACCTGCCGACCTCATTGTGGCTCACCCTAAGCCTCGGTCGGCCCGCGAGGGACCCCTCACAAAGGGCCTGGCGCCACAATGCCGGGGTTTGGGGACCCTGCTCCCCAGCACCGGACTCACCCTCCCACCCCACTGCCACACGGGCCGCTAGGGGTGCCGACGGTCATTCAGGGCGGGAGAACTGGCAGGGCCCTCCGAGCCCCCAGCGACTTTTGAAGGCCCCCCACGCCAAAACGCTGGGGTCCACGCACCTGCTCGCCAGCACCCTCACCTCGGCCCTCCCCTCCGCTTGCCATACAACCAGCCGATCGGGCCTGCCAGCCTCCTGGGGGCTCACCCTAACTCTAGGTCGTCCCCCGAGGGGGCCCTCAAAAGGGGCCTGGCGTCGCAACGCCGGGGATTTGGGGCCCCTGAGCCCCAGCGCCGGACTCACCCTGCCGCCCCAGTGCCACCCGGGCCCCTAGGGGCACTGCCGGTCATTCACGGCTGGAGAAGGGGAAGGGCCCTCTGAGCCCCTGGCGACTTTTGAAGGCCACCAGCCCTGTAATGCTTGGGCGCACGATCCCACTCGCCAACGCCCTCAACTCAGCCCGCCCCTCCACTCACAGTACAGGCAGCAGATCAGACTTGCCGGACTCCTGGGGGCTAACCCAAACCCTAGGTTGGCTCCCAAAGGGCCTCTCCCATGGGGCCTGGCGCCACAACACTGGGGATTGGGGACCCCCGAACCCCAGTGCCGGACTCACCGTGCCGTCCTGACACCACCCAAGCTGCTAGGGGTACCGCCTTTCATCAGGGAGGGAGAACGGGCAGGGCCTTCTGAGCCCCTGGTGAAATTCCAAGGCCCCCGCGCCAAAACGCCTGTGCCCCCGCTCCTGCTCGCCAGCGCCCTCAACTCAGCCACCCTCCAATCGCCGCACAGCTGGTGGATCGGGCCTGCCGGCCTCCTGTGCCTAACTCTAACCCTAGGTCGGCCCCTGAAGGGCCCATCCCAAGGGGCCTGGCGCTGCAACCCCTGGGATTGGGGACCCACCAGCCCCAACGCCGGACTCACCCAGCTGCCCCGCCACCACGTGGGCCGCTAGGAGCACCGCCAGTCATTCAGGGCAGGAGAACGGAAAGGGCCCTCCGAGCCCCGGCGACATTTGAAGGTCACTGATCCTGAAATGCTTGGGCTCACAGACCCGCTCGCCAGCACCCTCACCTCGGCCCGCCCCTCCACTAGCCATACAGCCAGCGGCTCAGGCCAGCCAATATCCTCGGGGCTAACCCAAACCCTAAGATGGCTCCCTAGGGTCCCCTCCCAAGGGGCCTGGTGCCTGAACGCCGTGCATTGGGGACCCCCGAACCCCAGTGCCAGACTCACCCTGCCGCCCTGCCACCACCCAAGCTGCTAGGGGCGCCGCCGGTCATTCAGGGCGGGAGAACAGGCAGGGCCTTCTGAGCACTGGCGATTTTCGAAGTCCCCCTGTCCCAAAATGCCTGGGCCCCCGCTCCCACTCGCCAGCAGCCTCACCTCGGCCACCCCTCCGCTCGCCGCACAGCCAGTGGATCGGGCCTGCCGGCCTCCTTGGCCTAACACTAACCCTAGTTCGGCCAATGAGGGGCCCCTCCCAAGGGGCCTGGCGCCGCAAAGCCACGGATAGGGGACCCCCGAGTCCCAGCACTGGACTCACCATGGCACCCCGCCGCCAGCCAGGTCGCTAGGGGCGCCGCCGGTCATTGAGGGTGGGAGAACGGGCAGGGCCCTCCGAGCCCCCGGCGAACTTCGAAGGCCCCCCCGCGCCAAAACGCTTGGTACCACACTCCTGCTCCCCAGCGCCTTCAACTCGGCCCGCCCCTCTCCTCCCTGCACTGTGGTTGGATCAGGCCCTCCGGCCTGTGTGGGCTAACCCTAACCCTAGCTCGGCCTCAGAGGGGCCCCTCCCAAGGGGCCTCGCGCTGCAACACCGGGGATTGGGGATCCATGAGCATCAGCACCGGACTGAAGCTCCCGCCCCACCGCCAACGGGCCGCTCTGGGCCCTGCTGGTCATTTAGGGCGGGAGAATGAGCAGGGCCCTCTGAGCCCCCAGCGACATTCAATGGCTCCCCGCGCCAAAACGCTCGGGCCCACGCACCCGCTCGCCAGCACCCTCACCTCGGCCCTCCCCTCCGCTCGGCATACAACCAGCAGATCGGGCCTGCTGGCCTCCTGGAGGCTAACCCAAACCCTAGGTAGGCTCCCAAGGGGCCCATCCCAAGGGGCCTGGTGCCACAACGCCGGGGATTTGGGACCCCCGAAACCCAGTGCTGGACTCACCCTGTCGCCCCGCCGCCACCCAAGCTGCTAGGGGCACCGCCGGTCATCAGGGCAGGAGAACGAACAAGGCCCTCCGAGCCCCGGGCGACTTTCAAAGGCGTCCCACGCTGAAATGCTTGGGCCCACGCTCCCGCTCGCCAGCGACCTCACCTCAGCCATCCCCTCCGCTCGCCTCACAGCCAGCGGATTGGGCCTGCCGGCCTCCTGGGGGCTTACCCTAACCCTTGGTCGGCTCCCGAGGGGCACTTCCAAGAGGTCTGGAGCCGCAATGCCGGGGACTGGGGAACCCCGAGCCCCAGCGCCGGACTCAACCTGCTGCCCCGCTGCCACCCAGGCCGCTAGGGGTGCCGTGGTCATTCAGGTTGGAAGAACGGGCTGGGCCCTCCGAGCCCACTGCAACCTTCGATGGCGCCCTGTGCCAAAATGCTTGGGCCCAAGCTCCCACTTGCCAGCGCACTCACCTTGGCCCGCCCCTCCACTTGCCGCACAGTCGGTGGATCCGGCCTGCTGTCCTCCTGGGGGCTCACCCTAACCCTAGGTCGGCCCCCGAGGGGCCCCTCCCAAGGGACCTGGCGCCACAATGCCGGGGATTGGGGACCACTGAGCCCCAGCGCGGAATCACCCTGCCGCCTCACCGCCACCCGGGCCGCTAGGGGCGCCGCCGGTCATACAGGGCGGGAGAACGTGCAGGGCCCTCTGAGCCCCAGTTGAGCTTCGAAGGCCCCCTGCGCCAAAACGCTTGCACCTATGTTCCCGCTCGCCAGCGAGCTCATCTCGGACCGCCCGTCCACTCCATGCACAGTCAGCGGATCCGGCCTGCCGGCCTCCTGGGGCCTAACCCTACCCCTAGGTCTGCCCCCGAGTGGCCCCTCCCAAGGGGCCTGGCGTCGCAACACCGGGTATTGGGGACCCCTGAGCCCCAGAGCCGGACTCACCCTTCTGCCCCGCAGCCACCCGGTCCGCTAGGGGTGACGCCGGTCATTCAGGGCAGGAGAATGGGCAGGGCCCTCCGTGCCACCGGCGAATTTCAAAGACCCCCACACGAAAACGCTTGCACCCACATTCCCATTTGCCAGCGAGCTCACCTCGGCCCACCCCGGCGGATCAGGCCTGCCGGCCTCCTGGGGGCTAACCCTACCCCTAGGTCAACCCCACGGGGCCCCTCCCAAGGGGCCTGGCCACACAATGCTGGGGATTTGGGACCCCCGAGCCCCAACGTATGACTCACCCTTCCGCCCCACTGCCACCTGGACTGCTAGGGGCGCTGCCGGTCTTTCAGGGTGGGAAAATGGTCAGGGCCTCTGAGCCCATGGCGACCTTCTAAGACCCCCTGAAAGAAAACGCTTCAGCCCACGGTCCCACTCGCCAGCACCCTCACCTTGACCTGCCCCTCCGCTCGCTGCACAGCTGGCAGATCTTCCCTGCCATGCTCCTGGGGGCTAACCCTAACCCTAGGTATGCCCTCAGGGGCGCTAGGGGAGCTGCCGGTCATTCAGGGTGGGAGAATGGCCAGGGCCCCTCCAAGCCCCAGTTGACCTTCGAAGGCCCCCTGCGCCAAAATGCTTGCAACCACGTTTCCGTTCGCCATTGCGCTCACCTCGGCCCACCCTCCGCTTGCCGCACAGCTGGTGGATCTGGCCTGCCTGCCTCCTGGGGGCTAACTCTAACCCTTGCTCGGCCCCCGAGGGGCACCTCTCAAGAGGCCTGGCGCTGCAACGCTGGGGATTGGGGACCCCCGAGCCCTGTCGCTGGGCTCACCCTGCCGCCCCACCGCCATCCAGGCTGCTAGGAGCGCAGCCGGTCATTCAAGGCAGGAAAATGGGCAGGGCCCTCTGAGCCCCAGGTGACCTTGGAAGACCCCCTCGCCAAAACGCTTCTGCCTATGCTCCCGCTCGCCAGCGCCGTCACCTCCGTCTGCCCCTCCGCTCGCCGCACAGCCAGCCAATCGGGCCTGCCGGTCTCCTGAGGGCTAAACCTCAACCTAGGTCAGCCCCCGGGGCCCGGCGCCGCAACGCTAGAGATTGGGGACCCCCAAGCCCCAGCGCCAGACTCACCCTACCGCCCCGCCGCCACCTGGGCTGCTAGGAGGGGCGCCGGTCATTCAGGGCGGGAGAACGAGCAGGGCCCTCCAAGCCACCGTCGACATCCGAAGGCCCACCAAGCCAAAACGCTTGGGCCCACGCTCCGGCTCGCCGATGCCCTCACCTCGGCCTGCTGCTCCGCTCGCCGCACAGCCGGCGGATCGGGCCTACTGACCTCCTGGGGGCTAACCCTAGCCCAAGGTCGGCCCCCGAGGGGCCCATCCCAAGAGATCTGGTGCCGCAACACCGCGGATTGGGGACCCCCGAACCCCAGTGCCAGACTCACCCTGCTGCCCCGTCGCCACCCGGGCCGCTAAGGGTGCCGCCGGTCATTCAGGGTGTGAGAACAGGCAGGGCCCTCCAAGCCCTCCGCGACCTTCGAAGGCGCTCCATGCCAAAACGCTTGGTCCCACGCTCCCGCTCGCCAGCGCCCTCACCTCGGCCCGCCCCTCCACTCGCCGCACATTCAGTGGATCGGGCCTGCCAGCCTCCTGGAGCCTAACCCTAACCCTAGGTTGGCCCCCGAGGTGCCCCTCCCCAGGGGCCTGGCGCCGCAATGCCGGGGATTGGGGACCTCTGAGCCACAGCGCTGGACTCACCCTGCCACCTTGCTGCAACCCGCGCCGCTAGGGGTGCCACCAGTCATTCAGGGCGGGAGAATGGGCAGGGCCCTCTGAGCCCCAGCGAACTTCGAAGGCACCCCGCGCCAAAACACTTGGGCCCACTCTCCCACTCGCCAGCCCTCCGCTCGTCGCACAGCCGGCGGATCAGGCCTGCTGGCCTCCTGGGGGCTTACCCTAACTGTATGTTGGCCCCCGAGGGGACCCTCCCACAGAGCCTGGCGCCGCAACGTGGGGGATTGGGGCCCCCGAACCCTGGCACCAGACTCACCCTGCTGCCCCACCGACGCCCGGGCCCCTAAGGGTGACGCCGGTCATTCAGGGCGGGAGAATGGACAGGGCCCTCTGAACCACCAGCGACTTTCAAAGCCCCCCGCGTGAAAACGCTTGCACCCACTCTCCCGGAAGCCAGCGCCCTCACCTCGGCCCGCCCCTCGCTTGCCTCACAGTTGGCAGATCGGGCCTGCTGGCCTCCTGGGGACTAACCCTAACCCTATGTTGGCCCCCGAGAGGCCCCTCCCAAGGGGCCTGGTGCTGCAACGCCGGGGAATGGGGACCCCGGAGCCCCAGTGCTGGACTCACCGTGCGGCCCCGCCGACACCCGGGCCACTAGGGGGCCGCCAGTCATTCAGGGCGGGAGAACAGGCAGTGCACTCCAAGCCATCCGCGACATTTGAAGGCACCCTGCGCCAAAACGCTTGGGCCCACGCTCCCGCTCGCAAGCGCCCTCACCTCGGCCCGCTCCTCCGCTCACCAAACAATTGGCAGATCGGGCCTGCCGGCATCCTTGGGGCTGACCCTAACACTAGGTCGGCCCCCGAGAGGCCTTTCCCAAGTAGCCTGGCACCGCAACGCCGGGATTGGGAACCCCCAGCCCAAGCTCATGAGTCACCCTGCCGCCCCGCCACCACCCAAGCCGCTAGGGGCGCCGCCAGTCATTCAGGGCGGGAGAACGGACAGGGCCCTCCGAGACCCCAGCGACATTTGAAAGCCCCCCGCGCCAAAACGCTTGGGCCCACGCTCCCGCTCGCCAGCGCCCTGACGTCGGCCCGCCGCACCGCTCGCTGCACAGCCGGCGGAACGGGCCTGCCGGCATACTTGGGGCTAACTGTAACCCTAGGTCGTTCCAAAAGGGGGCCCCTCCCAAGGGGCCTGAGACCTCAATGCCGGGGATTGGGGACCCCTGAGCCCCAGCGCTGGACGCACCCTGCCCCCTCCGCCACCCAGGCCGCTAGGGGCGCTGTCGGTCATTCATGGCGGGAAAATGGGCAGGGCCTCGGAGCGCCTGGGAACCTTCGAAGGCACCTCGTGCCAAAATGCTTGGGCCAACGCTCCCACTCGCCAGCGCCCTCACCACGGCCCACCCCTCCGCTCGCTGCAGAGCAGCAAATCGGGCCTGCCAGCCTCCTGGGGGCTAACCCTAACCATAGGTCGGTCCCTTAGAGGCCCCTCCCAAAGGGCCAGTCGCCGCAACGCCGGAGATTGGTGTCCCCCGAGCCCCAGCTCCGGATGCACCCTGCCCCCCCGCTGCCACCCGGGCCGCTAGGGGCGCCGCCGGTCATTCAGGGCGGGAGAACTGGCAGGGACCTCTGAGCCCCAGGGGACATTCGAAGGCTCCCTGCGCCAAAACGCTTGTGCCCATGTTCCCACTTGCCAGTGTGCTCAATTCGGCCCACCCCTCCGCTTGACGCACAGCTGGTGGATCGCGCCTCCCGGCCTCCTGGGGGCTAACACTAACCCTAGGTCGGCCCCCGAGGGGACCCTCCCAAGACGTCTGGTGCCGCAACGCCAGGGATTGTGGACCCTGATACCCAGCGCCGGACTCACCCTGCTGCCCCGCCGCCACCCGGGCCACTCGGGGTGCCGCTGGTCATTCAGGGAGGGAGAATGGGCAGGGCCCTACGAGCCCCCGGCGAACTTCGAAGGCCCCGCTCCAAAAAGCTTGGGCCCACGCCACCGCTCGCCAGCACCCTCACCTCGGACCGCCACTCCGTTCGCCGCACAGCCAGCAGATTGGACCTGCCGGCATCCTTGGGGCTATCCCTAACCCTAGGTCGGCCCCCGTGGGGCCCCTCGCAAGGGGCCTGGTGCCGCAACGCCGGGACTGGGGACCCCCGAGCCCCAGCACCAGACTCACCCTGCCGCCCCGTTGCCACCTGGGCCGCTAGGGGCGCCGCCGATCATTCAGGGCGGGAGAAAGGGAGGGAGACCAGGCAGGTCCCTCTGAGCCCCCGCCGTCCTTTGAAGGCTCCCCGCGCCAATACTCTTGGGCCCATGCCCCCAGCTCACCAGCACATTTATTCAGCCGCACAGCCAGCGGATCGGGCCTGCTGGCCTCCTGGGGGCAAACACTAACCCTAGGTCGGCCCCCAAGGGGCCCCTCCCAAGACGTCTGGTGCCGCAATTAACCCTAGGTCGGCCCCCGTGGGGCCCCTCGCAAGGGGTCTGGTGCCGCAACGCCGGGGATTGTGGACCCCCGATTCCCAGCGCGGGACTCACCCTGCTGCCCTGCCACCACCCGGGCTGCTAGGGGCACCGCCGTCATTCAGGGAGGGAGACCAGGCAGGTCCCTCTGAGCCCCCGCCGTCCTTCGAAGGCTCCCCGCGCCAATACGCTTGGGCCCATGGTCCCGCTCGCCAGCACCCTCACCTCGACCCGCCCCTCCGCTCGTCGCACAGCTGGCGCATCGGACCTGCCGGCCTCCTGGGGGCTAACACTAACCCTAGGTCGGCCTCCCATGGGTCCCTCCCAAGGGGCCTAGCTCCACAACGCCGGGGATTGGGGCCCCCGAGCTCCAGCGCCGGACTCATCCCACCGCCCCGCTGCCACCCGGGACGCTAAGGGCGCCGCCGGTCATTCAGGGCAGGACGGGCAGGGCTGTTCGAGGCCCAGGAGACATTTGAAAGCCCCCTGCACCAAAACGCTTTTGCCCACATTCCCGCTCGCCAACGCACGCACCTCGGCCCGCCCCTCCACTCGCCGCATAGCTGGTGGATCGGGCCTGCCGGCATCCTTGGGGCTAACCCTTTGGGTTAGGGTTAATCCCCAGGAGGCTGGCAGGCCCGATCCGCTGGCTGTGCGGCGAGAAGGGGGGCGGGCTGAGGTGAGTGCGCTGGAACGCGGGACCGTGGGCCCAAGCGTTTTGGCGCAGTGGGCCTTCAAATTCGCTGGGGGCTCAGAGGGCCCTGCCCGTTCTCCCGCCCTGAATGAGAAAGGTGCCCCTAGCTGGCAATAGGGTGAGTCTGACACTGGTGCTCGGGGGTCCCCAAGCCCGGGCGTGGCGGCGCCAGGCCCCTTGGGAGGGGCCCTTGGGCCCGACGTTGGGTTTGGGGTTAGCTCCCAGGTTGACAGCAGGCCCGATTCGCCGGTTGTGTGTCATGCGGAGGGGTGGGTGAGGTGAGGGCGCTGATGAGCAGGACCGTGGGCCCAAGTGTTTTGGCGCGGGGGACCTTTGAAGGTCTCTGGGGGCTCGGAGGGCCCTGCCCGTTATAACGCCCTGAATGACCGGCGGCGCCCCTAGCGGCCCGGGTGGTGGCGGGGCGGCAGGGTGAGTCCAGCGATGGGGCTCGGGGGACCCCAATCCCCAGCGTGGTGGCACCAGGCCCCTTGGGAGGGGCCCCTCGTGGGCCAACTTAGGGTTAGGTTAAGCCCCCAGGAGGCTGGCAGGCCCGATCCACCGGATGTGCGGCGAGCGGAGGTGCGGGCCGACGTGAATGCGCTGGCGAGCAGGAGCGTTGGCCCAAGAGTTTTGGCGCGGGAGGCTTTCGATGTTCGCCGGGGGCTTGGAAGGCCCTGCCCTTTCTCCCGCCCTGAATGACTGGCGGCGCCCCTAGAGGCCACAGTGGTGGCAGAGCGGCAGGGTGAATCCGGAGCTGGGGCTCAAGGGTCCCCAATCCCCGGCGTGGCAGCTCCAGGCACTTGGGAGGGGTCCCTCATTGGCTGACCTAGAGTTAGTGTTAGCTCAAAGGAGGCCGGCAGGCCCGATACACCAGCTGTGCGGTGAGGGGAGTGGCGGACCGAGGTCAGGGTGCTGGCGAGCGGGAGCGTGGGCCCAAGCGTTTTGGCAAGGGGGCATTCGAAAGTCGCCTGGGGCTCGGAAGGGCCCTGCCCGTTCTCCCGCCCTGAATCACCGGCGACACCCCTAGCGGCCCGGGTGGTGGCGGGGCGGCAGGGTGAGTCTGGCGCTGGGGCTCGGGTGTCCCCAATCCCCGGCGAAGTGACGCCAGGCCCCTTGCGAGGGGCCCTTCTGGGCCCAACCTAGGGTTAGGGTTAGCCCCCAGGAGGACGGCAGGCCCAATCTGCTGGCTGTGCAGCGATCAGTGGGGCGGGCCAAGGTGAGGGCGATGGCGAGTGGGAGCGTGGGCCCAAGCGTTTTGGCATGGTGGGCCTTCAAATGTTGTCGGGGGCTCAGAGGTCCCCGCCCTTTCTGACAGCCTGAATGACCGGCGGCGCCCGTAGTGGCCCAGGTGGCGGCGGGGCAGCATGGTGAGTCTGGAGCTAGGGCTCGGGGGTCCCCAATCCCTGGCGTGGTGGCACCAGGCACTTGGGAGTGGTCCCTCGGAGTCCGACCTAGGGTTAGGATTAGCCCAAAGGAGGCCGGCAGGCCCGAGCTGCCGGCTGTGCGGCGAGCGGAGGGGCGGGGCCGCGG
>NW_024424719.1:0-1452 GCF_017311325.1 Ursus maritimus | reverse complement strand
GCTCTTCCTTTCCAGCCCCAACCTGCACACGGGAGGGGACAGGAGGAACTCTTGTTGGCTCATGCAGGCTGTAGGCAAAGGTCTGAACACAGTCCGCCACCCCAAGAGCCATCAGAGTCAAGCACAGCTGGACGGGAGTTCAGTTTGGCCAGAGTCCAGAAGCCTGGGCATCCATTAACGACCCTACATTGGCCCAGTGTTGCCGGGAGGCAAAGAATTACATCTCAGCTCGCCCGGGACTCTGGGATGCTTGTCAGAACACAGCATTTACTCAAACAGACGGTTCCTTCAGGAATTGCATAGAGGAGGACAGAAAATCCAGAAATAATAGAATCTTAAAACAATCAAATGAGAATACAAGTCAATGGCTTTCTGTCCAAAGATCTCATTCAAAGCCAGATGGTGAATTTTCAGTTATGACTTAAAAAGCTCAAGAGGCAAGCCTTGGGGCGTCTTTGCCAAGGTGAAGTTCAAAATGCCTGAAGAGAATTATTCATGTCCCAGAATACCACTTCACTCATTAGGCCGTCAGATACCTATCATAGATCATATCAGATATCAGAGATAAGATATGTCATATGTGCATGTGTGTATTTACGTATATACGTGTATCAGATAGAAATAATCACAAGTGGTGCTTTGACGATTGCTTTATGAACAGCGTATTTTCCAATTAGGCAAGAAGTCTGCCTTGTTGTAGTCACTGTTCTCTCTATTTTAGGCAAGACAATATGCATTTCCTTGTTTTAGTCAAATAAAATAAGTATCTAATTATCATGGGATCAACTTGCTCAATGTTTATTACATAAGGTTGGATTCTCTAGTTCAAAGAACATTATCTCTGGAGCCAGACTGGCTGGGCCACTATTCTTTGCCTTAAAGCCAATTTCTTTCTCTCTTTGTCTCCCCCAGTAAAATGAGGTGTTCCTCTAGCACACAGGCTCCAGAACCCAAGGATTTTACCCTGGAATCCACTAGGAACTACGTTAAAAATGCAAACTCTCTGAATCCCTGGCTCACACAGGACCTTGAGACCCTTGCAGTGCTGACATCCCATGACTTTCTGAAATAAGGCTGAGCACGTGAAAAGAGAACCACTTCCCTATTAAGGATGAATTTCGGAATTTCAATTCCCTTTTGGAGTTAGTGCAGAGCAGGGGTAACTCAACACTTGACAGAGAAGTTGGCTTCACCCTGAGAAACACACATAGGCTCCACAGGCTGCTAGGAACTTTGCACGTACGTGTTCCAAGCTGACCAGCTGTAGGAGTTTGACCCAACAGGCAAATGACCGTCTAAATCAGCAGGTCCTTCACTGGGTCCGCACACTCTCTACAACCGTACGTAACATGTGTGAGCAGCGTTCTGTGCTACTGCACTACCGACAAGGTGCACTGCCTTCATGAGGTTCAGAACCCCGATTCTGAAGTCAGGCTGGCCGGGCAGAGGGCA
>NW_024424718.1:0-1452 GCF_017311325.1 Ursus maritimus | reverse complement strand
TGCCCCAACCTCCATGGCCTGCCTCGACCCGCAGCCCCAGCTCCGTACCCCAAGCGATAGCCCCGGCTCCGTACCCCAAGCTATGTTTGGAGGCACCGCAGCCGCCGAGTGAAGCGCCTCTAGCTCCACCAACCTCCCCTCTTCCACCCCAACCCCAGGGTCTGCTTTACCTGCAATTCCTCCCTCATCTCCATATTCAGTCCCTTCCCCAAGTCCCCAGCAGTCCTACGACTGCCACTGCCGTTCTTGCAGGATCCACCTGCCGCCCCTTCCCAACCCCGTGTCCTTCCCAGGATTACCAAGCCTGCTCAGAAGGAAAAGAAGAGCTGTGTCTTGTGCCCTGCTGCCCCTCGAGCGTGCTCCCTCCAGTGAATACCTGCCAACCCCCAGAGACTCGCCTCTGTGCCATTCTTCTCGCCCCCTGGGCGATCCCCCACCCACCCAGGTCCTGCTCCTCTTTATTAAATCCCACTCTAACCTCACACCTGCAGCGAAGTCTGCTGTGTGGACACCGGTTGATTCTGGGGGCCCCGTCCCAATCACTCAGTAGTCATAGGGTAACCTCTCACATGGTTCAGCCTTTACTGTTTTGAAAATATTGTGTCATTTGTTCCCAGAACAACCCGGTGACAGGCATCATCGGCCCCCGTACACACACGAGCCACCTAAGGCTCAGCGTCAGTGACTTACCCAATACCACAGCTAATAAGACACTGAACCCGAGGTCCGACTCGGACCCACGGGCTCCCCTCTCCATCGCTCTCCCTTCGAGGACGATGGCCCCAGGGCCCCCCTAGAGCTCTCATTCCTAAATGCCTGTTGGCATGGACGTAGCTGGTCCTGTTTTCTTTACACTTTCTTGTTCTTATCAGTTGTGCCTGGAGCCCAGTATTTAGGACATCTCTGTTGATTGGAGGTCTCCAGTGATCAGGGATGCAATTGTCCTTTCTCCGATGGTCCCTCAGAATCCAGGACAGCGTTCTGCCAGCCGGAGGAACTCGGCCTGGGGCAAGGGCAGGCACCACTGGCGAGAGCTTAGCCACCTTCAGGGGCGCTGCAAACCCCACGGGCAGCGGAGCGGGCAGCAAGGCGGTCCTAGTGCTGACTAAGGGCGGCTGCCACGTGCTGGGCGCTGACCCAGGGCCAGGCATTATGCAGTTCTTTATTTACACTATTTAGGCCTCACAACACATTTCCAAGGGAGGTACTGTTATTGGCAAACGAGGAAACTAATGTTCAGAGACGCGGAGTCAGGGTGCAACCCACATCTGTCTGAGTCCGAAAGGAGCACATAATTAGCAAAGTCAATATATATTTTAAAAATATGATAATCCCTTACTCCCTGAAGGCTTATTCTACCCTTGCCTCTTCCTTTCCCAGAAAACAGAATTCTGGGAGAGGAAAGCAAGGGCAAGATGTACCTCATACATGAACACACACACACACACACAC
>NW_024424717.1:0-1452 GCF_017311325.1 Ursus maritimus | reverse complement strand
GTTGCTCTAAATTCCAGAGGTTACCTCCACTTAGCAGTGGCCTGGGAGATAAAGATGAAGGTGTAATCTTTCCAGGCCAATGCTAAAGCAAAGGAAAGGAGAAGAAGGAGAAAGCGCTTCATGTTTAGTTAAAGTATGGAGTCTTGATCCATTGTCTTGGGCAGAAGCAGTCTACCTGGATGTCAGCTACTTCGCTTCATCAATTGATCGGGAGGTCTCCAGCATCTGCCCAGGCTCCGGTGTCAGGTGGAACCTTTTTTAGTTGTGTGATGTGTACCCGAGGTTCAATGCTTCCTAGTTTTGCAGCAGTGTTTGTGGTCAGAAACACAGAGTAAGATTCCTCCGAATGAGGCGCAAGTGCTGTCTTCCCCTGATGACACTTCCAGAATACCCAGTCATCAGGCCATACAGACTGTGACTAACAGAATCCTTTGAATTGGGATCTGGGAAGGCCTCTTTAACCTACTGATGACAGGCCTGAGCATAAGACACTACATACTTACAGTAGCTGGGGACACTGACAAGGGATAGAATTCCAAAAAGTCTGCAAGGTTTTTGTTAGGTTTGTATTTGTCCAGTGATGTGGAGACTGTGGAAGGTATAATGCAAGTGGGAAACACACTTTCTAACAGATTTTCCCTGGGGACATCAGCCTTGCAGTAAGGATAAACCTCAGCCCATCGGAAAACATACAGTAACAAGAACAATTGATAATCTATACTAGGTGGCACTTGAATGAAGCCCAGCTGCAGGTGTTCAAAGGGTCCAGAGGGAGGTTTGAGTCTTCTAGAGTTAAAGTAGTTTTTCCAAGATTATACACCGGACAGGTCAGACTTTGCTGGTAGACTGTTTTTGTAATTTTATACAAGTCTTCCCACCAATGTCTATTTATAATTTGAGTCAACGTAAATGTACTACGGTAGGTGAAAGAATGCGAAAACCAAAAAGTGGGGTTTGTTAGGGAGTCAGGAAGAACCAAGTGACCATCTTCATTTAATTTACAGCCATCGTTTACCCACCTTAATTTTTCTGATTCAGGAGCAGACTGCTTGCTATGTTATAGGACATTAAGACGGCAAAAATCTGGCAACAAGGGGCCATTTTTTGCAGAAGCAAAATGGACTTTATCCAAATATATCATAACCTTTATAGGATCTCTTGCTGTTACTTTGTATGAAAGTCAGCTTGATCACATAGTGAAATTTCTCTCCAAAAACATCTTTTCTACAAACCTTCTACAACTTTCTTTTTACATTCAGGTTTTGGGGACTCCTGGCTGGCTCAGTCAGTGGACCAAGCAACCTTGATCTTGGGTTCTACCCATGTTGGGGTAGAATTTACTTTAAAAAAAAATTCAGATTTTGTCCTACGTTTCGCTTCTTTAAATTACCAGTCTCACTTTAGTCACTAAGACAAAATTACTTTCTTTTCCCTCAACAAAAATGTATTCCC
>NW_024424716.1:0-1452 GCF_017311325.1 Ursus maritimus | reverse complement strand
GGCAAAGAAGAAGTCAAACTCTCTCTCTTCACTGATGACATCATACTTTATGTGGAAAATCCAAAAGACTTAACTCCAAAATTACTAGAACTCATAGAGCAATTCAGCAACATGGCAGGATATAAAATCAATGCACAGAAATCAGTTGCATTTCTATACACTAACAGTGTGACTGAAGAAAGAGAAATTAAGGAATCAATTCCATTTACAATAGCACCAAAACCCATGAGGTACATAGGAATAAACCCAACCAAAGACGTAAAGGATCTATACACTAGAAACTACAGAATACTTATGAAAGAACTTGAGGAAGACACAAAGAGATAGAAAAACATTCCATGCTCATGGATTGGAAGAAGAAACATTGTGAAAATGTCTGTGCTGCCAAGAGCAATCTACACTTTCAAATCCATCCCTATCAAAATACCATCAACATTTTTCACAGAGCTGGAACAAGCAATCCTAAAATTTGTACAGAACCAGAAAAGACCCCAAATCACCAGGCGATTGTTGAAAAAAAGAACACCAAAGCTGGGGGCATCACAATGCCTGACTTCAAGCTATATTACAGAGCTGTGATCATCAAGACAGCACGGTATTGGCACAAAAAGAGACACACACATCAGTGGAAAGAATGGACATCCCAGAAATGGACCCTCAATTCTATGGTCAACTAATCTTCGACAAAGCAGGAAAGAATATCGAATACAAGAAGACAGTCTCTTCAACAAATGGTGCTGGGAAAATTGGGCAGCCACATGCAGAAGAATGAAACTGGACCACTATCTTACACCATACACAAAAATAAAATGAGTGAAAGACCTAAATATGAGACAGGAATCCATCAAAATCCTGGAGGAGAACATAGGCAGTAACCTCCTCAACATTGGCCACAGTGACCTCTTTCAAGACGTGTCTCTAAAGGCAAGGGAAACAGAAGAAAAAAGGAACTTTTGGGACTTCGTCAAGATAAAAATCTTTTGCACAGCAAAGGAAACAGTCACCAAAACTGAAAGGCAACCTAAGGAATGAGAGGAGATATTTTCAAATGACATTACAGATAAAGGGCTGCTATCCAAGATCTATAAAGAACTTCTCAAACTCAACACCCAAAAAACAAATAACCCAGTGAAAAAATGGGCAGAAGACATGAACAGACACTCCTCCAAAGAAGACATACAAATGGCTAACAGACTCAGGTAACATGCTCAACATCACTAGCCATCAGGGAAATACAAATCAAAACCACAATGGGTTACCACCTTACACCAGTTAGAATGGCAAAAGTTAACAAACTAGGAAACACCAAATGTTGGCGAAGATGGGGAGAAAGGGGAACCCTCTTACATTGTTGGTGGGAATGCAAGCTCGTACAGTCACTCTGGAAAACGGGATGGGGGTTCCTCAAGACGTTAAAAATAGAAGTACCCTATGACCCAGCAATTGCACTAC
>NW_024424715.1:0-1453 GCF_017311325.1 Ursus maritimus | reverse complement strand
GGGGGACTGTGAACACTGAGCTGGGGTGTGGCAGTGCCAGGTGACTCTCTCCTTGGTCCCCAGGAGCTATTCAAGAAGGTGGTACCCAGTCATTGCCTGGGCTCCATCTGGTCCAAGAGGAACAAGCCTGGCAATGAGCACCTGGCACCCACAGTCCGTGCTGCCATCACCCATTACCAAAGTGTAACCAGTTGTGTCATCACCACCTGCCTCAGGGACCTGAGCATGACTGCCCAGGACAGGGCCAGGGTAGTGGAGTACTGGATCCAGGTGGCGCAGGTATGCTGGGGAGTTCCAGTGGAGTCCCACTCTGGATTCTTGGGAACTGCCTCTTCAGCTTCTCAGTTCTGTGGTCTGAGCCCCTCCACGGTCCCTAGGCCTTTCCTGCAAGAGGCACACTGACTTTGACTCACATGTGCCAGTGGTGGGCTTCCTACCTGGCTTCTTCTTTGAATTAAACAAAATCCTCCTCCCTGTGAGTGTTACTCTTCTGGCCCTAAATGTGCACTTCCAGGGCTCCCTGAGTATCTGTCTCATCTGGGGGTGCGGGGGAGGCAGGGGGAGAGATTTAAAATGAGGGGACTGAAGCTAGAGCAAATAAGGCTCTAGCTCCCCACCTCACAGCTCATCCTCTTTCCTCCCCAGGAGTGCCAAATTCTGAGGAACTACTCCTCTTTGCATGCAATCCTCTCTGCTCTGCAGAACACCTCCATTTGCGGTCTGAAGAACACATGGCAGCAAGTTTCCAGGTAGATAGGCCTCTCTCCACAGGTCAGACCAGGATGGATTAGGGGTCTCTCATGCGTCTGCCATTGCTCCCTCAGTCAGCTGGGAGCTCCTGGGAGGCAGCAAACCCTGGAGACAGAGACTGGGCTGATGTCGGGGTCTTTAGCCTCTCTGGGTCCTCAGTCCACCAGTTCTGCCTCGGGAGGCAGTTTCTTTATATGTCAGATACTGGGTTGGTTTAAGTTGGAGATATTCAAGTGTTTACAGCAACAGAGAAAACCAAAACTAGGCAACACAGAGAAGCTCAACAGAAATGCGAATAGAGGCCTCAGGTGACCACCATGGGAGGTCCCCTCCCCAGTCACACAGAGACCTTAGCGCACAGAGGAACCCAGGGAAAACACTCATTCAGGTGAAGCTTTTGGCTCTGAAATAAAAGGGACTTGCCCTCAGATCCCTCACATTATTCCTAAATTTTTCTTTTTTCTTTTCTCTCCTCTCAGGAAGAACTACCAAAAATATAAGAAGCTGCAAACCCAAGACAAGGCACTGAGCAGGGACCTGATGACCAGGGTAGAGTGGAGGCTGGGGGTCTGGAAAGAGAGGAGGACTGAGAGGGAAGGGGGACTGTGCAGGATGTGGTTCTGTTAGTTTCCCACTTAATGTTTTAGACTTTCTGGACTAACAAGAAGAGGGACCCGTGTGGCCTATGGCCAAGTGGGGGGGG
>NW_024424714.1:0-1453 GCF_017311325.1 Ursus maritimus | reverse complement strand
ATAAATAAATAAAATCTTTAAAAAAATAAAATAAATAAAATAATAAATAATAAATAAACTTCACCTAATAAATATTTTTGGACTGACACACAAGGTTCCATTAGTTCTAAGTGTGTGACACAGTGATTCCACAAGTCTGCACACAACGCTATGCTCACTGCAAGTGTATGTTACCTATATTATATGTCTGCCTCCCCTCTAGAAATGCAAGTTCCAAGAGGGCAGGGATTTGAAGTTTGATTCATGCTAAATCTCCAAGGCCTAAAATGCTTAGTACAGAGCAGGTGCTGAATACACAGCTGAACGAATGAATGAACAACCTCCCTCCTCCCGCAAGTGCTGTGTTGTCTGGGCCTCTCTTAGGTCACATCGTATGGTTTTCTTCTTAGCCCTCTGGCAGCTCTTCTGACACATTTATGAGCCCTTTCCTTTGCTTGCTGCGTTGTCCTGTCAGATTCTCTCTTGCTTCTCCCTCCTGGCGACCTGGGTTGACCTTTTCTACAGCCAATCTTTACTTCTTCAGAGCCCCACCCCCAGCCCAGATCCACCTAACTAGCCCCTCTCCCTTCCATGCTCTTCCTCACAGTACTTCTCCCTCCAGCTTTCTGTCTCAACCACTAACTCTTCCATTTAAATAGCCTCGAAATCCAGCCAATTCCATCTCCTACACATCTCTGGAAACAACCTTCTCTCCTGCCCCATCTGCATCACTTCTTAACCAGTCTTAGGTTGCTCGAATGTGAGCCTGTCACTCTTCCACTAGGTACGTCCCTATTGCTCCTGATGCCGTCTGTCTTATCCAGATCCTGAGGGCCTGCCTGCTCTGCCCCTCCACATTTGTCTGGTACTCCAGGCTCCAGCTTTTCAGCTTGGATTCCTTTTCTCCACTTTCTCCCTCCTGGGAGCCTTCCCAGAACCCACCAGTGGGTAAAGTGGGCCCTGCTTTCCCCACTGCTTCCCCCATCCAGGCCTGGGGGGGCTGGGGCTACTCCTGCTCTCTCCCAGCACTCACAATCCCTGCCCAGCCAAAATGAATCTTTGCTCCAGAGCACTAACCATTCTGTCCCTCCATGGTGGCACCTCGGACTAGCGCTGCCCACCGCTGAGCTTCCTGGGGGTTGAGGAAGTGCAGGCTGAGGGTCCCAGGCCCTCCCGGTGGAGGCTGCAGCTCATGCTGGCTGGGGCCTCGGACCGTGTAGGAAACTGACTCCAAGGGCCACTCCAAACTGACCTGAGGAAGGGGAGAGTCCAGGCTCAGTGTCTCCCGCCAGCATACACTGCATGATGACCAAAGGAACACGAGGTCACATTCATAGGCAACTTACACTGTCCTAAGCCCTTTACTCATATTACCTTACGAAACCCTCAGGGGACACCTCTAAAAGTAGGCAGTAAAGCCTTTGTCCCCATCCTACAGACGAGGAAACGAAAGCAAGGGCACGTGAACTGCTCA
>NW_024424713.1:920-1454 GCF_017311325.1 Ursus maritimus | reverse complement strand
GCTTAATGACTGCGCCACCCAGGCGCCCCGGTCCCTAGTTCTTAAGCTCCCTCTTCCCCCAAATCCTCTCCTGTGACTTCATACTTTACTTCACAATGATCTCCATCCTTCCTCAAGAATGCAAGACTGAAGCTGGTCTAGAACCCATGCCCTCCATCCGGGTCTCTTTCCCTGTTCTATTTACCAGGCCTTATCAACCAACATCCTGCGAGAATTTGCTCTGTGTCAGGTTCTTGTTAACGTTTGCCTTCCTGATCTTATCCTTCAAAAGCCCACTTTACAATGAAGTGAGATACTGGGAAGTGAAGTGACCTGCGCAAGGTCAACTAGCTGGTGAGTGGCAGGGCTGAGACTGAGGTCAGCCTAAATTCAAAGCTGGGGCAAGGCAGGAAGGGAGGGAGGGAGAAACAGGATTGGTTACCTTGGAGTCACACAAAGATTTAATCCAGCTCCTAATTATCCTCATCTGACAAAGGCACTGAGGCCACAGGAGGTGAAACATTTTCCCAAAGTCCTTTGGTGACACCACTTGCC
>NW_024424713.1:0-910 GCF_017311325.1 Ursus maritimus | reverse complement strand
ATTTTATTTTTTATTTATTTGAAGAGATAGAGACAGCCAGCGAGAGAGGGAACACAAGCAGGGGGAGTGGGAGAGGAAGAAGCAGGCTCGTAGCGGAGGAGCCTGATGTGGGGCTCGATCCCATAACGCCGGAATCACGCCCTGAGCTGAAGGCAGACGCTTAATGACTGCGCCACCCAGGCGCCCCGGTCCCTAGTTCTTAAGCTCCCTCTTCCCCCAAATCCTCTCCTGTGACTTCATACTTTACTTCACAATGATCTCCATCCTTCCTCAAGAATGCAAGACTGAAGCTGGTCTAGAACCCATGCCCTCCATCCGGGTCTCTTTCCCTGTTCTATTTACCAGGCCTTATCAACCAACATCCTGCGAGAATTTGCTCTGTGTCAGGTTCTTGTTAACGTTTGCCTTCCTGATCTTATCCTTCAAAAGCCCACTTTACAATGAAGTGAGATACTGGGAAGTGAAGTGACCTGCGCAAGGTCAACTAGCTGGTGAGTGGCAGGGCTGAGACTGAGGTCAGCCTAAATTCAAAGCTGGGGCAAGGCAGGAAGGGAGGGAGGGAGAAACAGGATTGGTTACCTTGGAGTCACACAAAGATTTAATCCAGCTCCTAATTATCCTCATCTGACAAAGGCACTGAGGCCACAGGAGGTGAAACATTTTCCCAAAGTCCTTTGGTGACACCACTTGTCACACCCAGGTGCACCCTTTCCTGTCCCAGGTCTCCCCTCCCCTCCCTCCTGGCCTTCCACATCCCTTACCTCTGGTCCTCCTCAGGAGTGTTGGCTGACAACAATGACATGACCATGGACTTGCCTGTCCCCTGGAGGCCTAGGACACCAACCACCAACACGTCAGTCTGATCCAACAGGTACTGTGGGAAGATGAAGGAATGTGACCCTCATAAATG
>NW_024424712.1:0-1454 GCF_017311325.1 Ursus maritimus | reverse complement strand
TAAGAACCATATTTCCATAATTTGATTCTTCATGAGCTCAAGAGTTCATTCTTACATTCCAGGTACAAATTGCATTACCCACAGATGCTAAATTCCACAATAATGATGGGATTTCTCCTCACGGGGTTTTCTGATGTATGGGAACTACGGGTTTTGCATGCCATAACTTTCTTTCTGATGTATACAGTGACTCTGATGGGGAACATTCTCATTGTTACTGTCACCACGCTTGATAGGAGTCTTCACACACCCATGTACTTCTTCCTCAGGAATCTATCCATCTTGGATGCCTGCTACATTTCTGTAACTGTTCCTAACTCATGCATCAATTCCCTGCTTGACAACAACACCATTTCAAAGGCTGGGTGTGTAGCTCAGGTCTTCCTAGTGGTTTTCTTTGTATATGTGGAGCTTCTGTTTCTGACTATCATGGCCCATGACCGTCATGTGGCTATCTGCCAACCCCTTCACTACCCTGTGATCATGAACCCTCAAATCTGCATCCAAATGACTCTTGCTTCCATACTCAGTGGTCTCATCTATGCAGGTGTGCACACTGGCAACACATTCCGGCTGCCCTTCTGTCAATCCAATGTTATCCATCAGTTTTTTTGTGATATCTCCTCTCTTCTAAAGCTCTCCTGCTCTGACACCTTTAGCAATGAGATGGTGACCATTGCCTCTGGTCTGGGGATTGGTGGTGGCTGTTTCATCTTCATCATCAGGTCTTACATTCACATATTTTCTACTGTTCTCAAGTTTCCAAGTGGAGCAGACAGGAAAAAGGCTTTTTCTACTTGTGTCCCTCACATCCTGGTGGTGTCTGTCTTCCTCAGTTCAGGCTTTTATGTATATTTGAGGCCATCTGAAAACTCTTCCACTATTCATGACATGGTCCTTTCTGTTTTCTATTCCATAATCCCCCCACTCTTCAACCCTGTTATCTATGGTCTTAGAAATGAGCAAATAAAATATGCCATTAATAAAATGAAGAGAATGTTTATTCAGGAAATGTATAGGAAATTGCTGAGGCTCACCCTAAATTATTGAATAAAATTCATGTTTTCAGCAATAAATTGAGAAATTGATTGGAATTCTATCAATATAACTGACATTAATATATAATGTCATTAAAATATATCATTTATCAATATAATTTCCCTTCTGAAGTGTTAACTTATCTGAATATGCCACTGGGTAAAGGATCTGGTATTATGAATAAGAAATCCCTATTCATGCTTTGACAACTTAAGAACACTCGCTAAAAAATTTAGTCTAAAAAGACAAAAAAGTTATCCTTAGAAGTATTTTCTATTAAACTACTGTTTTGTATTTATTCACAATTTAATTATTTAAAAACCTAGTATTAAACAGTAGTAGAGAAGAAATAGTCACAATCATTCAAAAATAAATATGAAAATATAGTTTTTTCTGAATACCACTTTATATGAATG
>NW_024424711.1:0-1454 GCF_017311325.1 Ursus maritimus | reverse complement strand
GCCTCTGTCTTCCGTCGGACTATAGTTCTCCTAGTCCAGTGACCTCAGCCCAATTCCATACATTCCTCTCCCCTCCATCAAAATACCAGCTTTCACATATTCGTGCCATCACCTCCCTGTGTCCCCCGTTCACCTTCCCACATCTGCTGTTTTCCTCTGAGCTCCTTAGTCTACTCAAACCCACGACCCTCCCCCATTGATTTCATCACCCACAATCATCTTGTCTCCACGAGCCCATGATCCCCCTGTAAGGTTCCTACTCTCCATCCCACCTCTGGCTCTATCATAGAGATTACCTATCCCCAGGACATTCACATCCCAAAATACACTGTCATTGAGTTTTGAGTTTCCTGTTTTGTGCTGCCTTGACCCAGTTTGGAGTCCCAGGCTAGGGGACAGTAGGCTCTCCTTCTCGAGCAACTGATCAAGTCCACACACCCATCCTGCCCCTCATGGAGCTCTCCTACTTCCAGCCACCATGCACCAGCTCTAATTGTTCTGGGGCCAACTACCACTGGATGAGGAACCATCTCTATGCCCTAGAACTTAAGGAATTATTCGAACCAGCCAATGCTCAGGGAGCCTTGAAACCCAGCTAACCCCACTCTCTTTGCCATAGATAAGCTGCCCCTCCACCTCCAGGCTTCTGTTTCCCTTCTCCAGGGGGAGACCTGTGTGGCCTGCGTGTCCTTTGATATCACACTGCAAGTAATACAGTTCTGCCTTGCATGTCATTGTGTTGTATGAAACCATCAAAAGAATCTTTCAGATTGGAGAGCAATGGGACTGTGACATCTGTCACCCCACTGATGGCCAGGATTGATTCCACTGATCTGGCTGCCTAGGCAGGTGTCCCCTTCCTTTCTCCTCATTGTATGTACATCCCTCCCAAAGCTGCACACGCAGCTGAAGATGACAACCTTCCCTCATAAGAGGGGACCTCTCTTTGGTCAACAGTATGCAAATAGCTGTGCTCCCCTGCTGGCACCTCAACACAAGCTCTCAAGCTCCATTTGTAGGAAAATGTAAGGGGACGTCAAGGGTCTCAGACTCCAGAAACATCCATCTGAGTTGCTGCATGGGCAGTCTGCCTTTCTTATGAAATGAAATGAAATATAAAATAAATTAAAATAACATAAGATAAAATCAAATCAAATCAAGAAAAGAATAAAATCAATCTTATAAAAGACCTACTCCTCGTCCCACTGTGCTCCTTAACCTGCTGTGGACATGGACTTTCCTGTGCCTCTTACACAGCCCTGCCCCTCACTCACTTGTGCGCACTCTCTCCGCTCCGATCTATTTTTTCATTTCATGACCTCAGCACCCCTTATCCCCACAGAGCCCAGTATGTGCTACACCCTCCGTTTCCTCGCATACCTTGTCCACTTGTGCATGAGGCCCCACAGTGCCATTAACCGTGCCATATACTTTACCCACTGTGTAGTTTAACC
>NW_024424710.1:0-1454 GCF_017311325.1 Ursus maritimus | reverse complement strand
CTGAACCCCTGCCTGCCCACTGGAGAAGCAGGGAGAGGATAGGATGTCACTTGAATCCACAGTGTCCTGAATCTCAGGTATAAACTCTGGGCTTCTTATCTGTCAAGCTGGCTTCCATTCCAACCTGCCACTTTCCGGCCATTGGCCCTGGACCCCCGTGATCCCATCCAGCTCAGAATCGTGAGCTCTTCACGATGTCGATGTGGGCAAAATGAAACAGTGTGACAGGAAGTGATTACAATCCACACGTGAATTTCCAGTAGTATTTATCAAAAAGGGACACAGCAATCAACTACACGTACTTAAGTCTTAAACTGAAGTTCTGTTCAACCACTGAGTTTTCCATCACAAATTGTCTATGCTAATATAAAGCACACACTTAGAATGAATTAGGGATTGTAGCTTATTTAGTTTTAAGGGAGGAAATCAGGAAGAAATCTGTGTGAGAAAACACACAGACGGACTTAATGTAAGGAGACGGTATTATAGAAAAATACACGCAGAAGATCAGGGGATGTAATGCTCGTAGTAATGAGCCGAAGTAAAACTGTTGCACGATAGGATGGAAGTTAAGTAGAACGGGTATAGTTATAAAAGAAACGATCAAGTTAATAACCAAGGAAAGCCGTATAGGACGGCAGGAGCTAGCAGAGATGCAGATAAAACATGAAGAGGGGGCCACACAATTGCAGAGCATTTGCATTTTGTGTCCGCAGGAGTGGCATAAATGGAGAGCCGGCGAGAGCTCCCCTGAATGGAGCTGAGCTCCTGCTGGAGCTGAGGTCTGCAGCTCTGCTAATGGGCATCTGTTATGTCAATTACATTATAATGAGGAGACCACATGCAAATGGAGGCGATGATCATTTGAGGCAGAGAAGCTCACCTTGGGGGAAGCTCAGCATTGAGTCTGGCGGCCAGCTAAGCCTAACTCTGTGAGTGGAAACATGTAGAAAGAACATAAAGGGTTTGTCGAGATGCCCCAGGGTACTGCAGACCCGTGTGAGCTTGCTGACTGTGGCAGTAACCGCCAGAAATAAAATAAACCCACATTGTCTTCCTTTTCTACTTATCAGCCTCACTATTGGAAGGCACCCTGGCTTGGAAAAAGGCAGTTTCTTCAGCAGCCAGTGCATGCCAGTTCTGAATCAGAGAAAGAGGCAGTTTCCTGGGCAGGCTGCTCTGCTACCTTCTGAGACCATCCAGGTTCTCAGGAACCAGGGATCAGTGATGACCACAGGACAGTGGACAAGACATCCAGCATGAGCGAGGTGTCTGGGAGGCACCAAACAGAAGAGTTGGTCTTGGCAATCAGCCCCTTTGTTGCCTCAGGAGCCGTGAAGAACAGGCAGAGTTGGAGAGATGCGGGAATGGAGGACCAGAGAGGTTGGGTTTGATCTCCGAGGCTCACACAGCTCCTAAGCAGTGGGAAGTGCACCCCAGTCTGGGTTGTTCGG
>NW_024424709.1:30733-31257 GCF_017311325.1 Ursus maritimus | reverse complement strand
GCCACAGTCTCTGTCTCCTTTCTTTGCTGAAGATTCCTCCTACTCGTCATTCTGATGAAGAGAGGTTGCAGGGATGCACAGAGCCCAAATTATTGACCAGGAGCCAGGCAGTCTGCACTTTTTTTATAGGGACCTTAGGGGTGTCAGCTTCTTGGTTTTTCAGACTGCCTTCTGGGGGAGGGGCCTGCCACACTGATACTCAGGCAACCCTGTTTGGGTAGAGTTGCCTGGTCCCCTGCGAGGGGGGGTGGGGATGGGCACAATGGGAACCGGTATATATGGGCTTTTGTTCTCCAGTGGCTTTCCCTGGTGGTTTTCTGTGACTTTTCTGAGAGAGCAGCAGTGGCCATATCCTAGCTTCTGTCTCAGGACAGAGAGATCGCAGTCCACTCTCCACTGAGCTCTCATGGCCACTTTAACTCTGTTTCTGTCGGTGCTGCTAAAAACCCTACAGCGTCCTGGGTTGTGCACTCCACAGCCACTCTCCCAGCCTCGCTTCCAGGGCTGGCACGTCTCTGTCCTTC
>NW_024424709.1:7545-30728 GCF_017311325.1 Ursus maritimus | reverse complement strand
ACCCCCCGCCGGCCACTCCCGATTCCCGTGCATGCTCCCAAGCTCCCTGTTTCAGTATGGTTCAAGCGTGCTCTGGAGCGCCGGTTTTCAGTCTTGTTGCACATGTGCTCCTGAGCTCCCGGTCTCAGTCTAGCTTTCTCCTGGGTGCTGGTCCACAAGTCTGGCCTGCTCCCCAGTGCAGGTGGCTACTGCTTCCCGACAGCCGAGCGCAGCGGCTCCCTCTGCCTTCCGTTTATCTTCCGATATCTGTGCACAGATTCACAGCCCCTGTTCGTACCTCAATACTCAGCACTGGTGATGTTCGTTTGCAGAGATCCAGATATATCTTCCTATATCTCTGGCTGATTTCGTGGGTGTTCAGGATGGTCTGGTAGATATCCAGCTCGATTCAGGGGACCCGCTGAATAAAGGTCCCCTAATCCTCTGCCATTTTTTTTGACTCCCTGTCACAAAATTCCTAATTCTTATTTTGAGTTTTCTCTGATCTACTTAACACTCACCTAAGGCTATTAGTTTATTTTGTTAAAATCCTTAGAGTGAAAGCATGCATCATTCTTTGGAGTTAGAGTGATAAGATCACACCAGCAAGGTTGGACTTTCTCCTACAGAAATCCTTCCTTTTAGTCAGTAACTATCAGTGGAGGAGAATTTGTTGATAGTGTTAATCCCTAAACAAGTTTATGACCTATGTTACACCCTTACAGATTGCTCCAATTCTGAAATACATAGTGGATTTACACTTCTTAAGAAATTCGGTTATGTAAGAGGAGCTCAGTTTTCTTAAAAGTTTTTTTTTTTTTTTACATTAAGCAGATAATTTTTTAAAATTTTTATTTAAATTCAATTTAGTTAACATACAGTGTATTAGTTTCAGGGGTAGAATTTAGTGATTCATCAGTTGCATATAATACTCAGTTCTCATTACATCCAGCACCCTCCTTAATGCCTATCACACAATTACCCTATCCCCCCTCTAGCAACTCTGTTTGTTTCCTACAGTTCAGAGTCTCTTATGGTTTCCTCTGTTTTCCTCTTATTTTTCCATCCCTTCCCCTATGTTCATCTGTTTTGTTTCTTAAATTCCACATGAGTGCAATAATGATATTAGTCTTTCTCTGACTGACTTATTTCGCTTAGCAGAATACCTTCTAGCTACATCCATGTCACTGCAAATGGCAAGATTTCATTCTTTTTGATGGCTGAGTAATAGTCCATTGTTTATCTTTATCCATTCATCATTAATTGACTGTTTTTAGAACCATATCCTATTTCAGTATTTTTGTTGTGTGGTGTATTTAAGTATTATCCAAAATGCCCCTCAAGATCATATCTTCTTTAAAAATACATAATCGCAACTTTTGATTTTAATATACATTTTATTTTAACCATTAGCCATCTATTTTTTCAAGTCCAAATCTTTTCACAGAAGCAAAGTAAACTGAGTGGCTGAGCAGATGCCTGGACAAATTACTGATAAAAAAGAAAAAAAAAACCCTTAATAGAACTTACTCTAAAATATCTTTAATGTAGGTATAAGATGCTAATATTGTTCTGATTATTTTAATTATGATTCCCTCTGGGTGCTCATAGTTTATTCATTCTATGGTCATCAATATTTCTTAGTAGGTTGGGAAAAGAAATGAAACTGTGTGGTAATTAATAAAATGTGCTGTTGATTCTTTCTAAAGGTGTGCCATTTCTGCATTTGTAACCATCTTTCAGGTAACAATTAACAAGGCTCTTTACATATCAGACTTCCCATATCCCAGGAAAACTTTCACCTGATATTTCAGGTTGCTGCCACTTATGGAATGAAATCCAACTTAATTAGTAACTTTTGCTGAATTCAGGATTTTATAAATTAAGAATACTTTGATGACAAAATTTAAATTTTTTTTCCTGATTTGTCTAGTTTAAGAGATGAACTATTTATAAGGATACAAATAAAAGTCTATCCTACTCAACAGGTGATTTCTGGTCTTCATAATTTCCCCTCACTCCTTTCAACCACTATCAAAAAATTACATATTTTTCAAACCACATAATAAATTCTTACCTCTTCAAATACAGAGGATAGCCTTTCAGCCCACTTCATTTATTTCAATAATACACACTATTTGACCATTTGTCAGCTGTTAGTCACAGAGATAAATCACTTATAAATATTATCTCCAAATTTTCCAAAATATTTTTCAAGGAATAATCCATGTGCAGTTAATAGAAAAGGGTGGGGAGGGGTCTGCTCAATTAAAAAAAAAAAAAGTCCTAGGGGCACCTGGGTGGCTCAGTCAGTTAAGCATCCAACTCCTGATTTCAGCTCAGGTCATGATATCAGGGTATGAGTTCAAGCCCTGTGTTGGGCTCTGTGCTGGGCATGGAGCCTTAAGATTCTCTCTCTCCATGGGGCGCCTGGGTGGCTCAGCTGGTTAAGCATCTGCCTTCCACTCAGGTCACGATTCCAGGGTTCTGGGATCAAGCCCAGGGTCCTGGATAGAGCCCTGCATCTAGCTTCCTGCTCGGTGGGGAGCCTGCTTCTCCCTCTGCCCCTCCCCCTACTCATGCTTGCATGTGTGCTCTGTCTCTCTGAAATAAATAAAATCTGTAAAAGAAAAAAATTATACTCTCTCTCCTTCTGCCCCACCCCCCAAAAAAGTCCTATATTTAAATAAAGCAAGTAATAGGTTACACCAAATTAAGCCTATTCATGAAGACTTCAAGAACATTATAAGCATTATGAATCACCAAAATAAATATTTTTGGATGGAGCTTTATCCAATTTTGACAGGATAACTTCCTTTTCCCCAAAATCACCTTATTAAGACTATTCCACTGAATATATTTTGGGAATAGTCACCTTATCTATTATATACAACAACCCTATGGACTTGTTATTATCCATGACATGTTTTTAAAAATTGGAAAACTGCAAATGAAAAGATATATCATGCTCAAGGAAAAGAAGAATTAATATTGTTAAAATATCCATACTATCCAAAGCAGTCTACAAATTCAGTATAATTCCTATCAAAATATCAGCAGCATTTTTCACAACACTTGAAGAAATAATCCTAAAATTTGTATGGAATCACAAAAGACCTTGGATAGCCAAAGCAATCTTGAAAAAGTGGTATCCCAACCCCAGATTTCAAAATATACTACAAAGCTATAGTATAATACTGGAACAAAACCTGACACTAGATGAATGGAACAAAATAAATAGTCCAGAAATAAAGCCCATACTTATGTGGTCAATTAATCTACGACAAAGGAGGCATGAATATACAGTGAGGAAAAGAATGGTGTTGGAGAAACTGGACAACTACATGCAAAAGAACAAAACTGGACCACTTTCTTATACCATATCCAAAATAAACTCAAAATGGATTAAAGACCTAAAGTGTGACCTAAAACCATAAAACTCCTAAAGGAAAACATAAGCATTAATTTATTGGAATCAGCCTTAGCAACATATTTAAGGATGTATCTCCTGAGGCAAGGAAAACAAAAGCAAAAATAAACTATGGTACTGGACTAAAATAAAAAGCTCATGGGGGAGCCTGGGTAGCGCAGTCGTTAAAGCGTCTAAAAGGGAGCCCTGGTTCGTTGTTGGTGGCAATGCAAACTAATACAGTTTAAAAATCCAATTTAAAAATGGACATAAGACCTGAGCAGACATTTTTCCAAGGAAGACATACAGATGTCCAATAGACACATGAAAAGATGTTCAGCATCAGTCATCATTAGGGAATGCAAATCAAAACCAAAATTAGAGAAGAAAGGGATAAAGAAAGGGGGGTAGCCAGAGGGGGAATGAAGCATGAGAGATTATGGACTCTGAGAAACAAACTGAGGGCTTCAGAGGGGAGGGGGTGGGGGAATGAGATAGGCTGGTGATGGGTAGTAAGGAGGGCACGTATTGCATGGTGCACTGGGTGTTATACGCAACTAATGAATCATTGAACTTTACATCAAAAACCAGGGGTGTACTGTACGGTGACTAACATAATATAATAAAAAATATTATTATAATAAAAAAAACAAAATTAGATTTCACCTTATACCTGTCAGAATGGCTAAAATCAAAAACAGATAAAATAACAAGTGTTGGTAAGGATATGGAGCAAAGAACCCTCCTACACTGTTGGTAGAGATGTACATTAGTACAGGCACTGTGAAAAATTGTGTGTAGTTTCTTCGGAAAGTTAATAAGAGAAATACCATACTATCCAGTAATTCTACTACTGGGTATTTACACAAAGAAATGAAAAATGCTAATTCAAAAAGATATATGCACTCCTATGTTAACTGCAGCATTATTTATAATAGCCAAGATATGGAAGCAACTTAAGTGTCCATCGATAGACAAATGGATAAGGAAGATGTGGTATGTATAAACAATGGAGTATTATGCAGCCATATAAAAAGAGTGAGATCACACCATTTCTGACAATGTGGATGGACCTAGAGGGTATTATACTAAAGTAAGTCAGAATGAAAAAGACAAATACCATATGACTTCATTTATACATGGAATTTAAAAAAAACAAAACAAAACAAATGAATAAGCAAAAAAACAAAAAAACAGAATCAGACTTATAAATATAGGGAATAATCTGATGGTTTCCAGAAGGGAGAGAGTGAGAAAATGGGCAAAATGGGTGAAGGGGAGTGGGAGATACAGGATTCCAGTTATGGAATGAGTAAGTCATGGGAATAAAAAACACAGCATGAGAAATATAGTCAATGATATTGAAATAGTGTTGCATGGTGACAGATAGTAGCTACATTTCTGGTGAAGACAACATAATATATAAAGTTATCGAATCACACTGTAGTACAGCTGAAACTAATGTAATGTTGTGTGTCAACTATATTCAAATTTTAAAAAAGAAAACAAATCCCCCCAAAAAACCCTATAAATTCAATTAGGAAATGACCAAGGATGCATATTTGGCCACTTCGCTCTCTTTCACCCAAATTCCACAGAAGACAACCCTTGGACTTTTTATATATGGCCTTCAGAAGGCTATACAAAGATGGGAACCTAAATATCCTGGGCTGTACTAACTAAAGCAAAGCTTGGCCCCAGAGCCCTTGAGGCTTAGCTGCCATAGCTTCAGCAACATCTCACTTGACAAAAAGAGGGCCTGAGATGATGAGATTTACCCCAGGTGCACCACTTCCTGCCAATGCCTTTCAGGCTCAAAGCTGATTTCTTCCCAGAGTTTGAATCCAAACACCTCATCAGGCCTAGTTTCCCTTAGGTACTCCTAACATAAGCAATGACTTCCAGGCCCAAAGGATATTTCCTCTTCAGCAGCAAAATGTCCTATTTGGCTTTAGTTTAGCTTTATCCTGGGATGTCCAAACTGGCATTAAAGCTCTGAGATATCCAAACCCAGGACTTTACTGTATGAGCTCAACTACATACTAACAAATTGAATATGACAAATGAGGCAATGAGCTCACTGGAAATATCACAGAGCCTCCATTGTTAATGGCACCAACTTCAGGAAGAAAACACAAAGAAATGGAATCAGAAAATGGAAAGAAAAGAGAGAAAAACATAATAATCATAATCGTAATCACAATGAAGAATGATAGAAAAACATAGGGTTCAAGCTTACATTTGAGTAATTTATCTGAAGCTGAAACATCCAGAAAATTTCAATTTTGGGGACACATGGGTAGCTCAGTCAGTTAAGCATCTGCCTTTGGCTCAGGTCATGATCCCAGAGTCCTGGGATCAAGCCCCACATCAGGCTCCCTGCTCAGCGGGGAGCCTGCTTTTCCCTCTCCCTGCTCTCCCCCCTTTGCTTGTACTCGCTCTCGCTATCTCTCTCTCAAATAAATAAAACCTTTAAAAAAAGAAAATTTCAATTTTTTTCAGAATTGCTGTCTCCACTAGGGAAGTGAAATGTCAGAGAAGACTGATTTCTGAGGTACTTCTGAAATTAAAAAGGGAAAGAGTTGATTTGGAAGGTCACATGCTAATGGGATACAACATAAATATTACTAATATCAAAATATTTCTAAGAGATTGTACCAAAAATTGCATACTGTATTATTCCATTCTATCTCCTTGAAATGACAAAATTCTAGAAATGGAGAAAAGCTTAGTGATTGCCCAGGGGTTAAAGAGATGGGGCCAGAGGGAAGTAAGTGTGGCAATACAAGGAAAACACCAAGGATCCTGGTAGTGACGGAAATGTTTTGTATCTTTCCTCTTATTGATGTAAGTATCTTGTCTATGATCTAATACTGTAGTTTTGTAAGATGTTTACTGGGGAAAACCAAGTAAAAGGTACATGGGTCTCTCTGTGTTATCTCTTACAACTGCATGTAAGTTTACAATTATCTCCAAATAAAAAGTTTAATTAAAAAAAATAAAACAGATGAACATGGGGGAAAAGAGGCAAACGATAAAACAGACTCTTAACTATAGAGAACACACTGATGATTGCTGGAGGCAAGGTGAGCAGGGGGATGGGTTAAATGGGTGAGGGCACTTGTGATGAGCACTGGGTGTTGTGTGTAAGTGATGAATCACTAAATTCTACTCCTGAAACTAATTTTACACCATACGTTAACTAATTGGAATTTAAATAAAAACTTGAAAAAAATTGGGGGGGGATTTTTCAGATCATTATACAGGTATAATGAACTGATTGTGGGTCAGGCTGGCCCCATGTGTCAGTAAAACATTTCTCTCCTCCCGTTTTCCCTTTACGTCATTAGTTCTTTAATAAAAACTTGTTGCACACACACAAAAATAACAAAATAAATGAAAAATAAAGATTACACCAAAGAGTTTAGAGATCCATCATCAAAGTGACAAAGACTCAAAAGAAAAGCCAGGTCATTGAGGGAGGAGGTTAAAAAGGAGTCTCCAAGTGCAATATGAATGCATTTGTGGGTTGAAGACTTCCAGATACATCAGTGGTACTTCCAAAATGGAAAAATTAGAGTATCCTTAAGTTAGCACCAGGAGAAGAAAGAGGAAGTAAGGCCAACAATTAATTCTACTCAGAAATATTTGCCCCAAGTTACTTTCTGCAGGGACTGTTGAACACTGAACAGAGTTGAGTGGGATATTTCCACTCTTGCTGCCTTTCTCAGCTTGGATTACAGACATTCTGGCCAGTTTCTGCCACCTCATACCTGTGTGCTAAAATGACGAAAGCTTAGAGAAGAGAGAAGTTGCCTAACACAAGCTACAGAGTGTCTAACAGAATAAGGTGAGGTCTGAAACTGGCCTGACTCCCACTTTCCTATGAACCATGCTCAGGAAGTCAAATGCACCCCATTGTCAGTGTGGGACGACCATGTATCTGCTTAAGCAGCAAAAAATGAAAAGGATATAAAGTGTTCCCCTAGCACAGGGTTCCTTGCTGGAACTTTTGCCAAACTAGCTCATTACCCTGAAAGCTCTTTGTGGGCAATGATTATTTTGAATAAATCTTTATTCACAATGGGCATTTGTCTTTCAATGAAATTCCCTGTACCAAGATAAACAGCAAGTTAAACCATAGACAGCAGCTTCTGAACAACCTGGTCAAGTTAGTGTTTGAAGTAAAAAGGTTTGTAAAAGAAAAGAAGCAAATAATAATAGTAATAATTTTTAAAAAGACATTTATTTGAGAGAGAGAGAGAATGCACACACAAGCAAGTGGGGGGAAGGGCAGAGGAAGAGGATCTTCAAGCAGACCCCCTGCTGAGCACAGAGCCTGTTGATCCCATGACACATGACATCACGACCTGAGAAGAAACCAAGAGTTGGACACTTAACTGACTGAGCCACCTTGATGTCCCAATAATAATAATGTGAATAGCAGTTTTCCACGGTGGTTAAAAGCATAACAATGATGAAGAAAGAGTAACAGTTTGAAGCTATAGGCAGATTAAATATAATTTTTCACTACAGGCATCCTATTCATGGAAAGTGAATAAACCAAGTTGAAATACAGTCAAATATAAACTCTTACACCCTGTGGGTTTCTGTTTAATCATTTTAACTAGTAAGACTGTCTTCAAAATAATTTTAGGAGTATTTATATTAGGTAATGCATGTGAAATCTGTTGACACAGTAATCAGCACGTAGCAGGTACTGAAAACTATCATCTAGGCATGCTATAAAGCTAGGTAGAATGTTTATATCCATTGGTGCAGGAGGAAGATAATTTTAAACTCTAAAGAGACATAGAATCCTTGGGGTTGAGGCCATAGGAGGAGGCTCTGAATGTTAAGTGAAACTCCAGGTTTTCCTACTCTCAAAGCCTGGAAGCCACTGGACGGTTCCAGTGGGCCTCAGTTCATGTGGTCATGAGGCTGCAGGGCTAGTAGAGACCAATTCTCACAGCACTACACTCAGTGATAAAGATGGGGAGGGAAGTTTCTTCTAGTGGATGACTGGGGAGATAATCAGGATTTGGGGATTGTTAAAGTGAACTTAAATGTCATCTGAAGAAGCACCTCTGAGGGAAAGGGACTCCAGGAGCTTTGAGACAACTGGTGACATCCAATCTGAAGCTGGTTTTTAAAATCCAGAACCAGTCTGGAGGTGTCAGGTGAGCAGCAAACCAGAAGGGCCATTATTAGGTGACAATCTCACTGATGGGTTCAGTGAGGCCCTTCCACCTTTGAGCTCATCGCTGGAAGTAAAACACACTTGGGGATTGACTGAGCACTGTGATTGTCCCTGCTGCTCCTGAGGGGAGGCCTCCAGGGACAGTATGTGGCCAGAAAGAGACGCATAATAAAACAAATGGAGAGTTTCCTGACAGTCTACTCCTTTTTGTGTAACAGATAAAGAGAATCCTTTGTGAGGCTCAAACTGTGAGAAAGTGCCATCAGGAATCCAAACTGCTGCACATCTCAGCCCTCTAAGAGGATACAAGTGTGAACCCTTGACTGCTACAGAAAATACTGCTATAGAAAAAAAAAACTGTAATATTGCTACAGGAAAAAAAGGGCTGTGCATTTTCTTTTGTATTTTTATCTATAAATGTATTTTATATTTTAGAGAAAGTATATAAAATAATATATAATTTTTTTACAAAGCCTTCATTCTTCCTGCAGGGCATCTCAAATGTCTATCCAGAATATATTTATTTAAAAATCTCATCAGGAAAATCTGAGCTGCCACTTCCGTTTCGCATTATCATCCAGATAAAAAGATGACAAAAGGCAGTGGGTTTCACATCGCTTCAGAGGAGATAAAGTATTTGTAAGTAGTGGATATTTATTTTCATGAAGTATAATGAAGATTTAAGAATGCTTATATTTGCAGTGAAAAGAAAAATCAACGGGTAGTCCCAGATAGATCCTATAATGACCCAAGGCGGGGGGAGAGACAGACTTAGAATAGTGAGGCAGGAATAGAGGGATTCTCAAAGACGAAGAAGTCTGCTCCTGAATTGAGAAAGAAAGGAAGAGCACTCCCAACAGCTCCAAGTTTTATTACACATAAGAATTTAAAAGAAAACTTTCTTTCTCTTTTTGGATATTTTCTTTCCTCTTCCTTCAAACTTTGATTAGCAATTTAAGAGCAACCTTCAAAAAACATTTAAGGCTTCTCCTCAAGGGCTCCATATTCTTTCCTTAATTGTGAGGTGAGTTTACACTAATTCTAACTCATTCAAATAAAACCACCCCAAAACACACCTTCCTTCCACTCTTGTTCTTATGATGTTTCTTTGCCCCGTTTACATGCAGTCTTACCCACCATTGTCAGTTTCACTGTATAAGTAAAATTATGGTCACACTAAAGAGTGTGAGGGCACATATTATATACTTCAGTTAAATTTCAAATACAGAAAAATTAGGTTGTCTAGTTCTGGGTTAAAGCATCACACCATCCCTTACAATCACTGAATTTCCAGCCCGCAGCCTCCTTCAGTGAGCCCACAATCTTGGGAGTTAGTTTTTCCCATTTCAGTTCACCAGTCTATTTGTAGGCCATGTTTGCTCTCTGCAGGAGCACAATAATCTCATATTTGGTCTCCCTTTGGTATTTAGTGGAAACTGCTGTCCTGGAAGATACCTGCCTCACCACTGTTCCTGACATACCTGATGTGAACTAGAGAGAGAGAGACTATGAGAATGACATAAATAATCTTCCCTGTGGTATACGGCCTCAGTTCTTCACACAGCCTTCCTGGGGCTAACCCTCCACAGACACAAGTGTAAATTTGATACAAGCAAGTTGCATGTGAACACACTGCATCAAAAACAATAAGGAAATGCAAATATATCCATAGCTGACAGTCATGTAGAAAAAAAAAGGTTAGGTTTTAGAGTCAACATACTCAGAGGGACAATAAAATTCAATGCTACACTTAGAAATGTGAAAGTACTTGTTTGTTTTAAGGCTCTAGAACTGGAGAGAGCAGAATTTAATGGCATAATGAACATTAAGTGACTGTCACAATAAATATTTAATGCATGACAGTGGTTGTTATTACATTTATTTTAGAAGTCAACTGTGCTTCAAAGAAAGTGTCCAAAAGTGGGTTCATGTCATAAACAGTACCAAGAATTAGGACACAGTGCAGGTCAAAGAGGAATGGAGGATTTAAGATAGTGATTTCCAGCTTTGGCTAACAGTCTTATTAAAGTCCTTATTATTTATAATAATAGGAATCTGGTTCAAAGGAGAGAAAGCGATAATACATACACAATATAGTTTTGCAGCCATCTGAGAAAAATAGGGTCCATAATAACAAAGTTTATGGGAAAAGGTCTGAACTGATGTCCAAACACCTAAGTTTTAGATGTGTTTCTTCCACGAAAAATCAGCACGACCTTGGATTAGTCTAACCTCTCTGGTTTCAGTTTCTATGATATGAGGAAATTGAGCTTGATAATCTCAAAGATCCTTCTGACACTAACATTCTATACTGGTGTATTTCTCCCACAGTTTTAGAATTAAATAAGAGCTTTTCTTCCTTTTTTATTGTCTTTTTACGTAAGACAATTCATCACCAGGTAGTAACAAGATAATGAGGCATCAGAACTAAGAAGCTGGTGTTCTTTCATCGGCCTCCGGATTCTATTTGAGAACCAGGATCTCCTAATAAAGGAGTGAAGCCAACTTGGGTCCTTTTGGTATCAAATTAGCTGTTGCTGAGCAAGTAGAAGTTAAATACAGGTGTAAGAAGCTAGTAGGTATGTTAAACAACTAGAATTAAAATAAAAACTTTTTTAAAAAAAGCTAATAGGTACTTGCTAGAATGGAATTTGTGGCAGTGTCTTCAGCACCCTGCTTCAGTCAGCAGTTACTCAGGACAGATCTCCTGACAATATTATGTTACTGACAACATAGTAAGATGCTCTTTTTGTACTGACCTCATTCCATTTCAGGTTATATTTGAACTTTGATTTGCCTTAATATTTTCCAAAATACTATACAAAATTTTCTTTTCAGCAAGAAGAAATCAGGTATATAAATATATGAGTGTGTATATTATGAAACTATATATCAAAATAGAATTAACTTAAATGCAAATGGAGAAAAACGGTTTGGACTTGGTTACATGATGCCAGTGAAACTGACACTGTGAAAATGAAGACTGAGTGGGGGCTGTGGGAGCATACCACGTTCTCCCAGAACACTGACCTCATTGGGCTAAGCTAGATCCTGGGAAGGGAATTATTGAATTCAGAACCATATAGAGCCTTTTTACAAAAGTGCATTAAAGGAGCATATAGGAGTCAGAAGAAATAAAAATAACTTTTAAAGAGACAAAATATGATTAAGATAATGATCCTTATGGCTCATTCCTTCATAGATTAGGAGAATGAATATCTCGGAAACCAACAATATCTCTGGCTCTGTGACTGAGTTCATTCTCCTGGGCTTCCCATGCCGCAGGGAGATCCGGATCCTCCTCTTTGTCATCTTCTCCCTCATCTACCTTCTGACTCTCATGGGGAACACATCCATCATCTGTGCTGTGTGGTCAAGCCAGAAACTCCACACACCCATGTACATCCTCCTGGCCAACTTCTCTTTCCTGGAGATCTGCTATGTCAGTTCTGATGTGCCCAAAATGTTGGCCAACATTATCTCCCAGACCAAGAGCATCTCCTATGCCGGCTGCCTGCTCCAGTTCTACTTCTTCTTCTCCATTTGTGCTGCTGAGGGCTACTTTCTGTCTGCAATGTCCTTTGATCGGTTCCTTGCTATCTGTCGACCTCTGCATTACCCCACCATCATGACTCACCATCTATGTGCCCGATTAGTAGTTTCCTGTTGGGTAGGTGGCTTTCTATCCATACTGATACCTGCAATTCTTATGACCCAGGTGCCCTTCTGTGGCCCTAACATCATTGACCATTTTTTCTGTGACCTGGGACCACTGCTGGCTCTGTCCTGTACTCCAGTTCCCAAGACTACTCTAACTTGTGCTACTGTAAGCTCTCTTATTATCTTCATCACCTTCCTTTACATCCTTGGGTCCTATACCTTAGTTTTGCGTGCCGTCCTTCGGGTCCCAGCTGGCTCAGGTAGGAACAAAGCTTTTTCTACATGTGCCTCTCATTTCTTGGTGGTTTCCCTGTTCTATGGCTCAGTCATGGTGATGTATGTGAGTCCAGGCTCCAGGAGCCATCCTGGGACACAGAAATTTGTGACCTTGTTTTACTGCATGGCAACCCCATTCTTTAATCCTCTGATTTACAGCCTTCGGAACAAAGATATGAAAGATGCACTCAAGAAAGTCCTGGGAGCACCATCAAAAGAAATTTCTAAAAATACAGAGAAATAAGTTGTCCTATCATTCTCTCAGGAATACCGAATTTCTCTCACTAGAGGGGAAAAAAAAATCTTCTGGGCACATCTGAGTGTTTAATTCCTTACTCTCGTGAAAGTGTGACTCATTACACATGAAGAACCCTCATCCTGTCTATTTTTTGTGTTTCAAATTTATCACTATTTTTTCTTTTCCAACTATTGATTTTTCTATAATGAAATATACTATCTACTCATTGCACTAACAAAAATTCAATTGCTTTATTTATAAGATCAAGGACCCAGTATCTGTCACTGAAACAGTAGTGTTTTTCACTTGTGTTTCCTTTACTACCAAGCATTGGTAAAATGTCCAGGGTGTGCAGCAAACGAAAACAGGAAATGATATGGATGCTTCTTACAGAAAATTCTTAGTCCAATTTTGAAGAGGATACATAGAAAGGCATGCACACGTTCACATATGCCAAATCATTAAGTATTCCTTACCCAGACCTGGGTTTCAGCACCTTCTAAGCTTTGAGTAGAGGAACATTTACTGTTGCAGAAAATAGGCATGAGAAACCAGGGAATAAACTGTCAAACAAAGGATGGGATACTTACAGGCAATCAGCATTTATTATAAATTTTTTGACTTGGCCTGATAATCTGCCTCTACTTGGAAATATTCATATTTTAGACCGGGGCACAAAATTTCCTTTTCTGGGGGAAGGGCTGGTTTGTGAAGTCGTCTCCTACATGTTGGGAAAAAAAAGCTAATGATTTGACTGACAACATCCAACCCGGACCAGACCTCAATTTAGTTTTCTATGTAAAAATAGATATCTTAAAGTCTTCCTCCAAGTTATTTTGGCTTTGGGGGTATTTTCTGTAATAGAATATGCTAAATGACAAGGCTTCCTAGACCACCGGAGGAAAATTCAGGACAACCTACAATACTGAAGAATCAGTTTCGCCTTGTCCTCGGCAGATTACTGGGACTGCACCTACCAGGGGTAACTCTACGCTTACATAATCATAACAGGGTTCTTACTTGTATACAACAGAAGCTGACTGTGGCTGATTAAGCATGACAATGGAAAAGATTTATTGATAGGATATCAGGAATTTCACAGAATCAATGAAAGGTAAAAAACCAGAGTTGAGGCTCAGATTCAATGACCAATGTACAAATTATTCTGCAGAACTGGTCTGATGAAAAATCGCCATCACTAGAGCCACACCTGCTGCCATGGGCCAGCAGATGCCAGAGTTTCAACCACTGTCAATTCTGTGCTAGGAGCTTGTCTTTCCTGCAATAGCTGCACTACCTGCTTCATTGCTATTTTTAATGCCAATGTTTCAACATTGCTGCCCTCCACCCCATTTCCACTTCTTGAATCACTAGCCCCCGAATCAAAATCTGGTGTAGCTGTATCTGCTTGGTGGAACCAAGAGTACATCCCTGTGCTGTAGCTACGAGAAAAGCTAGACGAGTTAATACCTGGCAATAAAAAAAAATCCAATTATGCAAAGATAAGCTCCAAGCTTGCTAATATTGGGATTCTCCCAGCCATAAAAAAGGACTGAGATCCTAGGCAGCCAAAACAAAAGAAAAACGCCAACTCTAACAACCCATTTATTTGGACTCCCTATCATATCCCTGGGCCATGTTCCCTCTAGAAGTTACACAAGCTAGGACTTAACTAAATGATCCATATTAATAACAGTGAAGTAGAAGCAGGATGAGAAAGGGGAAATAGACTTCCCTATGGGTAGCTGAGGGCTTATCTATCTCATGATGAGTGCTGGTAGAACATACTCTGATTCTGATAAGTTATTGCTGCATTATCTGCAATTCTGAGAATCAGAAGTTCAACTAAAGGGGAAAAAATCATCCACCTTCTAGGAAAGACTCATTAGCTGCAGTCAAATTTAATGCTGCCCACTCACCCTTCTTAGAACTGGTGGAGAGTGGATAAGAAAGATTCTTCACTTACTCTTTTACTCTGAGTCATATTTTTTTTTTTTTTTTGGCCTGGGAGTAAATGAACCACAATTAACCAAATAAATGAGATTTTTATCTCAGTGTCTGAAAAAGATATTCACATTTTAAAATTAAACATTTTTTTTGTTTTGGTCTAAATGTTATATACATAGAATTTTCAATAACCAGGGCTTGCTTAACTACATTGAGATAAATAATATTCTACATTCTCTAGATTCTTTTTAATTATGCAAGTAATACATTTTACAATTTCATTGTAAAAGACCAAATAGGAAAAAATAATGAAAATCCTCATATCTCCATACTTCCACATACCTGTCTCTTTAGCAATGTGTTCAGTTTGGGTGGGTATATTTCTAGGCCTTTTTCTGTGTGTTTATATACAAAAATATAAATTCTGTATTTTGAATGGCTATATAAATTGGATTATACTTGAAGATTGCTCTATGACTGCCTGGCCCTCACACCACCCCCTACTTTCATCTAAATGTCTGAGAAGGAAATTTCATCCAGCTTCTGAGGGAGCTTCTGACTACTGGTCTGGAACACATTAGGACACTGAAGCTGAAGATACAATTCTCCAGGAAAGACTCATTTCTAAGATGTAGTTCATGGATGTGCGAGAACACTACTTCCATGACATAGTGTACTCAGGAGATTCCTCTGCCACCAAATCAGGATTAAAATGAGGAAAACCTGTGAATATCAGGGTGCAGGTGCCCCTTTGAATCTGTATTTTTGTATCCTTTGGGTAAATACCTAGTAGGGCAATTGCAATTGTTCTATTTTTAACTTTTTGAGGAGCCTCCATACTGTTTTCCAGAAAGGCTACAACAACTGGTCACATTTCAAGTGATCAGTAGCCACATGACAGTCATAGCTATTGTGTTGGATAGTGCAGGTATAGTTTGAGAAGTCTGAGGACTAAATATAGAACTTAAAAATGTTGAGGTTAAACAAATAACTGAAATGTCTTTGTTTTTTCAGAATATAGTTTCTCTGTCTAGAGGGGATAAGTATTATTATTCAAATTTAATCATACCAAGGAATTACTAAATTCTACTCCTGAAACCAATATTACACTATATATTAACTAACTAGAATTTAAATAAAAATTTGAAGAAACAAAAAGAAATGTGACCAGTTCTAATTGAGAAGTGTGCTAAGTGTAAAATTACATACTGATTTTGAAGGCTTAGTATAATAAAAGAATGTAAATATCTCATTAATAATGTTTATGTTGAGTACATGTTGAAATAATACTATTTTAGATAAACTGAGTCAAATAAAATATATTACTAAAAGTAATTTCACCTATTTCTTTTTACCATTATTAACATGGCTACTAGAATATTTAAAATTATATATGTGGCTCACATTTGTGGCTCATATTATATCTTATTAGATTATACGGATTAAGACTGATCTCAAAGAATAGCTTTAAATACCATTAATATGTTGATAATTCTCAGGTTTTTATCTCCACTCCCAACCTCATCTCAGACCTCCAGAATTGCATATCCAATGGCCTACCTGCACCTCCACTTGGACACTTACTCATTGATTTTTAAGTGTATACTCCTATCTTTTATTTCAGTGGACCAATATCAGTGCTTGTCTTGACATAGGATAAGAAATTCTGGCTAATGTGCATAATTCAAATGCAGGTTAGTCTTACTCTGTTACAAGACAATAAGTAGATTCCCTGGTATATTTACTAACAACATATATACATTTTTATATTTTAATTCCTTCTAGGTTTTCATATGGAAATAGCTGCCTTCACTGAAAATTTGGGTATTACTAGGCAAATCTAACTTTGTCTATGAGATCAATTTAAATATGGGACACATAATTTAAACATTATAAGAGAGATTTCCATCTTTTAACAAAAAAGGCAGTGGAAAGTAATTAATGTTAGCTCTTTCTTGAGATAAGTTATAAAGCCTGTCATTTCTACCATCTTCTTAATGCCAGTAAAGGTCATTTGTGCTCCAAGGACATATTTTTCAAGATTATCAGAGTAATACACTGGCTTGATATTACTTCCAGAGTAATATCTTACTTCGTATCACACCAAGAAAATGTAAGAGAATTGTGTGAGTCTGACACATCTTCGTTCAACAACCAATGGAGATTTGAATCCAGTCTTGAGCCTGTTATACTTTTCAATAGTATATCTCGAGTATACTTCTAAACCAAAATCTTCTTGCCTTTCTTAATACCCAGCTATTTTCATTTGATTCCTGTCAGCCCTTGTAAGAATGTCCCCACACTCAAATTGTCTTGCTCTTCCAGCTCACCTAAAATGTGAAATAAGCTGAAACAGAAACCCTTTACTTCCTTTGGGGTTCTTCCCAAAATTCAGATTGTTCCCAAACTATACTATTTAAGAGCATCCCCACTCCAAGTATTATCTGTTCCCTTCACCTGGCGCTGTTTGTGTTTGGCTATACAAAATGGAAATACTTTGAAGCAGAAGTGGAGGTATGGGCTTGATCACCGGGGACGATTTGGGCGGTTTGTTGACAAATAAATTAATTAAAAGAAATATGGTAGCTAATTCTGAATACTTCTTTCTCTATATCTTTATTTCTGGCTCCTCATACTAGAACATGAACTTCATGAGAGCTAGATATCATTACTATATATCCTCAATGCCCAGAGGAAATGCCTAACACACAGCAGGAGCTCAATAAATGTTTGTTGAAAGGACTTGTTAATGAAATAAACAATTATTTGATTTCCTACTATAGAAGAAACCATTCCGGGTCAGTGAAAAGGAATGGTATAAACTTATATTCCCTGCTTTCAGGAAACTTACAATATGGCTGTGGAAAGTGAAAAAAAACAACACAATGATGCTGTGTAAATACACCAAAAGACCCAGTCTGATTATGAGTAAACATCGGGCAAAACTCAAAAATGCTATGACTTTAGAAAAGTATTATGATGAGTTATAGTGGGCAACAAAAATTTCAAGGACAGCATGATGGTGCCTAAAAATGGGCAAGTTATTATTAAAACAGTTTAAGCTCAGATTGTAAAACTAAGATTGTACTACATTAAATCGAGGAAAGTGAGTCGACCGTAGTAATTGGGCATATTTTTAATAAGGTTCTAGTTTGAGAGTTAACCAAAAGGAACCTTGAATTACACTCTCAAACCCAAGAATTTGGACATGACTAATCACATGCAGCTTCATACTTTAACAATCTTGTCAAGCACACTTTGACCTTTCTCTCTAGGTGCCACCTCCCACAGGTGGCTGCTCAAATCACTGTCTTCAGACTTTCAGAAGTCCTTTCGTAGTATTGTTCTCTTCTTCAGTGCCACTTGGTTTTTTTGTTTCTTGTTCTCAATGTCTTATCGTCTCCAACTCTTGGTACAATAAGATCATTATAACAGGATAAATAATTTGCTTTCTTTATAATCATCTGTTATTTACTGTTCCCTTTCTATAAAACTCCACAGTTGGCTCAATATTACATTTGACTTTAATTTTCTTGATTTGCTTTGTGAAACTTTGAGTTACTTATGCTGTTTTTAAGGCCAAGTTTTCTTTTTGGTGACCCTAAGCTAATGGCTGCTTTTGGGTATTTCTATTTGCTGAGACAATGGTTTTTCAAGCTTTTTGGCCACAACCACAGAGAGACAAATTCATCAAAATTGTGACCATTTACATTCATATACAACTGAAACAGAAGTTTCTTAAAACAACACCATCCTTATCACAAACCAAGTGCATTTTTAAAGATTTTATTATTTATTTAAAGATGAATAGAGACAATAGCGAGAGAGGGAACACAAGCCGGGGAGTGGGAGGAAGAAGCTTGGAGAGCAAGCGAAGAGCCTGATGTGCGGGGCTGATCCCATAGCAGCTGGGATCACGCCCTGAGCGAGGAAGACGGGCGCTTAACATTCTTGCACCCGAGCCCCACAAATAATGCATTTTTAATAAAATTTTTATTATGTTATGTTGATGCCGCTAGTACATCCCAAGTTTTTTGCTGTAAAGTTCCATGATTCGTACTTGCATATAACATCAGTGCACCATGCAATAGTAACTATACTAATCACCCATCACCAACTATCATTCCCCCATCCCTCTACCTCTAGGCCTGTTTGTTTGAGTCCCATAGTCTCTCATGGTTCATTCCCCCTTCTTTTTACCTCCCCCTTCCTTCCTCCCTTTCTTCTCCTACTGATCTTCCTACTTCTTATGTTCCATAAATGAGTGAAACCATATGATAATTGTCTTTCTCTGCTTGACTTATTTCGCTTAGCATTATCTCCTCCAGTCCCATCCATGTTGCTGCAAATGTTGTGAAACCGTTCTTTTTGATGGCTGAGTAATATTCCATTGTATATATGGACCAAGTTGGTACAGCCACTTTGGAAAACAGTGTGGATGTCCCTTAAAAAATTAAAAATTGAGCTACCCTATGATCCAGCCATTGCACTACTGGGGATTTACCCCAAAGATACAGATATAGTGAAGAGAGGGGCCATACGCACCCCAATGTTCATAGCAGCATTGTCCACAATAGCCAAATTGTGGAAGGAGCCAAGATGCCCTTCTACAGATGACTGGATTAACAAATAATGCATTTCTAGCCTACTTTATCCCATTCCATTTCTACGGACACATTTCATAAAGCCTCAAAATGAATAACTGCTGGGGTGATTCATTGCCTCTAGATAGACTGACAGTATCTGTGGTCTCTATGATCAACAGACACCTTTCTAATCAGACTGAAAATTATTATTTATATATTCTTTGCAGGAGGATGGTTAAATTAGTTAGTGATGCCATTTGGAAAACTGTGTTCACAGAAAACTAGGACTCAAAACAGTTTTTTCTCTTTAGTCTTTTCTCTTCCATGTTTTCCCGTTTTCCTCACCATTGAACTCATAAGTGTCTTCTTATGGTCAAATGCTATTTGCTCAATATTATTATGATCATCAGAAAAGCTCATTATTATTCAAATTTAATTGTAATTTGTTTACCAAAATATTCATTATAATCAACAAAAATTGATTTCAAGTGCTTAGTCAACGAACAGTTCTATCTTATTCACCTCCCGTCAGATTTATAAATGTAGTAGCTTCTGGAAAGTTTGTGTGCTTTTCTTCCTTAGCTTTTTCATTCTTTTCAAAGGTCAATGGTTTCAGTTGTTGAGTGTCATTAAGTCTAAGATGATTAGAGAAACACTCCAGATCCCTCTTATGGCAGGGACTGCTGTTGCCCACCCAAAGTGTATCCACCTTTTCCTTAGTCCAGGAAACCTGATTCGTTCAGAGTAAGAATGAATCCTGCTAAAAACATTCACTTCTTCAGCCTCTTTGCAGCTAGTATGGTCATATGACATAGTTCTTGCCAATGAGGACTGGGGTTTCTGGGGAGGCTTTTGCTTTCCTGGAAGTTGAAATAGCAGTTTCAAGTTCCTCTAACCTGGAATGGGGAAATGCCTGGATGTTTAGCAGCCATCTTGTAACCATGAGTAACAAATATGAGAATGAGGATTTATAAGCACTGATCCAACACAGAGCAGTATATAAATAATGTGTGCGTGTGTGTGTGTACACATATGTGTTTGAAACTTTATTTTTTAGAGCAGTTGTCTTAGGTTCACAGCAATTTCCCATATGCGCCCTAACTCCACACATGCATTGCCTTTCCTATTATCAACGTCCCCCACCAGAGTGATACATTTGTTATAAGTGATGAACCCACATTGACACACAATCACCCAGAGTTCATAGTTTACATTAGGGTTCACTCTTGGTGTTGTCCATTCTATGGGTTTGAACAAATCTATAATGACATGTATCCACCAAACAAAACAAAATAAAAAAGAAATTGGGATATATCCCCAAAAATCTGTGTAAGTAGAGAGGAGATTAGGATTGATGGACTTATGGAAAGGAGGGTTAGGTTTCCCTTTACAGGTACGGAGTGCTAGGACCTGGACAAAAATGATCAGTGAAGATGACAAAGGATCACAGGGAAGATGCCACAGAATTTAATGACAATAGGATTGTTAAAATCTTAGGTTCAGGTTGTAGATCAGTGGAGCCATTGGCAAATAAGTACAGCTAGAGCTAATTTAAAAGGAGGTCATCAAATTTAGGATCAAACATTTGAATCGAAGTAGATTTTCATGAAAAAAATATCCAGCAGAAGGTTGCAGTTATTTGACTAGGATTGAAGTAAAGCCAGTATTGGCGTTATCCTAGGAGAAAGTTTTAGCCCAAGGTCTCCTCATGAGGTGCAATACTTTAAGTTAAATGACTACTCCAGAAAAAAAGAAATTAGAGAATAAAAATCACCTCTGGATAATATTTATCCAGAATTTTACAGAGAACTATGAATGTAAGTGAACCCTAGACCTGGACAGTAGTGATCTCACAAAGTCTATAGCTCTTTGGCCTATGTGGAGTATTAAGTAACTTATGTGTATCTGCATATGGAGGATTAGACCTACCTCCTAAAGTGAAAGCATTGGCAAAATGTGAGAGTCAATCAAGTCAATATAACCTTACTAGGTACCCTAGTTGGTGTCCAAAACCATACTTGGAATTATGGAATATACCAAAGCAGTGCTTTAAAATTGTCACTGATGTTGAAGGTTTTTAAAAAAAAAAAAACTATGTGTAATTATTGGTTAATTATGCACGTATTTGCAACACATTCAACATTTGCTATGCTCCAAAAAAATAAAAACAAACCAAAAAAACTGGCTCTGATGAAAGCAGAATTTGAAAATTTTGAAATGCATCAAGTAGTTTGTAATGAAAACCAAAAGATAAACTAGAAACTGAGTCATAAAGAAATACATGAAACTCTTACTAAGTTGTATTTCAAAATAAAGTCTATCTAAAGTACAGACATATCTGGAACATAGCAGCAACAACTTCCTACAATTCAAATCATGAGTGTGATGAATTTTTAAAAATCATCTTCCCAATATATGAAGATAAAATCAAATGAAGGGAAAAAAAGCATAGTCTCATTTGTTTTGTTATGTTCCACTCTCCTAAAACATTAATGATGCAGTATATTAAATTCAACTTTTGAATCCTTTAGACATTTCCCAAAATAACACATTCATAATTTTCTTCAATGCCTCCTTCATATCTTTATTTCGGAAGTTGTAAATCGGGGGATTAAAGAATGGGGTTGCCAAAGCATAGAACAAGGTCACAAACTTGTGCATCCCAGGATAGTCCACAGAACCTGGGCTAACATACATCACCATGACTGAGCCATAGAACAGACGTACCACAGCAAGGTGGGAGGCACAAGTAGAGAAAGCCTTATGCCTTCCTGAGCCTGGGGGTATTTCCAGCACCACACTCAGGACACAGATGTAAGTGCCAAGGATGTATGGGAAGGTGAGAAAGATGATGAGAGAGCTAATGATACCACAGATCAGAGTAATTCCAGATACTGAAGCACAGGACAATGCCAGCAAAGGTGCAAGATCACAGAGAAAATGGTCGATGGTGTTTGGACCACAGAAAGGCACCTGAGATATTAGAGTCAAAGGAGTCAGTAACCAGAGAAAGCCCCCCGCCCAGCAGAAGACCACTAACCAAGCACATAGGGGGTAGGTCATAATGGTGGAATAGTGCAAAGGTCTACAAATGGCAAGAAATCGATCAAAAGACATCACTGACAGAAATAAGCCCTCAGCAGCACACATGGAGAAGAAGAAGTAGAACTGGAGCAGGCAGCGGGCATAGGAGATGCTCTTGGTCTGGGAGATAATGTTGGCCAACATTTTGGGCACATCAGAACTGACATAGCAGATCTCCAGGAAAGAGAAGTTGGCCAGGAGGATGTACATGGGTGTGTGGAGTTTCCGGCTTGACCACACAGCACAGGTGATGGATGTGTTCCCCATGAGAGTCAGAAGGTAGATGAGGGAGAAGATGACAAAGAGGAGGACCTGGATGTCTCTGCGACAGGGAAATCCCAAGAGGATGAACTCACTCCCAGACTCAGACATGTTAGTAGTCTCCAAGGTCCTCATTAGTCTGACCTGTGGAAGTGACAGAGACAGTAGGAACCACAGAAATATTTACACTATTTTTCTTCTTCCTGGTAAAGCGATACATGTTTATTTTCCTCAATTCAGGCTTGTGATATTACTATCTTCCCTTTGGAAGTGTGAGTTGTTCTTTCCTCTTCATTTCCTTCCTCCCTTATTTATTCAATAAACATTTATTTTGCATATATTCTTGCCAGGCATTCTTCTAAGAGATAGGAAGAAGACGATAAATAAAAACGTAAAGTACCTGTTCTTTGGAACTTATGTCAAATATCTTTTGTTCAAAGCAACTTCAAACAATACATGCATGGCTCCAGAATTTCTACATAAAGGGAGTTTAGGAGCTTCAATCTGATTGGAAGAGAGCTAAGGAGATTTACCTTGGAACCT
>NW_024424709.1:0-7520 GCF_017311325.1 Ursus maritimus | reverse complement strand
GAAGGAGCCAAGATGCCCTTCTACAGATGACTGGATTAACAAATAATGCATTTCTAGCCTACTTTATCATTCCATTTCACGGACACATTTCATAAAGCCTCAAAATGAATAACTGCTGGGGTGATTCATTGCCTCTAGATAGACTGACAGTATCTGTGGTCTCTATGATCAACTTTGGGCACCTTTTCTAATCAGACCCCAGAAAATTATTATTTATATATTCTTTGCGGGAGATGGTTAAATTAGTTAGTGATGCCATTTGGAAAACTGTGTTCACAGAAAACTAGGACTCAAAACAGTTTTTCTCTTTCCAAGTCTTTTCTCTTCCAGATGTTTTCTCACCATTGAACTCATAAGTGTCTTCTTATGGATCTAAATGCTATTTGCTCAATATTATTATGATCATCACAGAAAAGAAGCTCATTATATTCAAGATTTAATTTGTAATTTGTTTCGCAAAATATTCATTATAATCAACAAAATTGATTTCAAGGTTAAGTCAACCCGAAACAGTTCTATCTTATTCACCTCGCCGTCAGATTATAAATGTAGTAGCTTCTGGAAAGTTTTGTGTCTTTTCTTCTTTAGCTTTTTCATTCTTTCAGAGTCAATGGTTTCAGTTGTTGAGTGTCATTAGGTCTAAGATGATTAAGAAACACTCCCGAATCCCTCTTATGGCAGGGACTGCTGTTGCCCACCCAAAGTGTTCCACCTTTTGCCTTAGTCAGGAAACCTGATTCGTTCAGAGTAAGAATGAATCCTGCTATAATCATTCCACTTCTTTGCCTCTTTGGCCGTATGGTCATATGACATAGTTCTTGCCAATGAGGGACTGGGGTTTCTGAGGGAGGCTTTGCTTTCCTGGAAGTTAAGCAGTTTCAAGTTCCTCTAACCCTGAATGGGGGAAATGCCTGGATGTTTAGCACCATCTTGTAACCATGAGTAACAAATATGAGAATGAGGATTTATAAGCACTGATCCAAGCACAGGCAAACATATAATAGTGAATGTGTGTGTGTGTGTACACATATGTGTTTGAAACTTTTATTTTTAGAGATTGTCTTAGGTTCACAACATTTCCCATATGCCCTAACTCCACACATGCATTGCCTTTCTATTATCAACGTCCCCACCAGGAGAGTGATACATTTGTTATAAGTGATGAACCCACATTTGACACACAATCACCCAGAGTTCATGAGTTTGACCAATGGGTTCCTCTTGGTGTTGTCCATTCTATGGGTTTGAACAAATCTATAATGATCATGTATCCACCAAAAAAAACAAAATAAAAAAAGAAAATTGGGACACTATCCCCAAAAATCTGTGTAAGTAGAGAGGAGATTAGGATTGATGGACTTATGGAAAGGAGGGTTGAGTTTCCCTTTACACAGGTCAGTGCTAGGACCTGGACAAAAATGATCAGTAAAGAAGATGACAAGGATCACAGGGAAGATGCCACAGAATTTATGACGTAATAGGATTGTTAAAATCTTAGAGTTCAGGTTGTAGATCAGTGGAGCCATTGGCAAAATAAGTACAGCTAAGAGCTAATTTAAAGGAGTCATCAAATTTAGGATCAAACATTTGAATCAAAGTAGATTTTCATGAAGAAAAAATATCAGCAGAAGGTTGCAGTTATTTGATGCTAGGATTGAAGTAAAGCCAATGCTATGGCGGTTATCCTAGAAGAGTTTAGCCAAGAGTCTCCTCATGAGGTGCAATAGCTTAAGAGGTCAAATGACTACTCAGAAAAAATTAGAGAATAAAAATCACCTCTGGATAATATTTATCGGCAGTAATTACAGAAGAACTATGAATGTAAGGTGAACCTAGACCTGGACAGTGAGTGATCCTCACAAAGTCTATAGCTCTCTTTGGCCTATGTGGAGTATTAAGTAACTTGTGTGTATCTGCATATTCGGAGGATTAGACCTACCTCTAAAGTGAAAGCATTGGCAAATGGAGAGTCAATCAAGTCAGCCATATACCTTACTAGAGTACCCTAGTTTGGTGTCCAAAACCAACTGCGAATTATGGATATACCAAGCAGTGCTTTAAAATTGTCACTGATGTTGAGGTTTTTAAAAAAAAAAAAAATATTGTATGTATTGGTTAATTATGCTGCGTATTTGCAACACATTCAACATTTGCTATGCTCCAAAAATAAAAACAAAACCAAAAAACTGGCTCTGATGAAAGCACAGAATTTGAAAATTTTGAAGATGCATCAAGTAGTTTGTAATGAAAAACCAAAAGATAAACTAGAAACTGAGTCATAAAGAAATACATGAAACTCTACTAGAGTTGTGATGTTCAAAAATAAGATCTATCTAAAATGTACAGACATATCGGAACATAGCAGCAACAACTCACAATTCAAATCATACAGTGTGATGAATTTTTAAAAATCATCTTCCCAATATGTAGAAGATAAAGGTCAATTGAGAAGGGAAAAAAAAAGCATAGTCTCATTTGTTTTTGTTAAGTTCCACTCTCCTAAAACATTAATGATGCAGTATTAAATTCGCTTTTGAATCCTTTAGACATTTCCCAAAATAACAATTCCTAATTTTCTTCAATGCCTCTTCACCCATCTTTCTTCCGGAAGTTGTGAACGTGGGGATTAAAGAAGGCCAAGGTTCCAAAACATAGAACTAAGGCATAAACGATGCATCCGGGATAAGTCCCACAGAACCTGGGCTAACATACATCACCATGACTGAGCCCATAGAACAGACGTACCACAGCAAGGGTGGGAGGCACAAGTAAGAAAGCCTTATGCCTTCCTGAGCCTGGTATTTCCAGCACCACACTCAGGACCAGATTAAGTCTAAGGATGTATGGAAGGTGAGAAGATGATGAGAGAGCTAATGATACCACAGATCGAAGTAATTCCAGATACTGAAGCACAGGACAATGCCAGCAAAGGTGCAGAGTCACAGAAGAAATGGTCGATGTGGTTTGGACCACAGAAAGGCACCTGAGATATTGGGAGTCAAAGGAGTCAGTAACCAGAGAAAGCCCCCTGCCCAGCAGAAGACCACTAACCAAGCACATAGTTAGGTCATGTGGTGGAATAGTGCAAGGATCTACAAATGGCAAGAAATCGATCAAAAGACATCACTGACAGAAATAAGCCCTCAGCAGCACACATGGAGAAGAAGAAGTAGAACTGGAGCAGGCAGCGGGCGGAGATCTCTCTGGTCTGGGAGGGTAATGTTGGCCACATTTGTGGGCACATCAGAACTGACATGGCAGATCTCAGGAAAGAGAAGTTGGCCAGGAGGATGTACATGGGTGTGTGGAGTTTCGGCTTGACCACGGCACAGATGATGGATGTGTTCCCCATGAGAGTCAGAAGGTAGATGAGGGAGAAGATGACAAAGAGGAGGACCTGGATGTCTCTGCGACAGGGAAATCCCAAGAGGATGAACTCACTCCCAGACTCAGACATGTTAGTAGTCTCCAAGGTCCTCATTAGTCTGACCTGTGGAAGTGACAGAGACAGTAGGAACCACAGAAATATTTACACTATTTTTCTTCTTCCTGGTAAAGCGATACATGTTTATTTTCCTCAATTCAGGCTTGTGATATTACTATCTTCCCTTTGGAAGTGTGAGTTGTTCTTTCCTCTTCATTTCCTTCCTCCCTTATTTATTCAATAATAATTTATTTTGCATATATTCTTGCCAGGCATTCTTCTAAGAGATAGGAAGAAGATGATAAATAAAAACGTAAAGTACCTGTTCTTTGGAACTTATGTCAAATATCTTTTGTTCAAAGCAACTTCAAACAATACATGCGTGGCTCCAGAATTTCTACATAAAGGGAGTTTAGGAGCTTCAATCTGATTGGAAGAGAGCTAAGGAGATTTACCTTGGAACCTAATTTGCATAAAAAGGAAATTGTTTTTATTTAGATTATACGTCCATTTGTGGCAACTTCTTGGAGAGCTGATACAGAACATGGAGTGATGTTAGCATCCCTCCACCTATATCATGGTGCTGCCACTCACACAGTAACAACAGCATATGACAAATCAAAACAAAATAATTTCTTGTCATGTAAGACATGATTATACTCAGAAAAAATAAGGAAAGGCTTTTGAAAAGAGACATGGACTTTAGCAAAAGAGCAGCAGTGGAGGCAGAAGCTTAATAGCATATAATAATAATGTGAAAAGATTTGGATACAAGACGTTATGTTTAAAGAAAAGTCCAAGACAGTGGAAATTAGAATACTTGTAAGAATAGTGAGATAAAAATTTCAAAGATGGGGCCATGCGGCCAAGGTCTAGTTCAGGCTTAATTTCCTAGTCAGTGGAAAACAACTGGAGCTAGTCTAGTAGAAGAGTAAAAGGATCAAAGGTTTATGGAAGCTACACTTGTAAGATAAGTTCTCAATTAGAAGGTAAAGAATTTAGCAGGAAACTATTAGAAAGCTATTTCAGTAGACCAGGGAAAAAGCGTGAAGAGTCTGAACTAGGGTACTATAGAAGCAAAGAGATAGCAAGAATGGATTCAAGAGACGTGCAATGGTAGAAACCTAAGCTCGTGGACTTTAAAATCCGCAGAGGCAATTAAATGCTGCTCAAGGAGCCAAGAAGACACAGAAAAGTGAGACTGCCTATTCCATTTGCCCGTCATACTCTTCAGCTCTCTTCTGATTATCCTTGACTATTGTATTTCATTAACTAAATTAGCTTCCACTTACAGAGTTTTCTCCTCCTACAAGCCACACACAATGGGTGTTGATTTGCTGTTGTCACCTGTGTGAAAGAGCATAGAAAACAAGAGAGTTGTCTAAATTATTGCCACAGTGTCAAAGAAAAATGTTCCCATTTACCTATCAGCTGAGAATACAGTTCTTTCGAAGATGAGCTGCAAAGACAAGATGATAACTTGACAAAAACATTTCCCTAATCCCATGTCTAATATGGTTTATATAATAGAAATGGTATTTATAAAGGAAAATAATCATGAATTTTTTTGCCCTTTTTCATAGCAATATATACAACAAAATGGACACTGAGACAGGAAAGAAGTCACTGTTCCATGTGCCCAGACGTACTTATCCCAATGCAGCCCAGAAGTCAGGGTGTCAGCTCCTTGGTAGAACACTTTTTGGTACCTTTTTTACAAAGACCCCTTTCAGGTTTTACTCAGAGAATAGAGCAAGGCACAAATCTCTCCCTCCCCCATTACTTATCCCTTCCAGACTGTGAAGCCTATCTCCAGAGACCTCAACCCCAGGAGCAATGGAAGCAATTATTGTGCATCATACAAACCCGGGGCATGTTTCATCTTCAGTGATTATCATATTGGAGATGAAAACTACATGAATGTGCACACACTCATCTGTGCAATCACACACACACACACACACGCACACACACACACACACACACGCACACACGCATACACACATTCTAAACTATCACAGTATTATTCCCTCCAGAGTTCCCTCTCCTAAACTTAATAAATTACTTTTAGCTAACAAAATTTTTTGAAATGATATGCACATTACTTTCAAGCTTTGTTAGAAAGAGTCTCCCATTCCTGTTGTCCAAACGGTAGTTTAAAGATCTTGTCCACCATATACAGAATGAGCTTATCCTTAAACATCCACAGAGCTACCAATTTCCATTGCCACCAGCAATTATTAAGAGTCTCAAATTCTCCACATCTCAGCCACACTTGTTATTCCCTCCCTTCCTCATGTCCTTTTTTTTCTTTTCTTTTTTTTTCTGACCTAGACATTATGAAGTAGTATCTCACTATGGTTTTGATTTGCATTTTCCTAATCACTTATATTAAACCTCTTTTCATGTAACTATTGGCCATTCATGAATCTTCTTTGAAGAAATGTCAATTCAAATCCTTTGCCCCATTTTTAATTGGCTTAGTTCTTAATTTTTTACTGCTGTTGAGTATTAAGAGTTTTTTTAAAATACTCTCCTTACAAGTGTCTTATCAGATAAAAGATTTGCAAAAATTATCTCCCATTCTGTGGGTTGCTTTTCACTTTTCTTGACAGTGTTATTTGCAGCATAGAAGTTTTTTATTTTGATGAAGTCCAATTTATTTGTGTTTGTCTCTTGTTCTTTTGGTGTCATATCTAAGAAACCACTGCCTAACCCAACATCACAAGTATTTATGCCTTTTTTCTCAGAGAGTTTTACAGCTTTATCTCTTACATTTAAGCCTATGGACCATCTTGAAATAATTTTTGTATGTGGTGAGAGATAGGAGTCCAACTTCATTCTTTTGCATATGCATACCCAGTTGTCCCAGCACCACTGTTGAGACTATCCCCCACCACCACCACCTAGGGACTTATCTCAGCACTCTTGTTGAACAATAAACAATAAATATAAGGATTTATTTCTGGATTCTCAATTCTAAATATATATGTCTATTATCATGCTAGTACCACCAGCTAGTACAAGATTATTGTATCTTTGTAGTAAGCTTTGAAATCAGGAAGTGAGAGTCCTTCAACTTAGCATTTCCATATGAATTTTAAAGTCAAGTCATTAATTTATTTTTTTTAGGTAAAACAAATGATACACTTTATGTATTTTCACTAAGTTTTTCACACATAATATTTTATAACTTTATATAATTTTCTAAAGTTATGCTTCCCAAACTTAAAAATAACAATATTAATGTGATTGGGCCTAAGAACACATGAAGTAAAAACTTAGAGAATTGCAAGGAGGGAGAAAGAAAGAAATCCACTATTATGGTTAAGTTAAACATCTCTTTTTCAGTAACTGATAGATTAGGCAGGCAGAAAATCGGTAAAGACACCGTTTACCTGAATAGCACTATCAATAAACCAAATCTATATGACATTTATAAAATATCCCAACCAACAACAGAATACACATTCTTCCCGAATGTGCATAGAACATTATTCGCCAAGATAGACCATATTCAGGGCCACAAAACACACCTTAACAAAGTTTAAAAGAATAGAAATATTACAAAGTATGTTATCAGACCACATTGAAATTCAAGTAGAAATCAATAACAGAAAGATAACTGGAAAATTCCCAAATATTTGGAACTTAACATACTTCTGTTCTACACATGTGGCAACAAAGCCGTCTCAAGAGATTTGAAACCATTTTAAACTGAATGAAAATGAAAATATATCCCATCAAAACTTGAGAGATGCAGCAAAATCAGTATTTAGAGGGAGGTTTATAGCATTAAATGCATCTATTAGAAAAGAACAAATATATAAAATTAATTATATACTATTCTACCTTAGGAAATCTAGAGAAAGAACAATTTAAGCCTAAGACAAGCAGAAAAAATTAATAAAATTCAAAGCAGAAATCAATTGAATTGGAAACAAAAAAATAGATAAAACCAATGAAACAAAAACTAGTTCTTTGAAAATATTATTAAAAATTAGTAAACCTCTAGCCAGGCTAAGCAAGTTTAAAAAAAATGGAGCAAGAAGATGTAGATGGACATTAAAAGAATAGTAAAGAAACTATAAGTTTA
>NW_024424708.1:0-1454 GCF_017311325.1 Ursus maritimus | reverse complement strand
TGTTCCCTCTCTCGCTAGCTGTCTCTATCTCTGTCGAATAATAAATAAAATCTAAAAAAAAAAAAAAACCTTAAATGAACATAGACACTGCCATATTTTCCCCCCTTGAGAACCTAGGGGTAACAAGTGAGGGGTGCAGGATATCATAGGAAGTAGTCCATTGTTCTCCATGGAGGACAAAAACCAAGGCTGCTAGCTCAGTAGAACCACCAACAGTAGAAATCAAGGGATAAAACAAAACTATAAAACATATGTAGATGAAATTGGGAGAGAGGAAATTTTCAACGATGAGAAAAATGGTTTGAGAAAGAGTGAACTGAGTCATAGCAAACAGCATTCAGAAGATCATTATGAACATACCATCACAGCAGGAACCACAGCAGGAACCACAGCAGGAACCACAGCAATTTCCCATTCTGAGTTGGAGCAGCAGAGCAAACACCAATCCGCAGGAATGGGTCAGCTCAAAGAGTCCCAGCTGGAAAGGACAGCAGAGGTGTGGCTCAAGTCACCATGGCGACAGTGTCATCATAGACCTTTCAGAGTCAATGCAGCTTCACAGTGGCCAACTTCTGGTGTCAACAGGGGCCTGTCTTCACAGACAAGGGGGGCATGGGAGAGTAAACACTTTGTTTCAAAAGTTGAACCCCAGTCTCACGCATTCTCACTCTTTTTTTTTCCTGAAAATAAACGACATGAGGGGGGATGACCTGCCACCCCCTGAAATAGAGTCACTAGCCAAACTTCAGGGTGAAGAGGGAAAATAAAAACAGATTGAGAATAAATAGAGGTCCCACTCTTGATTTAAAACACCATCCTCACCCATTCTATCCTCCGGAGTCACCAGACATTTCTAGAACAAAGTTTAAAATGGGTCCCAGATGAAATGAAGAGCAGTGTTCACAGAAATTCCATTCTTCAAATCATATTTCTCTAAGCATATAGTAATGAAATTATGTCATTCTCTCACCGTCTATGCATACTACCTGATTTTTCTCTGTGTGTAGCTGAAAGAATGTACTTAGTTACCTCTCAACCTTTGTGAATTTCTTGGTCAGTATGTGTATGTAAAGCAGACTCTTCCCTGAATAATGAGGGGGGAAATATCACTGTATTTTCACCACTGCATTTCTGTAATAGTGAACGGGTTGAGGGCAACACATACAACTAGTACTTTCCTAAATGAAGTACTTTAAATACTCCCCAAAATGCAGGGTTCAGTGTGTGTTCTGGCTCATGGATGGGCACTCGATAGACACAGGATTTTGATCTGTTCATGAAAAGTAGCAATGGAAATGGAAGGAACTAGCTCCAAATATACATATAGAAGGAAACCTTTTAGAACAAAACTAAGTGCCATGGACTTAACCAAGCAACTACAATACATGGTAAAAAAAATTGTATGTAGTCGGAGAACCTGGTGAATCCTTGGACTCTGAATTTTGGCTCAGGTC
>NW_024424707.1:0-1454 GCF_017311325.1 Ursus maritimus | reverse complement strand
GGGAGAAGCAGGCTTCCCACTGAGCAGGGAGCCCGATGCAATGTGGAGCTCAACCCCAGGACCCTGGGGTCATGACCTGAGGTGAAGGCACATGCTTAATGGCTGAGCCACCCAGGCGCCTCAGGCAGTATGGCTGTTTAGAATGGGGGCAAAGCATATACTTTGGTTGGGGTATTATCTGATAGCTGAGAAAACCATCTTTTCTAAACACAACTGTATTGTACTGATAGTAATAATACAAATTCTGATGACATTGTCTAAATTTGAGAATGCTATTTAAAGGCTACAGACATATTTGTTTTCATAAAACAAGTATAAACAATGAGATGTATTTCTGGATCTTTTGAAAGTCTAGAATTGAAAGCATTCAAAATATGTTAAGCAATCTGAATTATAACTCATTTTGTAAAGCTTATAGTGCTTAGGGGAAAAAATGTACCTGGATTCACAGCTAACATGAGATTTGCAATACAAAATAAGTTAACAAGGAAGTCAATGACATAAGCCCTAGGGTAATGGTATTTGCTGGAACAAAAGAATACTATATAATAATTCCAGAGAAGGACCCTGCAACTACACAGAAAGTACATTTCTTTGAAAATGATAACTTACAGTTATCCTGTCACTTCCCACAAATATTTTTCATCAGATTGGGCACATTTCACCTGTCATAACAGTATATGAAAAACAAAGATGTTCATCATTTAAATAATTTACTGCTCTTCAATTTGAATAAAAAGAGCTTGAGAATTTTTTACTAGGTCTATGATTTCTCACACCTAAAATATAACCACTGGGCATTTGTTTTTAATTACCAACTCTACCACAAGCGCATTTCTCATTAGCAAAAAATGAATCCTATCAAACCTAGTATTAGAGTAATGACGTTTAATCCTTTGCTAGAAATCTGGCTTTTTGAATTTGTTTTCAAAACATGATGCCCACCTTAACTATGTGCTTTAGTTTATATTTGGACTAGTGTTATGATAAACCATTTTTCACTGGATATATAGCTAAGGAGTATGTTTGGTTAATTAAAGATTTATTTAAGTACTGAAGAGTACAGTTCTAGACTAAACAAATGATGCATACAAATATAAAACTGTGTAAGCACCCTGTATTGTATCCCTGCCACTTACTCAACAACAGATGAAAAAATAATTATTTCATCCTTTTTTCTCACTAGTTGCTCAATGACCTTGTTCAGCAGTTTCAGGAGTAATACGTCAATATATTAACTTTTTTAAACTTACTTATCTTAAAACTATAAGTTTGTACCTCTTAATCCCTTGTACCAATTTCACCCATCCCCCAACCAACATATTATCCATTTTAATATTTATTTGTATCTTAGCATATATTTTGGATATAAAGATCATTTTTATTTCTGCCTCTGACCAAATTCATTCTTTCAGCAACATTCTGCATAAAAGTGATAGAATATGAAAAGTTAA
>NW_024424706.1:0-1455 GCF_017311325.1 Ursus maritimus | reverse complement strand
GGGGCTTCCAAAGTGACATTCATGAGTCCTGGGGTCGGCACTCTTGTGGTTTGCAGGTTACAGATGACCACACTGAGACCAGGTGACTCAGTGAGAGACATGGCAGAGCGGGAATCCCAGCAGTAGCGTCTGGCCCCAGAGCCCAGGCTTCCAGCCACTAGGTCGCACAGCCTCTGTATTTGGGGCGGGGTCCGTCCCCAGGGAGCTCAGTGGGTCCCAAGGGCTCCCAGGTCCCACCTTGACCTGCCCCTCCCAGCCTTCCCCAGACTTCCCCAGTGCCCTGGAGCTGAGGCTTGAACCCAGGGCTCTGTCTGGGAGGGGTACAACGGGCTTGGGTCTGGAGGGCTAGGCTGGAGCTCGCCAGGTACCATACAGCTCGGGGGGCAGGGTGCTCCTGTCACAGAGAGAGCCAGTGCAGAGGTCTGGAGGTGAAGGAGAGCCTGGCCGGCTTGTGGGGAAAGCACAGGAAGGGCTCAGGGATGCCGGCATGAACGTGATGTATTTACTCAGTGTCCATTCAGTACTGCTCAAAGAGAGCCCCTCTGGTCCCGTGCTGGGGGGCTCTGGGTGTCTCCTGGTCTGGCTCATGTCCCTCCATTCCCGGGTCCTTCCCTTCCCTGCAGACAGTCATCAAGTCCTCACAGACCCCCCCATGCCAACCACTGGAGTGGAAATCTAGAACTTGTCTCTGCCCACTCCACTGCCTGCTGCCCTGGAGCGCCCACTTTATAGATGAGAATACTGAGGTCAGACACACACGCATGCCTCTTTTCCAAGTACACCCCACTAGAGCCATTCTGACCCAGAACCTGAGGTCTCCCCTCTTGACCGAACCCCGAACACCCCTCCCGCTCTGCAGGTGGAGCTCCGCATACAGCAGGCACCATCCCACGGGGCTTTCCGCCGTCGGGCAGAGGCCGTGTCTCTGCACCATCCGATTCAGCGGCCGCCAGCCCCGGGAGGCTATGGAGCCCTTGCGGTGTGGCTGTTGTGTCTGAGAAACAGGGTTTTTAATGCTAATTTAAATTTAAAAACGGATACCCTCTTCTCTGAATCAAAAACAGCTTCAAAATCGAAAGTAGGGCGCCTGGTGGCTCAGTCGCAGAGCCCATGCATCTCTTGATGTCGGGGTTGTGAGTTCGAGCCCCACGGTGGGTGCAGAGATGGCTTCAAAACAAAGTCTTGAAATAAAAAGAAAGATCAAACAAAACCAAAAGCAACCTCAATTCAATGATTGGAAACCTTCGAAGTATATTTGGAACATCCTGGATGTGTCAATCTGCTTCTTCAACTGTCCGTCTTATGGAGTCTAAATGCAGATCGAGGATCGTTGCTGGAAACGGAGTGTTCAAATTGGAGGCACACCAACCACGTGTAAAAGACACACCAGACTTCCAAGGTGCAGAATCCAAGAGACAATGTAACTATCTCAGTACTTTTTGTACTGATACATAT
>NW_024424705.1:0-1455 GCF_017311325.1 Ursus maritimus | reverse complement strand
GCTTCGGGACCTGGAGAGTCTCCTGCACAGAACATGGTGCTCATTCACTCCCTGCTGCTATCAGAATAACAGCTAACATCCATTGACCGCCTACTGTGTACCAAGCACTGTGCTCGGTACTTATTTAATCTAATAAATTATAAATTATAAACCTAATTAATTATAAACAAATGTAACTAATATAGCGTCCCTCCTCCCTTTACTGGGTAAGGAAACAGAAGCTCGAGAGGTCCAATGGCTGGCCACAGGAATGGCGGGTGAACTGGGCCAAGACCTGACCCTGCTCAGGGACCCCCTTGCTTCACCCAAGAACCATGCAGGAAATGCAGCAGGGCGACCCTGAAAGGCCAGGTCAAGTTCACCTGGAGGTGGCGACTTATGTGCAGAGCCGGGAAGACCCAGTGGTGAGGCTGGAGTGGGGAGGAGGCATGAGGTGACCAGGGACAGGTGTGAACTTGGGGTCCCGTGGAGTCACGGGTTGAGAGGAGAGCCTGAGATGGCAACCCCAGTCTCATTCTCTGTGAGGATAAGAAGAGGCAGCGGGGACCCACTTTCTAGCTGGATTCATTTCCTTTCTGCTACAAAAAAAAAAAAAAAGAAGAAGTGTGCCAAGGAACGGTTGGCCCATTCACGTCAGATGGTGTAGAAGTTTCCATGTTCAGAGGCGGCTCTCCCACAGTAGGCCAGGAACCACACAGTAGGTCCTGTGCCCCTAAGCCCCAGCCCTTAGCAGCTCCGTGGCCTTGGCCCATGTACCCCTCCTCTGTAAGCCATTGGCCCCTTGACTACAAAATGGCGGAGGGGCATGCCACTCTCCAAGAGTTATTGGGTTGGTTCCATGACAACAAATCGAGAGGGCCACCCCCTTTCCCCAAGAGTACAGTGATAATTAAGGGACACTGTAGGTGCTGACACCAGGTTGCTTGGGATTTACTGGTTTTCCCACCTTGCACCACTGGCGAGCCCTCCCTTGGTCTCCTCATCGGTAAGATGGCGGCAACAGCAGACGGTGCCTCACAAGTCATGGTGAGGGTCAAACGGGGAACCTCCCTAGAGGAGTTAGCGCATGCCTGATGCGCAGAAAGCAAGCAGTGGTGCGTGCTGGGTGTGTTCCTGCCATCATCAGCGTGCGGTGGGGCCCCCTACCCGCGGTTTCGCTTTCCGTGGCCTCAGTTACCTACGATCAACTGCGGATGACCCTCCTTCTGACGTGTGGTCAGAGGGTCATAGCGGCCTCACGCCAGGCCACGTGCCTACATCACTCCCCTCACTTCCTCTCATCCCGTGGGCACGATGTCATCTCACATTGTCACAAGAAGAAGGGCGAGGACAGTGCGGTAAGCTATTTTAAGAGAGAGGGAGAGACTATAGTCACCTAGCATTTGTTACAGTCTATTGTTATAATTGTTTTATTCTTTAATTTTTTTTAAAGATTTTATTTATTTATTTGACAGA
>NW_024424704.1:0-1455 GCF_017311325.1 Ursus maritimus | reverse complement strand
AAAAAAAAAAAAAACCCAAACAAACCAGAAACCAAACATTTTCCAGATCACTGGCTGCATGTCAGTTACCAGGGGATGTGCTAACTTGCTCAAGTAACAAAACCACATCTGGTACAGCAGCTACAAGTGGAGTCACCACTGGCTTCAGCTTACAATAACCCACCGTCATTCTCTAAGACCTATCTGTTTTCTGGCGCTAGGCAAGTTAAATAGGGGTGTGGTGGGAATCACCACCCCTGCATCCTTCAGATCATTCATGGTATCACTAATCCCTGCAATCCCTTCAGAGATGTGGTGTTGCTTTTGATTTATTATTTTCCTAGGTAGAGATAACTCTAATGGCTCCTACTTGACCTCTCCATTATAATAGCCCTCACTCCACTGATCAGAGAACCAATGTGGGGATTTTGCCAGTTGTTGCATATGTCTGTTCCAATCATACATTCTAGAACCAGGGAAACAAACACAGGGTGGGTTCAGGACCCACTGAGCCTACTGTGAGATGAAAGAACTGACCTAAAACTCCATTGATCACCCAACCTCCATTAGCTCCTATCCCACCAAATAAGAACCACAGAGGACCAAAGAAATGTTTTGAGTCTCCTGGAATTAGTGTCAATCCAGAGCCAGTGTCCAGTTGGCCCCGAAGTCTGATTATTTTCTTTTCCCCAGTGCACAATTACCCTGGTAAAGTGCCGTAGGTCCCTTTGGGGAAGGCTGGTGGAAAGATTAATAGTATAACTCTTTGGCAGAGTTCAAAGGTTCTTCCTCAAGAGGACCCATCCTCCCCTTCATTCGAGGGGTTCCATGTCTATAAACTAGCTCAAAGTTGGGAATCCATTGAGGGAGCATTATTCTCTCTTTCTATGGTTCAGAGTTTTGTTCACTTGACTTAGAATTTTTCCTCTTATACATATCAAGTAAGAATGTAGTAGACTTCTCGTCAATTTCACTTCCAAACCACCATGATGAACTAGCCAGAGCCACAGCCCTCTGTGAGTCAGAATGTTCGGATCACTGCTTTGACTCTGCTGTCCACGATAGTAGCCACACCCACTCTGCCTTTGGTGCCTAAGAGCTGCCAATGGTATCCAATCATCCCTATTGCATTTAGGTTTCCCAATTCAGTGGCATCAGATTCCACTGTAACTTCTAACCTAGAGAGAAGAACAATCACATAGCTCTTCAAGGATGCTGTGGTCTCCTCACAAATTTATTTCTCGTAGTCGTGAAAGATAACTTCTATGGGCCCTTCCAGAGGAGATGAGCAGATCTCAACTGATAACTCCACTCTAACATTCCAGCAAGCCTTTGGACCCCTTCCTCTATATTATACCAAGGAAGTCCTGACATTTCATCCTCATGTAGTGTTAGCCACCTTTTGGTCCATGTTTCAGCCAACCAACCCAACAAACTGTTAGAGCCCTGTCTAACCTCACACCCCCACCCCCGCCA
>NW_024424703.1:0-1456 GCF_017311325.1 Ursus maritimus | reverse complement strand
TGTCAAATAAATAAATAAAATCTTAAAAAAAAAAAATTATGAAGAATTTCAAGATGGCAGCCACAGAGCAAGGATCTCTGAGGTCTGGGCCCCATGTGACTGCACAAGTCTCTGGTCAATGAAGCCAGCCCTGCCAACATCCTACAAGGGCCTGCCCTCCCTAGATATCTCCCCACCTTGTGTAACTTTCTGTCTACTCCCCACCCGAAGTTATATTACAATCACATTCTAAACTAGTCTAAAATGCCCCAGCTAATCCTTTATGAGCAGGGATCCCCACCTGTGCTTAAGCTACATTCACCATGAGTCAGACCTGCCCACGGGTGTCTGCAAAACCAGGAGCAAGTCGGCCCAGAGTCTCTGCCAGGGAGAATGAGGAACCTGCTAGAAAGGAACACTTCCAGAGGAGCAGGGTGGTCCAGCAGTGACTCACCAAGTCCTGGGAAGAGAGATCCTAGGGGTCTCCAGCACCAGTGACAGTGGGTTTGCTTGCTGCATCCACACTGACCAGTGGAGCCTGAGACAGTTACGCTTACACAAACATAAGTCACCCTTGAAGATTCCAAGCACCTGGGTGACACTCTGAAAGGAGCTGGAATTGCAACAAGTTCACTGGTAGCTTCCAGGGTCAGAAAAATAGCTGGCGAAACGATGAGCTCACTCTCACCTCTTTGGTTCCTGTGTCCAGGGTTTTCTGGAATTCCAGCTAACCCACCTGCCCTGTAACATTTACTTACAGAGGCAAAAGTTTTCTAACACAGAGGGACAGCCGTTTATGAGACCCCAAGACATTATCATATTTTGGAAAGAAGGATCGCTTTTTATTTTATTTTTATTTTATTTTATTTAAGAGACAGCGTGCGAGAGAGAGCACTGGGTGGGAGGGTACCATTAAATACCACTAAATACCAATGTAGTGTCATGTCACATACTCTAAATTTAGTATTTTCATTTTAATTTAGTTCAAAACACTTTCTAATGTATCTTTTGGATTCTTTGATCCATGAATTTTTTAGAAGTATGTTGCTTAATTGCCAAAGATCTGGGAAGTTCCCAGAGATCTCTCTGTTACTGATATCTCATTTAATTCCATTATGATCAGATAATATATGTTTTATAACTAGAATTCTTTTCAATGTATTGAGACTTTTTTATGGCCCAATAGCTGGTCTATCTTAGTAAATGTTTTATGTGCACTTGAAAAGAAGATGTATACTGCTATTGTTAATTGTAGTTTTCTGTTAATGTCTTTTAGGTCAAGGTGGTTAATAGTGTTTTTCAGGACTTCTATATCCTTGCCAATTTTTCTGTCTATTTGTTTTATTCATTATTGAGAGAGGGGTATTGAAATCTCTGACATGATTGTGGCTTAGCTACTTCTTACAGTTCTATCAGTTTTTGCATTATGTATTTTGTTTTTTGTTTTGTTTTGTTTTTTTAAGATTTTATTTATTTA
>NW_024424702.1:0-1456 GCF_017311325.1 Ursus maritimus | reverse complement strand
TTGTTTGATTCCACATACAAGTGAAATTACATGGTCCTTGTTTTTCTCTGCCTTATTTCACTTAACACCATACCCTCTAGGTCCACCCTTGTTGTCTCAATACAAGAAATTGTAAAGATACTCTGGGCAGTAGAGAGCAGAAAAGAAAGTTCATCTTTTTCACAACTTATTAAGGATCATACAGAGCTCACTGGGCTGTTGTATGTTGTTGTTTTTGCTGTGGGGATGACGGGAGTGGTGGTTTTCCCATGAGGGCTGAGGGTCAAGCAATGATTTGGATTTTTTAAAGTAAAAAAGTTTTTTAAATGACTAAATAAGTAAGCCACGGAGATGAGAAGTACAGCATAAGGAATATAGTCAATAATATTGTGATAATATGGTGTGTTGACAGATGGTGACTCCACTTATCTTGGTGAGTACTGAGTAAAGTACAGAATTGTCGAATCGGTATGTTGTGCACTTGAAATGAACATTGTATATCAATTACACTTCAAGGATAAATAAAAATCTTTTAAATAAATGAATAAAGAACAATGTTGCTGGCTCAAAATTTGGAGTAGCAGTGGGGGCAAAGAGAAGTGGATAGGTTTAAAAATATTCAGGAAGCAGAAGTGGCAAGATTTTGAATTGATTGTGTATCGGGAACCAGGAAGAGAGAAGATGCCTCCGACTTAACATGCTTAAAGTGGAATTCCTGTTCTTCCCCCAAACTTACTGCCTTCGTTCGCTGCAGATCTCAGTGAGTGGATCAGCACGCTGGCACAGAGTTAGCATTCATTGATTGTCTTTGGAGTGAAAGAATAAATGAACAGAGTAGAAATACAGCCAAACAAAGCATTCACCGGTGCCTGCCAAACAGCCAGTCCTAAACTCACCCTCAAGGTCGGCTCAGCAGAAGTCTATCACAATTTCCCTCTCACTTTATCAACCGTTTGGAAAATCACCAGGTCCCATGTCCAGAAGAACACCCACCTTCCTATCAGGCACTCCTTGCCTAGAGCCTGCAGGTGTGGCACAGACCTGGAACCTCTTGTCCTGTAAATTCTGCACATGAGGGCAATGGCAGATTGTACAGCCCATATGCGCACAGGGGATGTTTGGTGTTGTAGGAACGAGGTCACAATGGCACCCAACCTGTGGATCTATGTTCACTTTGGCTTCAACCGCAAAGAGACTCTTGTTCCAAAGAGGTGTATTAATCCAGCCCCTCCCCCCACCCTCATCCTGGCAGGCAAACAATACAACTGCCAGAAACACTACAGACACCAAGCGTCAGTTTGGATATTTTCTTGCTTCTCCCAGGGCTGACAAGCAGAGATACAGAACTGCTTGTGGTTTCTGGTACAGATACCAAAACCAGGAAGTGATCTGTCCCACTGCAGGTTTCCCAGAAATAAGAATGAGATGGGCCATGCAAAGGATGCCCCCCGGACTCAACCAACCCAGCCAACATTCC
>NW_024424701.1:0-1456 GCF_017311325.1 Ursus maritimus | reverse complement strand
GAACCACCATACTGTTTTCCATAGTAGCTGCACCATTTTACATTCCCACTCAAAGAAAAACCTAAATTTCCAAGTAAAACTGTCAGTGGGAGTAGAGTTAATAAAAAGTATATGTATGTACGTATTATATGCACAACTTTTTGAATAATTCTATAGTCTAAATTATTCTAGAGGAATAATCAAATAAATTACAGAAAATAAGACTTAAGCAAGCATGTCTTTAGGGGCACTGTCATTGATGCAGATCCTATTTTTTAAAAGAAATAATAGAGTACATGGATTCTAAGAACGCTGATTCTCGTGCAGATGAGTGGAATGGCAAACGGCGCCTCTGTGCTACACTGGGGGGTTATATATGTGGGAGATTGGGTTTCCTGGGAGATGGAGTTTGGTGTGCAGGAAATCTTAAAGAAGTAAAGTTAGAATAAACACCTCTGGGTAAATGAAAGAAGCAGGAACGTGCACTGAATTAAATTGCAGTGACATCACAACAAAGGCCTTGGGCAACCCCACAGACGGGGGCCGGATCTGGACGGGCCTTTAGAATTGCCTCACGTTGGCCTAAGGGACCCAGGCCTCTGTACTCCAGCAGTCGTAGGACTTGGGTTGTTCTTCAGGAAGAAAGCGCAATTTCAGGTGTGGCACCTCTCCTTAGTCTATGGCATGGGCCCAAAAGAGAATCTGCTGAGAAGTGTCAGCCACTACACTGCAGCCTCACGATGGCCTGCTGCTGGGCCCACCTGACCTGAGGATTCGGGGAGTCGCAGCTCCTGATGAGCGGTTCTGGGGGCGTTGTCTCTGGATGTTCCACGGGCAGCACTCCATTGTTCCTGGGGATCAGTAGCATGCCAGGAGCTCTTCTGTAAAAAGTATATAGTTCTGCACTGCAGATAGTATGGCTATGCTCCAGACCCTAGGGGTCTAAATTGTAATTATCATGCTGGGGCCGCCATAAACTACATGCACACAGCTGATTTTTCCACACCCGCGGTACTTCTGCCGTGGCGTCTGCCAAGTTGTAGGACCCTCACAGCAGAATCCCTGGTGCTGGAGGCTGGACGTGCTGGTGAGCCGTTTTCTGCTCTGGAAAGCACACAAAGCTGGCAGGCTTGCTTGTTTGTCAGCTCGTGTGTGGGGTAGAGCAGCATTCCCAATCAGCAGTGAGCTGCCTCCGGAAACTGGAGCTGTGTTTTCTTCTCAGTGGTGAGAGTTGCGAAGTGTAAATGTGTCTTGTATGATCGAGGAGATGTGCTAGCCTGTCTCAGAGCGCTGAGACCTTCACTTCTGCGGTCCTGCGGAGTGCATGGATACTGTCTACTGGCGGGTCATCCGGTGTGCTTGCCACTTGGTGCTTATTTGGTCCAGTTAACATAATTCGTCAATAGAGTAGATGTAGAAGATTGATGTGATGCTGTGTCGGCTGTCCAAGGGATCCCGATCCACTTAGACTATGTTA
>NW_024424700.1:0-1457 GCF_017311325.1 Ursus maritimus | reverse complement strand
CTTCGTGCATTGATTCAAACTCCCGGCGTTTGGGACCCTTTTGTGAAGAGTTACGTAGAGGCAAGTAGCCTTCTCATTAAGTTTTATTAGCTTCATTTTGTTATAAGCCTTATCTTTATGATCAGAAGGCAACTAAGTGGAGAAAATTGTTTTAAAAACAGAGGGGGCGCCTGGCTGGCTCAGTCAGTGGGGTGTGTAACTCTTGACTTCCAGGTTGTGAGTTTGAGCCCTGCGTTGGGTATAGAAACTACTTAAAATAAAAAAATAAAAATTTTTTAAAAATTAAAAAGAGAGAATATGTCTCTTTTTGGTCCGAATAATTTTTATTTTACTAATGTAAATGTTACTTTTTTTTTTCCCCTTCACCACTGGATAATGTGTCATGGTGAAATATTTATAAAATAAATATCAATATAGTTTATAAATGTTAATTCTATACTATTTTTACTGAACTTAGAAGAAAAGCAGAGAGAGATATTTTACGATTTGGTGGGGATAGAGAAGACCAGGGGACAAAAATCTGAAAGTGGGTCACAATATGTGGGATGAAGACTAATGACTCTTAGGAAGTTCATTAGGGTGCCATGCCGTGTCATCTCACAGTCAGTGTGAAAAGGACAGGGAACCTTGGCATGGGCACTAGGAATAAATCTTCAAAATAATTGGCTTTTTGAAAGTTTCCTGGATGCTAACCTGATAATTATGTTGTCAAAAGATAATGTCTGAAACCACACGGCAGTGAATCTGGAAATTCCTGCATATGCGTGGGAATGAAAGGAAGAGAATTCTAGCTCCCATGAGCTCCTTTTGTGGCTGAGATTATCTCGGGCACTGAGGTTAGTTGCTTCGTATGGTCTTTTTCAGTTGTTAGTGTGCCCTCCTTTGAGGACTTCGTTTCTTATAGGAATAGTTCCTAGGTTGAAGTTGCTGCATTTTGCAGTAACAAAAATGTGATAAGGAAGAAATGGGAACCCACTTAACACCTGTGTTGTAAGTGATCTGTGTTCCATCGAGGTTGTAACACACACTGGTGGAAGTGAAAACTGGCATTTCTATTGTTCCCTTTACAGTAAGTACTGTTTGTCACTTTAATGAATTTTTGTACCCATCAACAGTGTTAAGTTGTGCATTATCTTTCATACAGCTATCTTACAGAATTTAGCTAAGACATGATGACTTATTTTATATAGATGCTGGAATTCTATGGGGATCAAGATGGAGCCCGAGAGGTACTCACCAATTATGCCTACGATGAAAAGTTCCCATCAAACCCAAATGCTCATATCTACTTATACAACTTTCTAAAGAGAGAGAAGGCACCAAGAGAGAAACTGATAAGTGTGCTTAAGGTATAAAATGTTTACTTCAGTGCTTGAACTGGGTTGGGCATCTGCTTTAACACATCCTTAGGGGCGTCTGGCTGGCTCAGTTGGTGGAGCAGGCAACTCTTGATCTCA
>NW_024424699.1:0-1457 GCF_017311325.1 Ursus maritimus | reverse complement strand
GCCCTGGTGGCCCAGAAAAGGGACCGCACATGGCCCCTGAAGTGGGGAGTTGTGAGCTGTGGTGAACCCACGCGACCTCGCTGGGCCTTTTTCACCTGCCGAGTGGGGGTCAAGGTCAACAGAGCACAGGGGAACTCCCCAGCTCCCACGTGCTCTGGGCCTCCGTTAGCGCTGCAGCTGAGATCTCGGGAAGGGAACACACACACGTGCACACACGTGTGCACGCACACACATCATTCGTCACAGACAAATGAACCAAATACTGAAGAGAACCAGGAGACCAACGAAATGCTTTGGTCTCTGGATCACAGCCTTCTTCACGTACAAAATACAGGGATGGCTTACCTAGGCTCTAAGTTTCTTTTCAGCTCTCTAGAACTCTCTTCGTTTTTAAAACGAAGATGAATTTCCCCGACTGCCTCCTTAATTCAAAGTTTTAGAACCATTTTTTATATAGTTCCATGGAGTCATACCTCAAAGGTCCGACCACGGGAAGACACAAAAAACCCCACGGAAGAGCCCGAGGAAGAGAAGGTTCCCACCTTGGATCAAATTTAAGTCAATTTAAATATGACGATTATGTCATTTAAATGTCCATTTCATTACCGAGGAAATCAGTGTCCTGGGTGGATCCTGTTGGTTTTATTCTCTGGTTACCCCATATTCTATTTGCCTTGACTTAAGGCTCTTACAAGCCCTTTATCAAAGGTGTGTAGAAACACGCCACAGATGAGTCTGTCCAGTAAGAGAAAGCCCTCTTTGGAATCCATGCACTGCGCGGTCGTAACAGAACGTTTAATTCCTTTCTCGCTTAGGCTTCGGGTCCTGAGTGAGTGGTCTCTGGGAGCCCGTGGGTACCCTTCCACCCTCAGCCGGCCTTGCCTGGTTCCTCCAGGAGGGGGCCTGCTGCAGCAGGAAAAAATGACCTTTGTTCTGCTTTCTGGACTTGAACACTGGGTGAGGCAGAGGAAGGCAACTGCTGTGGGCTCCCTGCTTTTTGAGCAGCTCCTGCCGATAGCACGAATCCGTTCCATACAAACTGCTCTTGGTTCCCTTTTCCCCAAGCTACTGGAAATAAGCTCCTTGGGTTGATGTACATGAAAGGACAAGGAGAAAGGATGGGAAGAAGGAGGAGGGAGGCAGGCGGAGCTGGAAAACGGAGTTAGAACCGGGGCTGAGCCTACTCTTAGAGGACAGGACCCACATTGTCTAGCTTCACAGTCTCAGCAACTGGCCGGGGACCCTGGCACCTGGCAGGTCCTTAGTAAATATCTGCTGAATTGATTGGACTCATGTGGTAAGCTGGACTTTCACTGGACCAAAGAGATTGAACTTGATGCTTCTGCTTATCTTAACTTAGTTTCCTTTCATCTGGTGTCCATACAACACGATTTTAATGTAACACGTTCTTGTTTAAAATTTTTTTTTAAGATTTTATTTATTTATTTGGCAGAGAG
>NW_024424698.1:30811-31275 GCF_017311325.1 Ursus maritimus | reverse complement strand
ATATGTAAGTAATAAAAGTGATAAATCTTACCATTTTTAGATGACAACATTCTTTCACTTGAAAATATTTTACTAAAAAAATAACAGATAAATTTATATTTCTTATAATCTGTGAATTTGGAGCCAATTATAAACCTGTTTCCTTATTTTCCCAGGGTAGAAATGCCCAAAACAAACAAAAACTAAAAAAATAACAGATAAATTTATATTTCTTATAATCTGTGAATTTGGAGCCAATTATAAACCTGTTTCCTTATTTTCCCAGGGTAGAAATGCCCAAAACAAACAAAAATACAGAGCTAGACCAGTATTTGAATCTTAGTATAATAATGTTGAGTATCTATGAAATCATATAATTTCTTTTTTTTTTTTAAAGATTTTACTTATTTATTCGACAGAGATAGAGACAGCCAGCGAGAGAGGGAACACAAGCAGGGGGAGTGGGAGAGGAAGAAGCAGGCTCC
>NW_024424698.1:18468-30786 GCF_017311325.1 Ursus maritimus | reverse complement strand
AACTAAATAGAAAAATTTTAAGGATATTTAATTACCATTTACCAACATATATTGAGTGCCTTTTTGTGCATTACATACTGTGCAAGGCAATAGAAAATACAAATAATAATAGATGATAAATAGGTAGCAGAATATAATCTTTGTCCCCAAATAATGTACAATATGGCTAGAGAATAGATTAGATTATACAATGAGGAATGAGAACTCAGAAGAGTGAACCTTAACCCCAGCTGGGGTGGGACCCAGGGAGAATGGGGTATGGCTTTCTTTAGGAAGAGTTGATCCCAGCAAGGTTCGTAGGGATGATAACAGCATTGCAGAGAGAAAGGGTGGAAATTACAAAATGTAGAGAAAATACAGTACAGCAGAGGCAATTGAAAGGTGTTTAATGTTGCTCAGGTAGTTCCAAAAATGATTTGAGAAAAGCATGTTGGAAAATGAAGTCATAAATAATCTTTTAGACTCTTGCAAGACTTGCAAAGATTTAAGACTTAACCTCTACTCTAATTAGAGAGTTCTTTTGAAGGCATTTAAAAAGTCTGATTGTAAAACCAGCACTGAGTGAAATGTATTTGAAATGTCATTCAGAGAACAAGTGAGAGTATCAAAGGTAAGACCAATTAGGAAGGCAGGAAGAAAGTTGTAAACATCATCAGATATCCAGGAGCTAGTGGAGGGTGAAAAATATCTAAGTGTCCACACTCCCTCAATATATGATAGCCATGTTGTGCACTTCACTTAAAGCAGCCAGCATGTGGCTTTCTGGAGCTGTAAGTAAGTGTGCTTTGCCTGCCTCACACCCCGCCCTGCTCTGTCTCTCTCCTGCTGCCAGCCTCACAGCTGCTGCATCTCTCCCCAGACCTAGCTGCACATGGTTCCTGGCTTTGGCTTTGCCCCATACGCATTATTATCTCTGAATGACGGTATGTGTTTCCTCCAGTCCTGTCCTACTCAGTGCTCCAGAGTAGGTAGGACACCATATGGTTAATGACAGGTAGAAAAGACAAAATGATTTATTAGAAAGATATTTATGATGTAGGTAGGGGGATGGTGAATGAGAGATGGTGCTTTTTACGGAGGAGTAAGAAAAGATTTATCAACCACAACTCTGCTCACAACAACAGAACAGGAGATGGTATCATTTATTGATTTAGAAAATATACAAGGAGCCAGCATCATAACCCAAGGACAAGGTATCCCGCTTGTATCTATTGAGATGGAAGTGCCGATACCAGATGGCAATTCCCTAAAAAGCAGCTCAATCTCTGAGGTTATGGAAAGACAGGTTGGGAGTAATGAACATGTTAGCAGTAGAAACCATGGCAACAGATGAACCATTTAGATGAATTGCACAGAAGCAGAGGAGAAATTCTTGGACATCAAACTTGCAAATATGGGCAAAGGAAAGGGAGCATAAAGAAGGATCTGAGAGGTCAAACAAGATGAGAGTATTCAGAAGAGTGACAAACAGGGTATCAAATGTAATGAGTAGCATGTAAACTGCCACATGTTCTTTGGAATAGCGGACATTATATCAGTGACCTTGGGAAAGGACTTCCTGTAAGTGACTGGAAGTTGGATTAAAATGGAAAATGAGGAAGCGAGGCATTACAGGTTATTCTTCAGCTTGTAATTGGTAAGGTAAAAGCTGAAAGACAAAATTTTATAATTAAAAATTATCTTCTTTCTTTATTGAGTAGGATAATCTAGCAATGAAGGAAAGATAGAAGATTTGGAAGAAAGAATATGATGAATGAGTCAAGTTTCTGAAGGAAGCAGGATGTAGTATCCAGATTGGAGGAGTTGGGATTGAGCCAAGAACGAAGGGAAGAATGGTAATCTCTCTCAGGCCAGAGGAACAATTGGCAGTGATGTGTGGAAGAATGGAGATAGAGTCTTCAAGGACAAGGATTAACTATTTAGCAGTATAGGGTAAAAAAGAATGTTTTCTAAGTTTGGAAAATTAAATAAGTGACAGTGATAAGAGGCATGTCATTAAAAACATTTACAAGCAACATTCACTGACTACTGTGTACTAGATATTGTGTCAGCCAGTTGGAAGTAGTAATTAAAAGGTCACCTATAAAATTGAGGAATTAATAATGAAGAATAACATTTTTAAATAAGAAACCTTTGGTGATGAGTATCCCAAAGGGGAAATCGTTTCTAAACAATTTTTTAAATAATTCAGGATATTATAACTTTCCTATTACTAAATGGGAGAAAAGTAGGAGCTGTGTGTTTCTACCTGCATTAAAGCTCTGATCATGTTCTCAAGTAGAATGTGTAGTTCAATGCAGAGACATCTGAAATCATAAAAAATGTCTAAAAATAACTGCCACCACAAAGCTGCTTTGATGAGAGAACAGATGGTTGACAGCACGGAGTTTCTATAAGCAGGTAGGAAAACAACGTATGTTAGCAAACAACATCCGTGGTAACAAGTCTAGAATCCCTCAAGAGGATATTTTCCTTTTATTGGTGGGCAAACATTTAGCAGTTTTGATTACCAGAGCGTCTTCTAACCTGGTGGTGCCTACCGCTAGAGTGTTTTCCAGAGAGCATTTCATATAGCTCATATTACCTGTAAAATATTTCATCTAGACAGCTTTATCAAAAAGTATTTAGTACTTTTATGGGTTAGGCATTTAGGGTATGTGTTCCAAAGCACATACAATTCTTTCCAGATTCCTGAGAGAGGTAACAGGGGGGAAAATGAATTTATGGAATTGGTACAGTAGCCCTAAAAAAAAAAAAACAAAAAAGATGTGCTGAGAAGTTAGAAGTAAGATTTGACTGCAAAAGAAATAGATAATTATTCCCGTGATGTATTACGGTTCTGCATATAATTAAATTTACATGAATGGTCCTTCTATCAGTTTTCTATTGCTACCATAACAAATCACCACAAACTTGGTGGCTCAAACCAACAAAATTTATTATCTTAGAGTTCTAGAAGAAGTCAGCAAGGATCTCACTGTTAAAATCAGCATGTTAGTTGGGCTGTATTCCTTTCTGAGACTATAGGGTTGGAGTATTTCCTTGCATTTTCCAGTTTCTAGAGGCCACTCAACATTCCTTGGCTCCGGCCCTTCTTCCATCTTAACAGCCACCAATGTTAGACATCTTTCTGGCCATTCTCAAATGGCCACATTTCCCTCTCTGACTCTGTCTTCTGCCTCCTTATACATTTAAGAGCCCATGTGGTTACATTGGGCTCACCCAAATAATCCAAGATAATCTTTCCTATCTCAAGGTCCAACTGTAATTATCTCTAATGGTTCCTTCTGCCATATAGAGTATCATATTCATACATCCCAGGGATTAAGATGTGGGCATCCTCGGGGCCATTATTCTGCCTACCACAGACCTATTAAGCTTAATAAAAGTTGGTAACAGGAAAATGAAAAAAGACAAAAATAATTCAGATAATGCTGATTATTTTAAAGCAGATTTTAAAAAATATAGATATATTTCAGTGAGATGAAACTAAGTTTTATATTCCCTGTGACCCCAGCAGTACCTTTCTACTTGAATAACAAATGATAAGAACTAAAAAAATGTATAGAAAGACCGAGGAAATAGTGAGGCACACCAGACAAGAAAGCAAAACACTTATACGATGATATGGGCTCACTTACAAACTCTGAGATCTAGGAAAAGTCATAATTTTAAATGTAAAATGGGAATATCAGTTACCACTATTGATATATGCATAGGTACTTTGTAAATATAATTTCATTCTGCCTACCTGAAAATTACGTTGTAAAATCCATACGAGCAATCTGCATGTGAAGGTTCTTTTGTAAATTATAAAACACCGTGGATTTTTACAAGATTTTGAAGGCACTCCACATATTTTACCAGCGATTTAAAAGAAACTCTGTGATATATTTGCTATTTGTTATTCTTATTTGTTAGTTGTAGGATTCTGGATTATTCTTTTTAAATATTACAACAACTGAGATTGACAGATGTTTGTTGTCCTAATTCATATATTAACAGATTCCACATTCTAGTGCTCTAGAAATAGAATTCTTTCCCTCTCACCTCTTGGTGCCCACTGTATTTATTTGTGAATTAAGGAATTCAACTCCAAGGGAAAGCCTGTGACATAATTTCATATCTCAGTTGAAACCTTAGCCTCTAACAAAGTGAAGAAAGAGGCTACCAATGTGAGGAGAGTGGTCAACTTGAAGGAAAAGAAGAAAACTTGGACACAATTAATTCCAGAGATTTATAAAGAACTGGGATGTAAACCAGTAATTCTGACAACTTGGAGTTAGATTTCAGTTTGTTTTGGTTTGGTTTTAGAGGAAATTACACACAGTGTGGAATTTTTGCCAATGCAATGGTATCTGTCGTACAATGAAAAAATTCTTACACTTGACCAACGAGCATATAAAAAGATGCTCAACATCATTAATCATCAGAGAAATTCAAATCAAAACCACACTGAGATATCACCTCACACCCAATATAATGGCTACTATTAAAAAAAAAAAGGAAAAAACAAAACCCCCGGGAATTACAAGTGTCAGCACGGCTGCAGACAAATTAGAATCTCTGTGTACTGTTAATGGGAATGCAAAATAATGCATATGAAAACAACGTAGGTTCCTCAAGAAAATTAAAAAATAGAAACACAGTATGATTCAGCAATGCCACTTCTGGGTATTCATCCAAGAAATAAAACAAAAAGTGAAAACAGGATCTTGAAGAGAGATTTGCATGCCCACATTCATTGCAGCACTAGTCAAAATAAACAAGAGGTGGAATCAACCTAAATGTCTATCAGCAGATAAATGGATTTTAAAAATGTAGTGTATACATAACATCAGAATATTGTTCAGCCTCAAAAAAGAAAGCCTGTTACATGCACAACATGGATGCACCTTGAAGGCATTGTGCTGAGTGAAACAGGCCGTTCACAACGACACAGTTACTGGACGATCCGCTTATCCAGGGTATCTGAAGTAGTCCAGTTCTAGAAACAGAAGGTAGAATGGTAGTTACCAGAGGCTAGGGGTCAGGGAGGAAAGGGGAAACTGTTGTTATTTAAGGAGTATAGAGCATTTTGTTTGGTTTGTTTTTTGGTTTTGTTTTTCGGGTTTTATTTGGCTTGGTTTTTACAAGATGAAAAAAGTTCTGGCAATCTGCCTCACAACACTGTGAATAAACTTAACACTACTGAATCGCACACATTTAAAAATGGTTAAGATGTAAATATTAAAAAGGTCTCAAAAATTGCAGATGTCCTCCTGAATAGATACAGACCTGATGAGCACATGGTTGAACCAGCAAAGGCCTGGGGTCAAGATGAAGAGATGCTACTGGCAATAACTTAAAATGTATGTGAAAAAAGAACGTGGCGTCGTGAGCTCCTGGGCAGATGCCTGTACATCACAGCAAAGGATTAAATGATACCAATGTAGTAACTCCAGAGTAAACACCCTCCCCCCACCCCCACAAAGATGCTGGGTGTATACCAGACCTACTCAGCTTCCTGCCACGGACATAGAGTTTGCCTCATGGACAGATACCCTCCTAGGGCAGAAAAGGGAAGTGAGGAAAAAGAAACTATTAAATATATTTTACCTAAGAAAGCAAAAACAACAAAAACGTGTTATTCCATTGCAGTAATCATTTAAAATCTAATAGGGAGTTGTATTTTAAAATGTTCAATATTTAAAGTGAAGGGAGACAATCTTGTGACTGAAACTCTTATTAACTGGCAATTTAAATCTAGCCACCTGCTGAAAGGTGGTCTCATAAGAGCATGGCCAGAGAGTAACAACTGTGTTTTCAAGATACCTAGTTGTAGTGTATGTTAACATGAGTATCCCTTTTCTCAGTTTTGACTGAGGCTCAAGCTAGCAACGGCCAGTCATGCCCACGTTGCAAAACAGGATATGAGTTCACTGAAGCAGACCTTGTCATAATTTTCGCTGAACTTTAGAAGACTACCTGCCTCTATTCTTTTAAAAATGTTGGAGAGAATATTAGAAAGGACTTTTTTTTTTTTTTTAAGAAGAGATGTTGGAATGCTCTTGTCTCACTACTGTGCTTTGAGGAATTTTTGAGGCCAAAGATGCATAGGATGGATACACTCTACGCCTATGTCAGGAGGTAGGTGGCTCCTTGGATTAGTCCAGAGTCCTGGGATGTTCTCTTGAGCTGCTTTAACAAGGTACTGGAGAATAAGTGGCTTATACAACAAACTAGAAGTTGGGAAATCTGAGATCAAGGTGTGAGCAGATTTGATGTCTGGGGAGGACATTCCTTCCTAGTTTACAGACAGTGCCTTCTTGCTGAATCTTCATATGGTAGTGAGAGGGAAAGGAACTGGATAGTCTTTTCATCTCTAAGAGATGAAAATCTCTTATACCAATGCTATCATGGAGGTACCACTCCTAGACCTCATCCAAACCTAGTTATCGCCCCAAAGTCCCCACTCCAAAAACCATCGTATTGTGGATTAAGACTTCAACACATGAATTTTGGGAGGTCATGAATATTTGTGCATAGTCAGTACCTACTCTGGAGGATAAACCACTGGTCACATTTAATCCTTGGCTAACTTATTGACATCTGTCCTTGTGAGCCCATAGTCATTGTTCTTTTGTTTGTTTATTTTTGCTTTTGTTTTTTTGGGGGGGTTATTTTTAATTTTTTTAATTTTTTAATTTATTTTTTAATTTTTTTATTATGTTAATCACCATACAGTACATCCTTAGTTTTTGATGTACTGTTCCATGATTCATTGTTTGTGTATAACACCCGGTGCTCCATGCAATATGTGCCCTCCTTAATACGCATCACTGGCCTAGCCCAATGCCCCACCGCCCTCCCCTCTAAAGCCCTCAGTTTGTTTCCCAGAGTCCATAGTCTCTCGTGGTTCATTCCCCTCTGTTTAACCCCTTCATTCTTCACTTCCTTCTCCTACCGATCTCCCTGCTATTCCTTATGTTCTACAAATGAGTGAAACCATATGATAATTGTCTTTCTCTGCTTGACTTATTGCACTTAGCATTATCTCCTCCAGTTCCGTCCATGTTGCTGCAAATGTTGGGTAATCGTTCTTTCTGATCATAGCCCTTGTTCTTTGATTTGCTTTTGAAGTCCTCACCAGTGGTCACCACTTCATCTTGACTCAAGATGTGGCAGAGGAGAGGGGCAGAGAGATAGTGTGCTGGTCTGAGTTTCATCTAAGATCCTGTCCAGGACTTTGTAGAAGTACTGGGTGCATCAAGAAAGGGGTAAATCTGCAGATTCCTAGGAGCTGAGGGGGCAGACATATGGTTGTCCACAGAGTGCAATCCTGTATTCCTAGCACCATGAACAGAAAGTCATAATGCCTTCTATTTCCTGACTGTTTGAGGGCACATAATTCTTATAGGACACCAGAAAAAGATAATGGGTGCATTTATAACCATTCAGCAAATATTGGAATTGAGTATCAAAGCTTGCTTTGTTGCAAGGGGAAGTTTTGTGTCCCCTTCTGCCGTGCTTGCATTACGATAGCTAGCATTTCTTGCTCTCTCTGCCCACTGAGACAGAGCTAGAAGAAGAAGAAGGGAAAACTAGTGCATGAAGAAAGTGAAAACATTTACTGAAGCAGAGACTTTACCATGTCCCCCAAAGAAATAATTGGTAGATTGAAAATAGCTGACAGTGTCCATCCTGTGAGTTAGCATAGACTACTCTAATTAAATAGAGAAATATTTCAATGATTATTCCAAATATACATATTACATCTAATATGTCTATATGAATTTTAAGTAGTTGCTCCCCAGAAAGCACTAAGGACTGCTTTGTACAGCACTAGAAATGGTCTTGAATGCCAAAAAGTTCCGTCAAAACCCACAAAGCTATTTGATATACAGTTCTCCTGGAAAAAAAAAATCCCACAAGGTATCGTATATTGACTTGCTTAAACACACTGCCCCCAGATGAAGCAAAATAGAGATTTAAGCCAGAGATAAAAAATTCATTCCTTCATATAGATTATATCCAAAAGGAAAACATTGGAAATTAAAGATGTTATAGCAATTGTAAGTTGAAATTTCTTTGCATCAAGTCAAAATATGGATATATTTGGAGAGAAGAGAGTATGAGAAATTGTCCTAAAGGTGACTGATAAGGAATTGTGAATTTTTAAATTGAGTTTGGACAAATGAGTTAGGCCAACTTTAAAATGACTATTCTCAAATTAAGCCCATATTTAAAGTATAAGACTTGGAAATTTAAGGTCCCTCAGAAAAAAATATTTAGCACATTGGCTCCATTTGACTATTTTATGAAGATTTTTTAATCTTAGAACTAGGGTTGTCTTTTTAAAATTAATTCCTTTAAATGTGTGTGAAATCATAATGCTAAAAACATACAGAGATAGCTCAGGGATTTTTCGTATTCCTCAGTGGGTCATGGTGCTGCATAAAAAGAGGAGTAATGTGGCACAGATTATTTTACAGTAAATGTTCACTCCTGGCAGGATTTCTGATTTCTGGGATGGCAATAGGCAAGAGTTTTCCCAGAATTGTGGAATGTAAGGGAACCCTCTGTCACGGGCATGTGATCCAGAAAATTGTCTGAATACTTGCAACAACGATACCAAAGTCTCAGAAAATATTTAGTGGAACCTCAGTATCAGCTGTATTACTATTGTGACCTTCTCGCTGACCTGATTGATTTTTCTGAAATACAAGTAAACATCAGCATTGTCTCCTGTCTCCAAAATGTAAATACAAATTCATGGTATGCACAAGAAACAAGTATTTAGAGGTCCCGAAAGTGTGTTTGTAGTGAGTATGAGCTCTTGCAAAGTTAACATACAAAATGCAAGGCCAATAGCATATGGTGGTGCAAACTAAAATTGAAAGATTACAGTCATTAATGGAAACATTCAATGCTTCTGGATGCACACTGATTATCAAATTCACTCATAGAAGAGTTTTATTATTTATTATCTAGTAAAAACCAAGCTATGTATTACCGGTAGATAGTCCTGAGACTGCAATCAATATGGAAGGATATTTGATAATATTTAAGTTTGCTGAATTGGGTGTGCATTGAAAAGGTAACAGCACTGCATGAAAATTCTAGCTTTTGTTTTTTTTTTAAGCTTGAGTTCATGCATGATTGCATACCAACTGAAACATTATGCAGAACTAGTACTGCAAATATAGCCTGGGGTCATGGTGGTCTCTTTGACATGCCTACCTCTGTTATTCTGCTGAATTCATGACTCTGGAAGGCTTAACGGCCCTAGGTGCACTTTTTAAGGAATTAGTGATCATAATGAAAATCACAGCCCTTATTCTCTGCCGCATGGGTTGTGCCACATGCATGGCCAAATGTAACAGGGCTGGGGAGGAAACAATGCTTTTGCCTCAGGAATTTGACCCTATTCTGAATTTTACTCATGCCTTTAGAGGTTCATGGACTTTCCTACTGCTTGAAAGAGTACAAATTCTAAATGATGGCTTCAGATGAAAACAGAAACGCAGGCATTGCTTGGGTCAGCATTTTGAATGGACACTTGTTCTCTTCTTTCATTATTGAGAAGCCTAGCATCTTCTAAGTTCACACAGGCAGAAGCTGTCATAATAATAGCAGCTTTTTGAAGTGACTATAACCAATTAACCAGCACACAGTATGTATGTTTCCTATCAGGGTTTCCATGCTTTACTAGCTACCCGTTTCCTCTCCAATTTAAAAATCTATTTATGATTATAAGTAATCCTAAATATGGATCATGTGATTATTTTTCTTCTAGAAATCTGTACGAATCTAATGGACTAAATATATGGCCTAAATACACACACACACACACACACACACACACACACACACAGAGAGTCTCCTGGAAGAATAAAACATTTATATCTTCTGATATCCCTATAAGCAAAAAGTAATTTAAAAAGAAATGACAAGAAAAATCTATTAAAAATAATCTTGAGATGTTATAAGAATATCTTCCCAAATACAAGGGCATCTGGCCAAATTAAAGAAGTACAATGAGCAAAAACATTACCTTCCAGACCCTGAGAAGAATTTCTTTAAGAATTACAATGTCCTGAGAGCCTAAAGAAAAATCTCTAATTAGATGAGCGAGGTCTAGAGGGGGTATTTGAATGTCCTGGGAGAAGTGGAGAACATCCCTTTTGAAAACTCAGCTCCTCAAGGGTTTATTTCTGGGCCCTCTATTCTGTTCTATTACCCATATGTCTTTTTTGTATCAGTACCATACTGTTTGATTACTACAACTTTGTAGTAGATCTTGGAAATCTGGATGATGCCTCTAGGTTGTCATTCTTTTTCAAGATCTCTTTAGTTATTCTGGATCTTTTGTGGTTCCATACAAATTTTAGGATTATTTGTTCTAGTGAGAAATACTGTTGGTATTTTGATGGGGATTGCATTAAATATGTAGATTGCTTTGGGTAGTATGGACATTTTAACAATATTTATTCTTCCAGTCCATGAGAATGGAGTATCTTTCCATTTGTGTTGTCTGTGACTTTTTTCATCAAAATTGTATGATTTTCAGTCAGGTCTTTCACTTTGTTTACATTTATTCCTAGGTATTTTATTATTTTTGGTGCACGTGTAAATGGGATTTTTGTCTTAATTTCTCTTTCTGCTACTTCATTATCAGTATAGAAAAATGCCACAGATTTCTGTACTTTTTTTTTTTTTGTATCCTGCAACCTTTCTGAATCTGTTTATCAGTATTAGTAGTATTTTGGTAGCATCTTAGGTTTTCTATACATAATATCATGCCATCTACAAATAGTGAAAGTTTTACTTCTTCCTTACCAATCTGGAAGTTTTTTTATTTCTTGTCTGATTGTTGTGGCTAAGACTTCCAATACTAGAATGAATAAAAATGGTGAGAGTGGACATTCTCATCTTGTTCCTGAGCTAGGGGAGCTCACCATTTTTCACCATTGAGTATGATATTAGCAGTGGGGTTTTCATGTATAGCCTTTATTATGTTGAAATATATTTCCACTAAACTTAGTTTGTTTGAGGATTTTTATCATGAAGGGGGCTTTTTTTTTTTTTTCATTCAGTATTTCTCTATTCTGTTCAAGAATATTTCCAGCACTCAATTCTCTTTATATTTCATGTTCTTAAAAAATTTTGAGAAGGCATCATTAAACATCGTCATCTTTCACATTCATAATTTTTAATCTGAAGTCAAACTTTGATTAAACAAGGATATATTAATATTTAGATCACTTCTATTTAAAAGCAGATGTGACTTAATTTGGTTAATATGTAAGTAATAAAAGTGATAAATCTTACCATTTTTAGAAGACAATATTCTTTCACCTGAAAATATTTTACTAAAAAAATAACAGATTAATTTATATTTCTTATAATCTTCTGTGAATTTGGAGCCTATTATAAACCTGTTTCCTTATTTTCCAGGGTAGAAATGTCCAAAACAAACAAAAAATAGAGCTAGGCCAGTATTTGAATCTTAGTATAATAATGTTGAGTATCTATGAAATCATATAATTTCTTTTTTTTTTTTAAAGATTTTACTTATATATTCGACAGAGATAGAGACAGCCAGCGAGAGAGGGAACACAAGCAGGGGGAGTGGGAGAGGAAGAAGCAGGCTCCCAGCGGAGGAGCCTGATGTGGGGCTCGATCCCATAACGCTGGGATCACGCCCTGAGCTGAAGGCAGACGCTTAACCACTGTGCCACCCAGGCGCCCCCAAATCATATAATTTCAATAGAAATTAATTCATGAAAAAGTACTGTTTCAAATTAAAATATGTGGTTTTATTATTCATATTACTATTATTACTTTGTAATAATGTTCCGTGCAGCGCTGTGAGTTGGCAACAGAAGGGAATCACATGAACGTCCTGCATCTGTGAAGGGCTCAATGGCTGCGGTAACTGATGGGCCTTCTGGAATGTTGTGCAGCACAAGGAGGCGCCTGCTCCGGACCCTGGAGGGGCCCCAGGGATGTGTTCCTTCACAACCAAAGGGCAGAGCAATAGGCATAGTACCATGAGCCCCATGCCCCTTTGGGGAAAAGTCTCCCAGCTCACCAGGATCTCGAGCAAGGGATGAGAGGTGGTTTAAGGTCGCTTTTCTGATATTCATACAGATATGTGGATAGGGACTGTGCATCGGGCCAAGGCCGTGGCAGGGCCCTGAGGGCAGGTTTGGGGAGGAGATGGGGATCCAGGTTCACATGGGAGCAGGAGTCTAGGAGGGAGCCCCGAGGAGCCCAGAGGCTGGTTTCTGGGATCTGGGTCCCTTTGTGCCACATCGGTGCCCTGGGTGCTGG
>NW_024424698.1:11055-11890 GCF_017311325.1 Ursus maritimus | reverse complement strand
AGATTTAGGGCACATTGTACTCTTCACTTTAAGGATGAGACTCCAAGAATTGGAGATGTCTCAATTGTTCGGCAGGTGGTGCTGCTGAGTAAATGATGTGTAGCCCCTGAGAATGCAGAAGGGGACAGGAGTAGCAGTGCCTGTCCCCTGTGGGGACCTCAGGCCGCACAAGAGCCCAGCTGTGGAACCCTCCCTGCCCCACCCTATCCCACACACAGGCAAACCCCCTCCCCCCACACACTCACCCATACACTCCAAGGGAAAGGACTGGAAGAGGGCCGCCATGTGTTATGGGCTATCGTGATAGAAGGTAGAAGGAATGTGTCTTCCTTTCTTCATATTTACATCACTATTTTACTAACAAAACGTAATCTGGCTAAAACCTTAGAGAACTTTTTAATTACCTGATATGTTTGTAATAAAGAGGAAGATTTAATATGCAGTCTTAATATTTTTCTAATATGCACATTAGAATCATTGAAACCTGGCCTATCCAGGAAAATGAAAGATTTTGAAGGTGTCTCATGAACCCAGATATTTCTGGCTCTTGGGTCACACTTACAAAAGGGAAGCCTATCCCAGATCATGAAAACATTTCATTTTGGGGCTTCACATGTGCAGTATTGTATCAGGACTATTCCTTTGTAGTAAAATGGGTTTTTTTGTTTGTTTGTTTCTGTTTTTGGTTTTGTTTGTTTTTTAAGAGAAAAAAACTGAAAAAAAATGAATCACTCATAGGTTACGTAGCTAGATACAAAAAGGGCACACCGTCTGATCCCACACACATGAAAACCCAGAAGAAGTAACTCACAGAGGCGGAGACGAGAGGGGAGCC
>NW_024424698.1:9650-11030 GCF_017311325.1 Ursus maritimus | reverse complement strand
GTGGCTTGTGCAGGGATCACTCTGGCTTCAGAGGGAAGAACAGTATCTGATTTAAAGGGCATGGAGTTCTGAGGGAAATACTGTAGAAGACAAGGGCTTGAACATCTGAAATTAATGACAAATTCAAAGTGCTAATGTGTACATTCAGAGTGCATCTTTGGCGAAACCACTTGTCCCTTATTTATATGACCAGAACAGGATGAAACCATGGAAATAGGTAAGAATCAAATGCAAAAAATTAGAAAACAATTTTGAAGGATTAGGAGGGAAGCCATCCTTTTAGATTCAAATGGATAGAACTGAGCCATGTTCGGCAATGGTGGCCTAAGCTGTCTGACCGAGAGGTTGCCGGGGAGCCTGCTCGGCCCCGGCTCGGCAGACCTTCAGCCTCCGACAGAGCCTGTGAGCCGTGAGTATGGCTATCTGACATGGTATGTGGCCTATGGTTTTTCAGGGGGACCTCCATGCTAGCTAGGACTTGAGTCTGTTTAAGCTCTAAGCCGTTATGGGCAATAGGTGGCCTTTGAGCTGGACATGGCAGGACTTGGGAGCTGGGAGCTCCAAGTCCCCAAGCCATCTACAGGTGGTGGTACTGGGCCCCTAGGACCTCTTCAGTTAGTGCTAGTCTTCTTGTTTCCGACTTGGCTTTCCAAAGTAGGACAGCAGGACATCCTCTCACTGGACGAGCTCTCTGATCACCAGCTGCAATTTTGGCCGCCCCGTGACACACGGTGGTGTGACAAAACCCCTGGTGCTTCTTGAGTTGCTGAGCTCCAGCAGCAGTGATAGTTCTCAGCTCAGCGTTCTTTGGCGCTTGCAGCAGGCAGCATTTAGTGGGAAAGCTGGGACCAGCTTTCTGGCACCGGTTCGATCCCGCTCAGTCTGCCGGAGCAATACGCAACTATCCAGCGCGACAGGTGACTCTTCTAGCTCCCGACAGAGAGTCAGAACTGTGAGTATATCCTGCCGCGGTTCTGAATTGGCAGGTGTCATCTCGGGCTCTTCAGGGACCTTCATGGCTGGTGCCGGAGCCTGCTCAGGCTCCCGCGCTGTCAAAGGTGCAGGTGACTCTTCTAGCACCTGAAAGAGAGTCAGAGCTGTGAGTATATCCTCCGCTGGCTCTGACATGTCACGTGGCCTAAGAGGCTCTTCAGGGACCTCCATAGCTAGGAATGGAGCCTGCTCGGGCTCCAGGGCTCCCAAGGGCGCAGGTGGCTCTTGGAATTTCTGACAGGGAGTCAGAGCTGTGAGTATGTCCTGTGCCATCTCTGACAGGGTACGTGGCATCAGGGGTCCTTCAGGGACCTCCATAGCTGGTGCTGGAGTCTGCTCGGGCTCTGGGGCTGCCATAGATGCCGGTGGCTCTTGCAGCTCATGACC
>NW_024424698.1:9255-9613 GCF_017311325.1 Ursus maritimus | reverse complement strand
CAAGTGGCATCAGGGGCCCTTCAGGGACCTCCATAGCTAGTGCTGCAGCATGCACAGGCGCCGGGGCTGCAAAAGTTGCAGGTGGGTCTTCAAGCTCCTGACAGGGAGTGTGAGCAGTGAGTATGTCCTGCGCCGGCTCCGACAGGGCAGGTGGCATCAGGGGCCCTTCAGGGACCTCCATAGCTAGTGCTGCAGTGTGCGTGGGCGCCGGGGCTGCACAAGGTGCAGGGGGGTCTTCAAGCTCCTGACAGGGAGTCAGAGCTGGGAGTATATCATCTGTGGGCTGTGACATGAGACGTGGCCCAAGGGGCTCTTCAGGGACCTCCGAAGCTGGTGCTGCAGGCTGCTCGGGCTCCGG
>NW_024424698.1:0-3505 GCF_017311325.1 Ursus maritimus | reverse complement strand
TGCTATTATGTATTGTTCCTCCCACGCCTCGGCGATCTTTCTCAAGGCACCCTCCTGGGCCAAAATCCTTGGGCCCACGCTCCTCCCTAGTGTTCCCACATCGGCCACCCTCCACTCGCTGCACAGCTGGCAGATTTGGACCTACTGGCCTCCTGGGGTCTGGGTCTCAACTCATAGGTCGGGTCTCCCGACAGGCCCTCCCAAGGGGCCTGGTGCCTACCCCGGGGATTGGGGACCCCCTCGAGCCTCCCAGCACCAGACTCACCTCCTGTCGCCTCCGCAACCAGAGCCGCTTGTGCGTGCGCTGACGGTCATTCAGCGAGGTAGAACGGGAAGGGCGCTCGGAGCCCCTGCGACATTCGAATGCTCCCTCACGCCAAAACACTTGGGCTCACAATTTCCTCGCTCGCCAGTGCTCCTCACTCTCGGCCGGTCCTCCTCTGCTTGCCAACAGCCAGCGGATCGGTCTGCCGGCCTCCTGGGGCTAACATCATCACTTCGCTGCCCCCGAGGGCCCTTACCAAGGGGCCGGGCGCAACGCCGAAAGTACTGACCCTTGAGCCCCCAGCGCCAGATTCTCCTACTGCTGCCCCGCCACATGCCGGGTCAGGCCCCCGTGGCACTGGGCACGGTCGTCCAGGGCGGGATAACTGGCAGGGCTCCTCCGAACTCTTGGCGAAGCCAAGGCCCCCGCTGCCAAACGCTTGGGTTAGATGGGGGAGCTGCTACAGGCGCTGCCACTCGGTGCTCTCGCTTTCCACTTCACTGCACAGTTGCAGAATGGGGTTTGTTGGTTTTTAGCACTCTTGACTTAGTTGGTTTCTATAAGGTTCCTCTCCCAAGGGGCTTGGCACCGCAACGCGGGATTGGGGACCCCGAGTCTGCCGCACTCCCTACCGCCTAGCGCCGCCACCCGGTGCCTGCTAGGCACCACCTGCTCCTTTCAGGGCGGAGAACAGGCAGTGGGGTATTCATCTCTGGCAGTCTCTTGGGCGTTTCCTCGCGCTAAAACGTTTTGGGCTTCCACGTTTCCTGCTTACTAGCTTCTTCTGCTCGCTTTCTGTTACGCTCGTTTAGCCGGCGGATTGGTCTGGCCGGCCTAGCCTCCTGGGGGTTAACCCTAACCCTACGTCAGCCCACAATGGGCCCCTCCCAAGGGGCCTGGCAACGAAGGCCGGGAATTGGGGACCCCCGAGCACCAACGCTGGAATCACACTGCAGCCCCGCCACAACCTGGGCCACTAGAGGCGCCGCCGGTCATTCGGGGCGGCAGAACGGGCAGGGCCCTCCGAGCGGGCCGCAGGCACCGCCGGTCATTCAGGGTGGGAGAACAGGCAGGGGCCCGAGCCTCAGGTGAGCTTCGACGGGCTCACAAGCAAACGCGCTGGGCCCATGCCCGCGCAGCGCCCTCACCTCGGCCTGCTCGTCCACTCTGCCGCACAGTTATGGAATGGGCCTGCTGGCTCTCCTGAAGTAATCTCGAGGGGCTCTCTCCCCAGGCTCTATGCCACAACGCTGTGGGGATTGGGGACTGAGTTTCTGCGCTGACTCCAATCCTGCCTCCCCACCGCCACCTGGGATGCAGGCAGCCAGTCGCCGAAGTGGAGAACGGCAGGCCCTCCGAGACCCCGCGACCGGGTTGCAACCTGAGCCAGCCTGGGCCCATGCTCCCGAGCACCAGTGCTCACTGCCCGCCTCCACTCGCCACACAGCTGGAGGATCGGGCTTACCGCCTTTGGGGCGTCTAACTGCCTGCCGGCCTAATGGGGGCTAACCCTAACCCTAGGTCAGCCCCCGAGGGGCCCCTCCCAAGGGGCCTGGCGCTGCAACGCCAGGGATTGGGGACCCCCGAGCCTCAGCTCCGGACTCACCCTGCACCCGCGCCTCCACCCAGGCTGCTAGGGGCGCCGCTGGTCATTCAGGGCGGAAGAACGGGCAGGGCCCTCCGAGCCCCTGAGACTTCAAATGCCATCCGCGCCAAAACACTTGGGCCCATGCTCCCGCTCGCCAGCGCCCTCACCTCGGCCCGCCCCTCCACTTGCCGCACAGCTGGTGGATTGGGCCTGACGACCTCCTAGGGGCTAACCCTAACCCTAGGTCGGCCCCGGAGGGGCCCCTCCCAAGGGGCCTGGCGCTGCAACGCCAGGGATTGGGGACCCCCGAGCCTCAGCTCCGGACTCACCCTGCACCCGCGCCTCCACCCAGGCTGCTAGGGGCGCCGCTGGTCATTCAGGGCGGAAGAACGGGCAGGGCCCTCCAAGCCCCTGAGACTTAAAATGCCATCCGCGCCAAAACACTTGGGCCCATGCTCCCGCTCGCCAGCGCCCTCACCTCGGCCCGCCCCTCCACTCGCCGCACAGCTGGTGGATTGGGCCTGACGACCTCCTAGGGGCTAACCCTAACCCTAGGTCGGCCCCGGAGGGGCCCCTCCCAAGGGGCCTTGCGCCGCAATGCCGGGGATTGGGGACCCCCGAGCCCCAGCGCCCAACTCACCCTACCGCCCCTCCGCCACTCAGGCTGATAGGGGCGCCGCCGGTCATTCAGGGTGGGATATCGGGCAGGGCCCTCAGAGCCCCTGGCGACCTTCTAAGGCCATCAGCGCCAAAATGCTTGAGCCCACACTCCCGCTAACCAGTGCCCTCCCTTCGGCCCGCCCCTCCAATTGCCACACAGCTGGCGATTCAGGCCTGCCGCCTCCTGGGGCCAACCCTAAGCCTAGGTCGGCCCCCGAGGGGCCCCTTCCAAATGGCTTGGTGCCGCAATGCCGGGAATTGGGGACCCCCGAACACCAGCGCTGGACTTACCCTGCCGCCCTGCCGCCCACCGTGCCTCTAGGGGGCCGCCGGTCATTCAGGGTGGAAGAACTGGCAGGGTCCTCCAAGCCCCCTGAGACCTTTGACGGTCCCCCCCCCGGGCCAAAACACTTGGGCCCAGGCTCCGGCTCGCCAGTGCGCTCACCTCAGCCCGCCCCTGCACTCGAAGCATAGCCGGCGGATCAGGCCTGCCGGCCTAATGGGGGCTAACCCTAACCCTAGGTCAGCCCCCGAGGGGCCCCTCCCAAGGGGCCTGGCCCTGCAACGCCAGGGATTGGGGACCCACGAGCCCCAGTTCCGGACTCACCCTGCACCCGCGCCACCACCCGGGCTGCTAGGGGCGTCGCCGGTCATTTAGGGTGGGAGAAAGGGCAGGGCCCTCCAAGCCCCTGCGACTTCGAAAGCCATCCACGCCAAAACACTTGGGTCCACGCTCCCTCTCGCCAGCGACCTCACCTCGGCCTGCCCCTCCGTTCGCTGCACAGCCAGCGAATTGTGCCTGCCTACCTCCTGGGGGCTAACCCTAACCCTAGGTCGGCCCCCGAAGGGCCCCTCCCAAGGGGCCTGGCTCCACAACGCTGGGGATTGGGGATCCCCGAGCCCCAGTGCCAGACTCACCCTGCCACCCCGCCACCACCCGGGCCGTCAGGGGCACCACCGGTCATTCAGCGCGGGAGAACAGGCAGGGCCCC
>NW_024424697.1:0-1457 GCF_017311325.1 Ursus maritimus | reverse complement strand
AGGCACATGTCAGTCTTCAGGTGCCCTTGGAAGTCTAACAAGAGCAATCCTGCCCTCTCAGGTCCATTTTGTTCTTAAGACATTACCTGATATGGAAGTTCTTTAACACAGCATCCCAGGGCCTTTCTATAGCTGGAGGATAACAATCTTCTAAAGCATCTTAGTACAATATTCTACAATATTCTCACGTGTCCATGTGGGCCAGCGTATAACCCACTGACTGCCAGGAAATGGGCCAAGTTGAATACGGAAAAAGTAATAGGAATTCAAGTCATTGCTGAGTGATTCTGGCACTGTATCCCAATATTTAGAATTATGACTGTCATTTTTTAACTATTCTCTGAATAATTTTTACATTAAACAAAAAAATGAACAAACGTCCTTTAATTGATATACCATAGTATTTCCTTGTTCCTAAATTATTAGCAATTGCAAGAAATACTGTTTTTTAATAAAGCTTTCAGAAGAAATGTCACACTATTTTATAGGCAAACACTTATTAGTCAAATATTCTTGATTTTCAGAATCATTAAAAGGTGAAAAACAGGAATTTGAGACACCAAACATGAAGTGAAGTTGTCAAATACCCATAGAATGATCTGAGGTTCTTATGCTCTCATTGTTTTATTGACTCCTACATAAGGTGACTAGTGTATAAGAATCAGGCAGCAAGTACTAATGCTATACTCTTTACAGGTTTTAGTCTCAAAGGTGTTTTCTATTACCATCCATCTGTCACATTTTGTTGCCAAACATTAATCAAACATTTTTCACACAAGGTAAGAAATCAGGATTATGAGAATAAAGCTCTGGAGAGGGACACATCTTCTGTAAAGCCCTGTAACGGTTACCTCTAGACACATATGGAAACGGCCAAGGCTGTTTTCTGGAGGCAGATCTCTCCACAGATTCATGTCAAGGAGTTTCATGAGTCCAGAGCCAACATGGCAACGCTTACCCAGATGCAGAGTGAAGTAAGAGACTCAGGCCTGGATACTGTTTGGGTTCACGTATCCCTTCCCTTTCCCTCCACCTTCCAAATCACATTGTCAGAACCTGCCTCAAAGTTATGCTAGAAAGGAATTTGGGACAAGCCACTACAAAATTCTATTCAGATATACAGGGACAATGCTAAACAGGTTGGGATGATGCCAGCTGAAAATAAACAGTATAGCTCATGATGCAGAAAGCAATTATCTACAATTAAAAAAAAACAAACATGGTTTCAGGCCAATGAAATCCTACAGGAGAAATATTTTCTATTTTGTGTCACACAAGAAGACTTGCACAACATTTAGGGAAGATAGTTCATGGTAAATTTAGATATTTAATAGCTTTATTGATACATAAATTACATAACAATAAACTGCACCAAATTAAAGTGAGCAATTCTACAAGATTTGACATATACATACGTCATATATAAATAAATAAATAAATAAATAAATAAATAAATA
>NW_024424696.1:0-1458 GCF_017311325.1 Ursus maritimus | reverse complement strand
TTTTTTTTTTTTTAATTGAATATAATTGACACACAATGTTACATTCATTTCAGGTGTATAACATAGTGATTCGACAACTCCATGCATTATGCTATGCTCACAGGTGTAGCTGCCATCTGTCACCATACAACAGTATTACAGTACCATTGACTGTATTCCCTGTGCTGTATTTTTTATCCCTGTGACTTATTCATCCCACACCTGGAAGCATGTACCTCCCACTCCCCTTCACCCATTCTGTCCATCCCTCCCACACCACTCCCCTCTTGCAATCATCAGTTTATTTTCTGTAGTCATGGGTCTATTTCTTTGTTTGTTCATTTGTTTTCCTCTTTAGATTCCATATGGTAAATGATTGAGAAGCAAAAATAAAAACTGTACAAGATTAACTAATATCTCAGAATTTTGCATGGTTTGTACTTAGCAGGGAATAATCCAACATCTACATTTCCATGTGTACCCCTGAATGAGAAGTGTATATTGTTTCCAAATGCCTGTGCTTTCACTATGGGGAAATAAATGTGCATGTGTATGTGTATATTTCTGATTCATTCAGCAGAGCAATTATACTGGTTCACATATTTTCCTTCCCTATTTTGTTTTTTCTTACTTTCAGCATTCATAGTTTGGGAGAAAATCATTTATTACTCAAAGGATGAAAAGAAGAGTAAAAATAAATAAATAAATACAACCCAGTGATAAACTTTGGTCTCAGATAAAACCAGAACCAACATGTCAGATATTACTGAAATTGTATACCGTCCCTTCTCTTTTCTTCTCTTTGCTTGTAGGTCTTAGTTTTACTCACTGAAGCCTGCCAACCTCAATGTGTCAAAAAAACAAAAGCTACTGATAACACTTTTCTTTTAAGTTTTACTATTCCAAGTTGGAGAAAGGCTACCTAAAAAAAAAGAATACGCGATATTCCAGAGCCTTAGACAACATATGTAGGCGAAGTACTCAAATATAAATAAATTTAAGTGGTGAATTTTACATTCTCCCCTTGTTTATTAACTAAGCAAAGTAGTCAGATGTGTATTGGAGAAATGTGGAGTGGTTTGTTGTTTGTTGGATTGTTTCTAGTCATACTTAACACTCTTTTGAAGATTTGGTATCTTGTAGAGTTTGCAACATGGTGTGAAATTGCATGCGAAATACAAAGCAAGTTTACAGACATGGTGCAGATATGCATGTGAATTTACACTAATCCTTAGAACAATCTGCTGTGTAGGCTTAATTATTTTCATATTACATATAAAGAAACAGGTTCAAATATTTTAGGTAGCTTTTCCAAGTTCATACAATGGATACAGTAAGGCTTATGCATCCTTTTCTGTTTTGTTATATCTTACTCAGTATTGCCTGAAGAAACCTAGGACTTAAAATAGCAGAGTTGGTGCTGCCTAGAAGGTCAGGCAAATAAGACTCATGCCAAATTTTGTATTCCATAATTGTAAG
>NW_024424695.1:0-1458 GCF_017311325.1 Ursus maritimus | reverse complement strand
ATATATATATATATATATACACACACACATACATATATGTACTTATATACATATGTGTATACCCATATAAATAAAATTTTTACTATGTAGTAAATTTTATTTAGAATGAATAAAAAATCCTTTTAAACTAAAATGTAAAAAGTCATTGTATCAAGATTTTTTATCGAAATGCTTTAAGATACTACTTAAGACCTAATATAATATTTCAATGGCTACTTAAAAAGAAAACCTTGAGCACTGTTGGTATGTGGTAGAGCAGACAGAAAACTATATTATAAAATCAATCATTTTAGTAATCTACATGATTTGGAGATTGTTGCCTGGATCATATAACATTGTGCTCTGTCAGTAAATTGGAATAAACCTTAAGATCTGGTTTTAATTGTAGCGACTCTGGTTATACATCTTATATAATAAGGTTATCATTTTCATTTAACTCATTTAAAGGGCAAATACTACCTTACCTTTCACATAAATATAGTAGTCTCTCCTTATCCATGGGGGGTATATGTTCCAAGACCCCCAGCTGATGCCTGAAACTGTGGATAGTAATGAGCTCTATATATACACCATGTTTTTTTTCCCTATACACACAGACTTATGGTAAAGTTTAATTTATACATGAGGATTGGTGAGAGAATAACAATCACTAATATAAAATAGAACAATTATAACAGCATAATTAAACTTATATGGATGTGATTTCTCCTTCTCTTAAAAAACATCTTAAAACTACTTACCCTTTTCCTTGTGATGATGGGAGATAAAAATGCCTCCATGATGAGGTGAAGTGAAAGGAATGACATGCATATGAGCACTGGGGTTCTACTGACCTGATGATTCATCAGGAGGATTATCTGCTTCTGGACCATTGTTGACTGAGGGTCACTGAAACTGTGGAAGGCAAAACCACCAGTAAGAGAGTGCTATGGTATTCCCCATTTCAAAATTCTGCTTGATCTTTTGCCCCCACTTCAATTGTTTTGACTCTTCCATACTTGAACTTAGATACAGAACAGGAAACTGTAGTATGGAAATAGGGTGCCCAGATAGTGAATGTAGAAAGTTTTGTCCTAATCCTCCTTCAAGATGGCACAAGCAAGTTTGGGAAAAATTGGAAAGGCATTTTAGCCAATTTGGATATTTATCTACTCTTTTTAAAAGTACTTTTGGGAATCATAATGAACATTTATTTCTCTGTAGCTATCAACTAGACCACTTTTTTTTTAAATGTTATTTAAAAGATATGTTAGACATAATTACAGAGAATAAGTTATTTTCAATTTCAAAATATTGAGGGCAAAACCATACTATTTCCTTTCTTAACCTTTGGTCAGATTTGTAATATCACCTTGGAGCTAAATATAAATCCTGTCATTTAAAGATATTAACAAAAGATTTTCAAAGAATTTTTGTGTTTTAAGATTTTATTTATTTATTCAACAGAGATAGAGACAG
>NW_024424694.1:0-1458 GCF_017311325.1 Ursus maritimus | reverse complement strand
TAAGCGTCTGCCTTTGGCTGGGGTCATGATCTCAGGGTCCTAGAATCGAGCCCCACGTAGGGCTCTCTGCTCAGCAGGGAGTCAGCTTCTCCCTCTTCCTCGTCCTCTGCCCCTGCTCCTGTGCTCTCTCGCGCGCGTGCGCTCACTCTCCCAAATAAATAATTTTTTTAAAAAAGAAAAGAAAAGGAAAAGAAAAAAGAACACCTCCCAGTTACGCTCACAGATTAGTGCAATAGCAGGATCGGAATCCACCAGGTGCAGCTTGGAGCCAATGAGCATCATCAGCAGACCGTCTGTCATCACAGAAAAGCCATGAGCTTTCCTGTCAACAGCAACCGTAGCTCAGAGGGGCCGGAATATGTCCAGAAACACTGTGTCGCAGGGCGATGATTCTCTATCGGAAAGTATTCGACAAAAGACAGCTGGGAAATCCTCACGCTGTTGGAGAATGCTCTATTTTCTGCTTTATTTTGTTTTTAAAGAACTAATTTCTAAACTCGTCTAATCTGCAACCTCACTGCAGAGGGGCAGAGACACAGGAGAGACATGAGCGGAGAGAAGAGGCAGCTAACATGGGTGGTAGAGATAGTATATGGTAATTTCTATTATCAGGGTTACATTTTATTAGTATTAGCACTAAGGAGTGACTTGTTATTATTACCAAGTTGTACATACGTGGCAAGGCCAGAAATGTAGACACAAGCAAAACCCTATTTGGTAGAATTACTAATATAATAATCATATACCTTCAACTCTTTGTTCAAATGTCATCATCTCAGTGAGACCTAAAGTGACTCCCTATTTAAAACTGCAGTCTATTCCGGAATCCTACACTCCTGATCCCTATAATGATGCCGAATGTTGTCCCACAGCTCTGATGAATTTCTATTTATTATGGTTATTGCTGCTTCCTCTTACTACAATATAAGCTCCACGAGGGGAGGAGCCTTTGCCTAGTTTGTTCGCCTGATATCCTAGTACCGAGAACAGTGCCTGGAACATAGTAGAAGTCCAATACGTGTTTGTGTATGAAAAATAGCACCTACCATTTACTGAATGCTTTCTCTGGGTCACCCATATTAAGTGCTCTACAGAGAGGAATCTTACTGAATCCTTATTTAAGAAGCCTGGGAGGTAAATATTATGAATTGCCATTTTAAAGATGAGCGAATCGGAATTTAGAGAAATAAAGAAAGTTGCTCAATATGGTACAGCCGATGAGCAGTGGAGCTGGTATTCAACTCAAGCCCAGGTAGTCTGACCTGAAAGCCAATCCTCCAGTCAATGCCATGGACCTTAGTAGAGCTCATATACTGTCCTCCCCTCAGGATATGAAAGGGGATGGTGGATTAGTGAGCCTCAATGTCTACCCCATGTTTTCTCACTGAGACCCCCAGCAAAATAAGATGAAAAATACTATATATATATATATATATATATATGTATATATATATATAT
>NW_024424693.1:0-1459 GCF_017311325.1 Ursus maritimus | reverse complement strand
GAGACCCAGTCCCAGGTCCGGGCACTTAGTATCACAACCACGCTGAGGTCTGCGCCCCACCATGTTGGGCTCTTTGAGGACTCTGTTCCCAACTGACCCATTATCTTTCTATCTTTAAGGACAAATTGTATTTGAACCCTTGGGAGTCATGTAAGGTTACTGCTTCAGTAATTCTCTTTAAACATCTTGTCGCAAATGACTTATTAAGTTCATCAAATTTGGTTTCGGGTAGATATAAACAGCATCCTCAGCCAGAACTTTTGCTGTAAAAAATTACACCATAAATATTCTCTTGTATTTATATAGATATAGAAGGAAATTATCTATAATCACATGACAGAATTTTAAGAAATTATTGATGTTTGATTCTTATTTTTCCATTTCCCTCTCTTACTTGATTTCCTTATGCCTCAAAGTTGGACCAAACTGTATTCAACAAAAGTGACATATTTGGTCTTCTTTAGTCATTTTGTCCCTTTTGATTATTTTATCTTCAACATTCCTAGGAAAATGTGTTCAGTAGCTGGGCCAGCTATGAGTTAATCGTCCTTCAGAATAACCTAACCTTTGTTACAGCTTTTTGTACAGTAATTTGTTCTGCAAAGGGACTCTCTAATAATGGATATTATAAAGAAAAGGAACCAGGGACGAAAGGAACCATTTTCTGAGTCGCCACCTGGTGACAGAATGCTGGGGAATGGACGCACAGTGTGTCACTTCACTCTCAAACAGCCACCTTAAGAGGTTTGTTAGCATCTCCATGTTAAATAGGAGGGAACGTAGGCTCACACGTTGGACAACTTGAAACAGGCTGCATGGCTAGCAAGAGACGGAACTGGGGTTCAAGTGCAGGTCAGCTAGTGGCCAATCATGCTTCCTCTACGCGCCATGTTCTTTCTATGAGTCGAGCTTTTGCCATTCTCTCTCCCCACCAACATTCTAAAGAGATCCATGGCTTCTCACCGCTCTACTAACAAAATGTAAGCCAATTTTCCTGAATACAAGACTTCTTACTCTGTATCCTATTTAACTGACATCATACTCTCCAACCCCATAAATCCCCACCAGCCATCCAAATTCGCTGACCCCCCAACGTGTCAATGTCACCTGCTGTTCAAGAATGCTCCCTTCTCTGCTTCCTGACATCCTACATTTGTTTCATGCCCTAGAGCAAATGCTGTATCTTCTGTGAGGTCTTCTCTGACTCTGTCAGCTGCCAGTAAGTTCTCATCCACTGAGTTCCCACAAGGGTTGAAACTATAGAATCTTAAGTGTGGAACGGAGCTCCTAGAGTCTCTGCTTTGTTCTCCGCCTCCTGTCCCCACCCGTGACTGCTGATCGTATCTGGCAGATGAAAATCGTGAGAGGTAGAGCAAGGCCATGGATGTTATATTCTGGTGGTGCCCAGATTTTCTGTCCTTCAGTGCTGTGTCTGCATTTCTTCTGCTGTTCTATCTCC
>NW_024424692.1:0-1459 GCF_017311325.1 Ursus maritimus | reverse complement strand
CTTTTGCTGTCAGCAGCAGTCCTGCCACCAGACACAGTCCAACATCAAAGATAACCTGAAGACGAACGTAGCCAGATTCTAATGTCAGTTGAGCACCTGTATCAATCCGGATGTGAAGCCCTCTACACCTGGCCTTGCACGCAAGTGCACCTAAAATTCTTTTTTATGTTCAAGTTCATTAGTTAGGTTGGATGTGCCCTGCAAACAAATGAGACCTGATTCTGTCTCACAAAAGGAACAAGGTAGGAAGAAGGCTGCAAGCAGACAATTTTAAGTCACTCTGTATTTATTGATATTAAATCTGTTTTTCCCAGAGAGAAGACATACAGTCTGACATATCCCATTTTAGTAAATCCTCTGCTTCTGGATTTACATCCTGAATTTCTATGACCTCTAATCAAGGTTCAGTACCATCACACACAGTGGTTAAAATTTTTCCCTGAGAACATGAAGGCTGTGCCTTTAGCCACAGAATATTTTGCCTTACCAAAATTCAGGAGAAAAGAGAAAACTGGAAGTCTTTTGGTGGTAGAAGAGGCAGGCAACTTAGGTAGAATTCCTTAGAAAAAGATGTACAGTCAGTCGATCCACTAATTAATATTTCCCTGACTGTGAACTATTGTCCGTTCAATATCGCTAAACATTCTAGAAGGGAAACTCATTTTATTGCCCAGAAAGACACTTTATCACAGGGCTGTGTGCAGAGCATCTTGACTTTTGCTAACTGCCAGAGCCATCATGATGCCTCAGTTTCCAATAAAATGCAGAGTTAGTGAGGTATGAGCAGCCTCCCCCCAGGGGCATGTGGGAAACAGAAACCCAGACATGGATGATGAGAAAATGTGGTTATCACATTAAGAGCTTAGTCAGGCCTGCAATGTTTCTCAGAATGGTTTGAATCAAAACAGCTCATGATCCTCCACAAGTAGGAATGGCAGAGAGACTTACTGGATTATCACCTCAAACCCCAGCCAAATCAGTACACCAAAGCATGAGGCAAATGGACATCAGCCCGTGTCTTCCAGTCTTGGTGCACAGAGTCCACTCTGAAGGGGATGGGGCTCCCAGCAGCCCCTCCTGGGTTGTGAGAAGCCACATTCTGGGCAGGAGCCAGCTCTCTGGGATCCGTTGCTCTTGCATTGTTGTGGTTCCTCCACCCACCCATCCCCCTAAAATGGCACAATGGAATGACTGTGTTCTCTACTGAGGACTTCCCTTTTTAAAAATAAACAAGCAAAAGTTTCCCTAATCTGACCCATAGTCAATAGAGGAAGAAGGCAGCCAGTCCTGGGGTGGGGAGTGGGAAAGGAAGCCAGGCGTCAGGCAAACACACTCAGGGACAACGTGTGGGACAGTGTGCAGGCCTCTGAAGACAGAAAAGTGAAAGGAAAGCTGAGCGTCGGTGGGCTGTGGCACTTCCAAATCATCATTCCATGCACACACGATTCCCTTTCTTAGG
>NW_024424691.1:0-1460 GCF_017311325.1 Ursus maritimus | reverse complement strand
TGCTTTGGGTGGTATGGACATTTTAACAATATTAATTCTTCCCATCCGTGAGCACAAGATATCTTTCCATTATTTGTGCCTTCTTCAAGTTCTTTCCTCTTATGGTTTTCTGTGTACAGGTCTTTCACCTCCTTGGTTAAACTTCTTCCCAGGTATTTTATTCTTGTGATGCAATTACACATGGGGTTGTTTTCTTAATTTCTCTTTCTGATAGTTGATTATTAACATACAGAAATGCAACCAATTTTGCATGTTGATTCTGTATCCTGCCACTTGACTGAATTTGTTCATTACTTCTAACCATGTCTCGGTGGAATGTTTCAGGCTTTTTATATGTAATACCATGCCATCTTCAACTCATGACACATTTCCATCTTCCTTTCCCATGTGGATGCCCTTTGTTTCTTTTCCTTGCCTACTTGCTCTGACAAAGTCTTCCAATGCAATGTTGACTGAAGGTGGACAAGGTGGATATCCTTGTGTAGTTCCTGATTTCAGAGGAAAACCTCCCAGATTCCCACCATAGAATACGATGCTAGATTTGGGCTTGTCATAAATGGCTTTTATTATGTTGAGGCATGTTCCCTCTATACTCGGGATCAATAAATGGATATTGAATGTTGTCGGTTGCTCTTTCTGCATCTATGGAGAGGATCATACAAGTTTTATCCTTCATTTCATTAATGTGTTGCATCATGTTGATTGATTTGTGGATGTTGAACCATCCTTGAATTCCTGAAATAAGTCCTACTCTATCATAGTGTATGATCGTTCTGACGGATTGTTGACTTTGGTCTGCTAATAATTGTTGAGGATTGTTGGATCTGTGTCTATCAGGGACATCGGCCTGTAATTTTCCTTTATGTGGTGCCCTTGTCTGGTTTTGGTATCAAGATGATGTGGTTTCTGTGTATGAGTTTGAAGTGTTCCCTCTTCTTCTGTGTCTTTGGAAGAGTGTGAGAAGCAGAGGTATTAATTCTTCAATAAATGTTTGGTAGAGTTCACCAGTGAAGCTGTCTGGTCCTGGACTTGTGTGGGTGGGGAGGTTTTTGATTCCTGATTCACTCTCCTTAGTAGTAATTGATCTGTTGAGATTTCCTATTTCTTCCTGATTCAGTCTTGGTAAGTAGATATTACTAGGGATTTATCCATGGTTTGACTTTGTCTTTTTGAAAGTGAGCTCAAAGTCAGTTCATGTGAGTCATAGCTGTTATCACTGTTATTCATAATTTTCTTATCATTAAAATTAATGATGTTGATAATTAGTGATACAGATGTGTGTGAAGAAGAGCCCAGAGAGTGAAATAAGTTAGACAAATGCCCATTCTATATATTCTCACTTGTATGTGGGATCTAGAAAAACCAAATTGATGGAAATAGGGATTAGATTTGTGGTTGCCAGGGTACCGGGGTGACACGGTCAGTTGAGCATTGGACTCTTGATTTCAGCTCAGGTCATG
>NW_024424690.1:0-1460 GCF_017311325.1 Ursus maritimus | reverse complement strand
GGAGAAGCAGACTCCCTGCTGAGCAGGGAGCCCCACGTGGGCTTTGATCCAAGGACTCTGAGATCATGACCTGAGACCAAGTCAGATGCTTAACTGACTAAGCCACCCACGTACTCTTAGAATTGCGTTTATTAAAGCCAACTCTTAAAGACTAAAGACAAATCAAATCTAAAAAAATAAAAATGAAAAACTAAAAATAAACCAAAAAATACCCACCTTTATTTTCTAAGTGCTGACTCCTTTCCCACAATTACTACTGAGAAGAATTTACGAGACCCAGAATTATTTCCAGGCTGTCCGTTGCAGCCGCAGCTCCTCAGTTCGTCCATTTGCGTCCATATACACTTCCAATTTTCTCATTTCAGTCCCCAGCCCTTCAGACACATTGATTTATTCTCTCTGTGTTTATTGGATGCACGGTGGCATACATAAAGTTTTAAGAGGCATATTTAAAGTGCTTCGTTATCATTGTATCTTTTTTGAATCATCCAGCAAAAGCTGAACAAAGAGACTTGAACAATACCAAATTAAAACATCCAGAAAGTTCTGCAAGTTTTGCCCAAAACTCTGGACTTAAATTTTATCTGTGAATTTTGCTTTTAAAATAAATTACAGAAGGAACAGCAGTGACACCGATCACGGGTGAGGTTTTCCTTACTTGAGTAACGTTTTGCAAAGCTGTTTTCTCTGTCCAGGAAATGGTTTTGCTACAAGCTAATCCACGAGTCTGAATGGCAGTTGTCATGCCCATATCGATATTATGGTTTTTGATGTTTTATTAATTATTTCGTATCTGAGAACTCTCAATGACTTTTAGCCATACATCAGCGTCTTTTAGAAGGCATATTGCTTTCAAAATGCTATCTGTCTGCTTTACCAACATACTTTGACATACAGCAATTTTTCCGGAAACTTTTTATTGTTCCAATTTTTTTTTTTAGCGTGACACTTAATAACAACGTTCTTTTCATCTTTCACCATTGACTATTACAAATCTTCTTTATTTGAGCCCCAGTGAACTGAACATGATTGCCATTCCGAGGAAGTCATCGGGTATCAGCATTTCCAACCTCAGTGAACAGCTTGTAAGCAGTATTTGGATCCAATATTTCCTTCACCTGATACCAGAAACTACCCATGCTTTTAGTGTTAAGTAATTGTTTGCCAAATTATAAATGACTTGTCATATTTTACAGTGAGTCTTACCCAGAAGCACAACTGTTTCAGGTTGCCCTGACTTTGCTAGCATCGATGTGGCTGGAATACAGATCGCAGTGAATAGCATTCCTCCTCTGTTCTCCCCCAAATCCAGCAGAGCACTGTCCATGATATTTAATCGGAGCCTTAAAAAGCCTTTGCAAGCTTTGTTGCCTTTTCATTCTGGATCCTTTCTTTCTTTTTTTTTTTTTTAAGATTTTGTTTTTTATTTATTTGAAGAGACAGAGACAGCCAGCGAGAGA
>NW_024424689.1:0-1462 GCF_017311325.1 Ursus maritimus | reverse complement strand
GGGGGGGGGTGCAGGAGAGCTCCCCCTTCAGGGCTTCCCGACTCCATTTTAAATGAGCTTTCCTTTATTTATTTTCACAGAAGCTTTTGCTTTCATTGCTTATTCATCCACTTTAATATGCATAGAAGGAAGTTAAATGTTAACTAAAATTGTAGTAGAGTTGTAGAAATAAATATTGTTCTAACTTAGAACATAATTGCAATTTAGATATAAATAGACTCTTGGTTCTTTTGTAAAAATGGCATGACTAGAATTCTTTCAAATTAAAAGTTCTATTGATCTATTTTGCTGAAATGAAATTCAGTAGAAATTTATTTGAAAGACTTTAAAAATGTTTTCAGTAGACTGAAGGGCAAAAAGCTAAGACATCACTGTAATTGACTTTATGTCTATATGCACATGAACCTATATACACATATTGTAGAGATTTACCTCAGGAAATTATCACTATTTTGTCTATGTTTTATATACTGAATTGCCCAGATCTTGATATGTTCTAAGGAGACATAAAGAAACAAAGCATATACTAATGTCCTGCTCTAAGAAATGTATAGCAAAAAGTCCTTGCCTCACAAAATACTAAAAATGGAAGAGACCTTAGTTGTCTTCTAGATGGGAGTTGGCAAACTACCACTTGAGACCAAATCCAGCCTGATGCCTGTTTATTTATGCTCAAGAGCTAATAATAGTTCTTACATCTTTAAATGGCTGAAAAAATAAAAAACAATGATATTTCATTACGTGGAAAAATTATGTGAAATTCAGATTTAAGTGTCCACAAATAAAGTTTTATTAGAATACAGCGGCACACATTCATTTGTATATATCTATGACAGATTTCATGATCCGATGGGCAGACTGAGTCATTGGAATAAAGCACATATGAATCGTAACACCTGAAAGGTTTACTATTTGGCCCTTCACAGAGAAAGTTTGTCAACATTTGATGTAGATACAAATTAAGTTTCCTCTCTAGAATTGATCCTCAGGGGTTACTAGGAACCTGTTTGAGAAAGATTCGGCTTTGGGTTTGGGTAGAAAAGTGCACAGTGATTGACAGGTTGATGTCTACCTCAGACAAGGGAGGACGATGGTAGCAGAGATCCATCACTTTCCAGTCAAATTTTTTTAATGTGTATAATCCACAGTTACTTAGTTTGTATTAAAGCTCGGTAAAACACAAGGTCATTATGCTTTTAAGCCTCATTTCCATTATTCCTGGTACCAACCATCTAAGATCATTTTAGTGTACATTAAGAATCACGGAGAGAGCTTTTTTAAAGTCAGCCCCTTCCCCTATACCAACACACATAAGATTATGATTTTATAAGTTTAGAATGAGGCATAGGGACCTTTATTTTCAAAGATTTGGAACTTAAAGGATGCTTATCTAAAACTGTGCTGTCTAATACACTAACCACTAGGCACATGTGGCTGTTTAAATTAAATAAAATTTAGGGGT
>NW_024424688.1:0-1464 GCF_017311325.1 Ursus maritimus | reverse complement strand
AAGAGAGATTCTGATTCAGTCTCTCTGAAAGACTTTTATTGGGTTCAGTGGTTGAGTAAGGTTACTCTTTTATACCCACAATTTTCTTCGTCCATTAATTTATCTGTCTGTCTGTCTATCCATCCATCCATCCATCCATCCATCCATCTCTCTGAATATGTGTGTGTATATCAAAGAGGACATGAAGAGACTGTTACTGAGTAGGTTTATAAGAGCCAGAACAGTCTCTTCCTTGCATTCCCCGTGGCATCACTTCTGGCACAACATACGCATTTCTGGTATGGGTCCCCCAACCCCATGGACACATGAGAAAACTCACACCCAGAGAAGAGTCTGTCTCACTTGCCCGGGGTCACACACATCAGTGACAAAACCCAAAATGCTCCTCTGTCTCCTGAGTCAGCTCCAGGGCCCTCGGCCCCCTGCTGGCCTTCCTCTGTACCCTCCCTTTGTAGAAATGGGAAGGAAAATCACAGTGAGAGTCTAAGAAAGCAAAAGAAGAGCAGGAGAGAATGAGCAGAGAAGGGATAGGTATGGATGTTTTTAAAGGAGTAGCAGTACTGGGGGCAAACGTTGGAATGCTTGTGAGGGTGAGGAAGCCCTCTGCCGGGATGTGCACTAGAAAGTGGAAGTAGGTGGGGGTGAGGTGAGGGTGAGTGAGGAGAAGTAGGCAGAGTCTGGGCTAGGTTTCTGTGGCATCAGTCAACAGAGGCAGTGAGGGGACTTGGAGGAGCAAGGAAGCTCAGGCTTCAGAACTCTGGCAGGAATGAAGATGTCTGTGATCACCTGAAGAGTCAGTGACAGCAACAGGCCCCCTTTCCTTATTGTTCTTCCTCCTGCGGCCTCAGGCAAGGCCAGGGCAGAGCCCCAGGAGCCCAGTCAGAGGCCAGAGGATTTCCCTTTTAAGTCTGCAGAATGTGGGAACTGTCACGTTGAGGCCTGTTGTTTTCTGCGAGCCAGCTGACCCGCCCAAAGACAGGCTGGACTGGCCGGGGCCATGTGCCATCCGAGCCGCAGGGCTTTGATGTGACAGAGCGGCATCCAGTCGGGATCTGGCCACGTCACCCCTGGAAAACCTAGAAGGCCATTTCGAATGTTCTCAAAATACCGTGAAGCGGCACAGGTCTTGATACGCCCGCCACAGTTTTTGAAAAAGAGTTCTCAACCGTGCCCGTGCCAGGCCGTTCCACTCACGTACCTCGTTGTGACCCAGCCTGGGAGGCTCACAGGAAAGGCTTCTCCCTCCTTCCCTGCCCTGCCAATCACATGAAGAGTCATCCTGTGATACTTGGAACATCACCCAGTGGGTGTCTAGAAGCTGAAATTCCTGAGTCCCTCCCATGAGGTATTGCAGGAGAGATTTCTAAGCAGGTCACTCAAGCTGGTGAAGCTTAGTGCCCAGCTGTCTCGCGGCTTCTTTGGATTTTGACTGAAAGTGAAGGGAAAGGATGTGTGTGCTGCAGA
>NW_024424687.1:5565-31902 GCF_017311325.1 Ursus maritimus | reverse complement strand
AAGGCACTTCTCGCAGTTTGAGGGGCTGAGGAATTTTTCCTAGGTCAGTTCTGGGATTGCAGGTCCACCAGGAGTTGGCTGGATGGACCCGAACAGGCTCCTGCCTGTTGGTGATGAACAGAAGGGAGGAGAGTGCAGAGCAGAGAGGCCCAGGGGAGGCAAGCTGCTGCAGGTCCAACTGTGGAGCCATGGTCCTTAGGAGGGGCAGTGTGTCCCCCAGGGGACATTTGGAAGGGACTGACTGCAATAGGTGGCTGCAGAAAGGGACCTGGGAGGCCTGGAGGCTGACTGAGCACAGTCCAGGGGGACAGTAACCGTTGTCACCACTCTGCCCTTGCTGTCACGGACCCAAGAAGCCCCTCTGCTGATCCAGAGCTTTCTGGGTTCGTGGGGCACACATCTATTGAGTAAACACAAGTTCTTTCTGGACCCCACGATTTCCCGACTTTGAGGCCCACATCATCTGTCAATGAGCAGGTTGGCTGTCTTCTGTGTTTGTGGATGCCACCGCACCCCACCAGCTCTGGTTTTAATCAGGGCAGGAGCACAGCTGGGTCCCGGGCTGGGTCTGACAGTTGGCATTGCCTCTTCAGACATGCGTGGAGGCGGTCTGGCACAGCCTGGTTGGGAGGCTTGGTCATTCATAACATCTCATCAACTGCAATCCCTTGAAAACCAAGGAACTTCAGGAGCCATTCAGAGCTGCGGAAGCCCCCCAGAACTGAGAACATGCACCCCACTGCTTCCTTGGCAGGGGGTTATTATTTGCAGGGGAACCCCCAGGATGGGGGCCACGCTGGGGTTTCCTGGGGGTGGGCGCAGAGGAGGGGCCGACAGCAGGGGACAGTGCTGAGCTGGCACCAGCTCCCATTCCCAAAGCTGGGATCTGTGGACAGATGGGGAGGATGACTGAGGGGAAAGACATGTAACCGTGGGAGAAGGGCGCACTTGAAGGAACATTCTAGGAGGAGGCACTGCCCTTGGCCCTGGGAGGATGGGGGGGTGGCAGGAGGGGTGAGGAGGAAGAGAAAAAGCAGGGAGCACTCGGGCTGCCCTCATGGTACCTGGTTGGTTCCTGCCATGTTCTCTCAGCTCCAACAGCCCTTGGAAAGATGAAACTGTGTCCACATCTTGGTGGCGGGAAGGATGAAGGGGAACGAGGGTCATGGGGCCCAGGCACCTTTCAGAGTCTCCATCCATCACTCACGGCTGGGCCCTCCCTCTCAGATGCTGGCAGAGGAGGAAGAATGTCGGGGAAAGAAGCAAGAGTGGTGGTGGCAGGGTGGTGGGAATGCGGGCGGTGAGGGGGTGGCTCGTGACTCAATGTGTGTGTGTCCTCCTGCCCTGTCCACAGGGTACCAGATCCCCTACCGCCTGGCCAGCACAGCCTGAGCACGTTCACGACGTGGAGGTGGGGACCACGGTGAGGGGAGTTCACAGCAGCCAAGCTGGCCCTGGAGTTGGCATACATCTTCAGGCTTTTGGCCAAGGCTGAAACACCACTAGGGGCTGCCGCTGGTGGCTGCTGTCATCACCACTGAGAAGAGACGTACGCGACCCGGCTACCAGTCCACTGTTGTGGTGCTGTGGGGAGGAGAGCTGGGCCTGGGCCGATGGGAGCGTGAACTTGCTGGGTCCACAGTCTGTCAGGCCTGCACTGCTGCATGTCTGCACAGCCCGACATTTACCAGAAAGACAGGAATGTCCAGGTTTAAAGCTGGAGACTCAGCTCAGCAGGTAGCTGTGTAACTAGCCCAGGGTGGCTCTGAGTTATCCTGTTGGAGCGCAGCTCCTTGAAGCCAGCACTTGATCGCTGATGGTCAAAACCAAGTGCTCCAGCCAGCAGGATCTCACAAAGAACGTGCTTCTACCCAGCAGTCATAGGGAGATCTGTCTCCACTCGGAGCAGCTGCTTCGTCCGAGCACTGGTGAGATGTTTATTGTACATTCTCTTAGGTTTATCCTCCAAAGGCCTGGGAACAAGCGCCTGTGAGCCCCAGTTCTACAGATGGGGCCCAGGACAGATTCAGTCATTTCAAGGGACAAGCCTGGAGGCCGTGATGTGGACACCTCCACGGACACCAGTCTCCTCCACCTACAGAAATCTGCTATGGGTTCCCCATCTCGGCGAGTGCCTGACATGCCCTCCAGCCTCACTCTGGAATCTGCCTCAGCAGACTCCTCCCCAGGCCGCCCCAACTCCGGGTTGGGGAGATCAGAACCAGACCCAGAGGTCTCAGGGAAGAGGATGACAGGAAGGTGCTTCGTGCAGAGTAAGCGGGTGGGCTCTGGGAGTCCCCCATCAGGCTCTGGAACCGTGTGAACCTTTAGGCAAGGCCTCCTCCTTCCCCTCTCTGTTCCCTGCACCTCACCTCGTGGCTTCTTAGGAAGCCTGAGGGCCAGCATGGTCCGTAGAACTCCAGGACAGAGCGGTGCCATGGCTGCACTGAGAATGTGAGCAGTGACCCTGTGGCCTGCAGGATCACTCTAGGAGAAGATCTAGACAGTCTTAGGGAGGCATGAATGAGCCCAGAGTGCTTGGAAAACCATCCCAGGGCTAGATCTGAAACCTTACAAAAGGTAGAAGGCAAAGGAGCCTAGCATGCACTGAGCCCGTATTCCACGCTCTGGCCACCTTCCAGGCACTGCGGCGCTCACTGCTCTCTCAAATTCCCTCACAAGCAGGCGTAGAGGCTGGGGAAGCTGATGCCCTGACAAGCGTGGAAGGGCCCATGAGCTCTGGCACTCGGCTGGAGGCCGCCCCAGCTGGAAAGCCCAGCTGCTCAGGACAGGGCTGCTCGGCCCAGGCACACGCTGACCTCTTGCGATGTTGCAACGGGGACGCTAGTGTCCCCCATCTGTGCTTCAGATCTTCCGGGCTCCACACATTCCAGGGAAGGCCATAGCCTCAGTTGTGAGTCCCCGACCAACTGCTGAGTCCTCACCCCCAAGGGTGAAGAGAAATGCACAGCCCCCTCTGACAAAAAGCTACCTCTACTGCTAACTGGAGGAAGGAAGCCTTGAAGTCACTGGAGACGCCAAAGCTTGAGGTGGGTGGAGAGACAGCCATGCATAGTTGGCTCCCTGGCTTTGGCACATAGCGCTGTCTGACCTGCAGCTGCCAACACAGGGGTGGGGCTGGCGAGACCGCGTGGACAGGCACCAGGAGAACCCCTCCTGCAGCTTTGGCCCAGGTCCTCAGGGTTCTTGTCCGGGGCATGCCCAGGGCCCCTGAGTGCCTCTCCCAAAGTCTGCTTGCCTCTTCCTCCAGAGTTGATGCAGTCCCCAGATGGGAAATTCAGCACTTTCTAAGGCACAGGGAAAGCCAGGATTGCTAAAGGTGTGATGTACCTTAAATCAAATGGAAGCATTATCAGAGTGCCTCCAGGAGGCACCTAGTCCACAGCGGAGAGCGTGCTTCTGATGGGCTGGGGGATGCATGCCCACACCAGCCACATGCCAACCACCCGCACCACCCGCCTTGGGCCCATAGAGCTTAGGGGATGTCTGCGTAGGGCCTGCAGGCCCCAGCAGAGCTCACCAATTGCCAGTTGCTCGAGGGTGGTCCTTGTGGCTGGTGAGGGGGATGCAGGGCTCTTGCTTTGAGGAGGAGGACCCCGACAGCCCAAGGTGTGCTGTCAGGTGGGAGGGCTCCTCCGCCATCACCTCAGGGTCGGCGTATCACTGCTTCATTACCCACCACACACTCTCAACAGGACTTCAATCATCTTCATGATAAATAATTAATCAATTATTCCTTCCTTGTGCGTTCTGCTGCAATTGATGGACGGGGAGATGCATGCTGGGAACGATCCATGCTCGAGCCAGGTCCCCACTTCCTGTGCTCTGGCACTCCCAGTCACCAGCACTGTGGGGACAGAGTGGCGGTGCCACGCCCGGAGGAGCCGAGTAGGACAATCGTCGTGTGTTTCCAGGCTCGGGTTGGCTTCCAGGAAGAAGGAGTCAACATGACAGATGCACTGATTCCGAGATCATCAGGAGATCGAGAAAAGGCCTGGATGTGCTCCCGCAGAGCCCAGGTGTCACTTCGAGATGTTGTAGGGATGCGTGGTTGCCACGGAGACACATGTGGGCTCATCCTCCTGTTCGTCCGACTGTCTCCGCAGGAGAGAGCAGCGCGCAGAGAAGCCAAGGTCTCCCTGCAGGTCGAGGCTGGAGCAGGTCCAGAGCCGGTGTGAGGGAGCCGCAGGGTGCCTGCAGAACTGGGAATGAGCTCCCTGTTCTCTGCCCTCATGGGCAGCCCGCGTCCTCATGCTTGAGCTCACATGGTGCCTTCCTGGAGAAGCAGCTGGTCACGTGTCCCTGGTCTGTTCTGTTTTGGTTGCAGAGCGTCCAGTGACCCCCCACCCCCGTGAGCTCCTGGTGTCACTGGCAGAAGTGACTGTGCACAGCCTCCGGCTCCAGTGGGTCCCGGGCAGCAACGGGCCCCCCCATCCACTACTTCAATGTGCAGGTGCGAGAGCTGCCCTGGGGAGAGCAGCAGACCACTCCTCATCCCTCCGCCACAAGGCCAGAGCCTATGCTGTTGAAAGGTACCCAGAGCCAGGCACGCCCACCCCAGGGAACAGAGCAGGGAATATGTGTGGGCCAGAGACGCACCCGGACAGCTGAGCTCTCTTCTCCTAGTGCACACTCCCTGTACCAGGGACCAGGACTCCCACTTCCTGGAGCCGCTCTGGCCTCTGCCCTGGGTCTGTCCTCTGGGCATGCCCTGTGCATGTCATGTGCATACCCCAGGTCCCAGAGATGGATGAGGCACAGATGATGGGGCCAGGGAGCCTGGAAGTATGGGCTCCAGTGCCCTATCCCCTGAGAGGCAGATGTGGAGGAGGGGGAGGTGGGGGGAAGGGGTGTCACAGGCTGAGAGAGTTGCACCTTCTCTTTGTGCTCTCTGTCCTAGTCAGCAAGGCAGACTTGTTTTGTCATCCATTAGTGATGGCTGAGGAGGGAAACGGCAGAGGTATCCCCACTGCACCTTGAGAACCCAGCATTTATCCAGTTGCTGAGGGAACCACCAAGCAAAGGCAGAGGGGAGTGGTGCCAACCACCACAGCTAAGTTCTTGGCACCTACAGCCTCATTGGGGCCCCTCCTCATGTTCCCACCCCCTTCTACAGTGAGGGACCAGAGCACCCTCTCTGCAGTGAGGGACCAGGGCACTCCCTCTCAATGGTGGGCGAGCAGGGCACCCCCTCTACAGTGGGGGACCAAGGTAGCCCCCTCTGCAGTGAGGGATGAGGGCACACACACACACACACCCCGCGCTATGGTTGGAGACCAGGGCATTCTCCTTTATGATGGCTCATAGGAGACCAGGGCTATCTAACCATCTAGGTGAGGATTCTCAGAAGTGACCTCAGGCCTCGTGTCTCCACAAGCAGGCCTGGGCTGTGCAGGCTCACGCCACCCTGTAGAAGCCCCCTGGGTCTTTCTGGTGGGCAGGCCTGTCTGGGGAGCTGGCCTCGCATCTTTCCTGTCCTCCTCCTCTGGCCCTGACTGTGGTCACATTCCCTGAAGCTCACATCAGGCTGTGAGGGGGCCACGAAGGAGCGTGTCCCACCTGCTCTGAGGGTTCCAGGACCCTGGCCAGCACCTCTTATTGGGATGATGGAGGAGGCCTATACCCCATTCCCAGGCTGGCCAATGTTCCTCTCACCTTTCAGATAGAACACCATGTACTGATTCCCCCCCTATTCTGAGCACTGTGCTGTGAAATCTCACATTTCTCATTGAACCCGCATGATAACCCTGTGGGGGGAGATCATCGTCCCCATTCTACAGAGGAGAGCTGAGGATCGCAAAGGTCATATTCGCCTGCAGCCCCAGCACCACCCACGGGTGCACCTCCTGACCCTCCTCCTTTAAAGGGCGCTGCCGGTCATTCAGGGCGGGAGAACAGGCAGCGCCCTCCGAGCCCCCGGCGATGTTCGAAGGCCCCCCCGCGCCAAAACCCTTGGGCCCACGCTCCCGCTTGCCAGAGCCCTCACCTCATCCCGCCCCTCCGCTCGCAGCACAGCCGGCGGATGGGGCCTGCCAGCCTCCTGGGGCTAACCCTCACACTTGGTCTGCCCCCGAGGGGCCCTTCCCAAGGGGCCTGGCGCCGCAACGCCGGGAATTGGGGACCTCTGAGCCCCAGCTTTGGACTCACCCTGCCGCCCCGCCACCACCTGGGCCGCTCGGGGCGCCGCCAGGCATATGGGCGGGAGAATGGGCAAGGCCCTCCGAGCCCCTGGAGATGTTCGAAAGCACCCCGCGCCAAAACGCTTTGGCCCATGTTCCCGTTGGCCAGCGAACAAACCTCGGCACGCCCCTCCGCTCGCCGCACAGCTGGCGGATCGTGGCTGCTGGCCTCCTGGGGGCCAACCCTAACCCTAGGTCAGCCCCCAAGGAGCCCATACCAAGGGACCTGGCACCGCAACACCAGGGATTGGGGACCCCCAAGCGCCAGCGCCAGACTCATCTGCTCCCCCTCCACCTCCCAGGCCGCTAGGGGCGCCGCCGGTCATTCAGGGCGGGAGAACGGGCAGGGCCCGCCGAACCCCCAGCGACATTCAAAGGACCCCCGCGCCAAAACGCTTGGTCCTACGCTCCCGCTCGCCAACGTCCTCAACTCGGCCTGCACCTCTACTCGCCCCACAGCTGGCGGATCAGCCTGCCGCCCTCCTGGAGGCTAACCCTAAACCTAGGTTGGCCCCCGAGGGGGCCCTCCCAAGGGGCCTGGAGCCGCAACGCCAGGGAATGGGGACCCCTGAGCCCCATCGCTGGACTCTCCGTGCCGCCCCGCCGCCACCCGGGCCCGTAGGGATGCCGCCGGTCATTCAGGGCGGGAGAATGGGCAGGGCCCTCTAGCCCCTGGCGACCTTCGAAGGCCCCCTGTGCCAAAACGCTTGGGCCCATGCTGCCGCTGGCCAGCGCCCTCACCTCAGACCGCCTCTCTGCTAGCCGCACAGCTGGCGGATCGGGCTTGCCAGCCTCCTGGGGGCTAACCCTAAACCTAGGCCGACCCCCGAGGGCCCCCTCCCAAGGGGCCTGGCGCCGCCTCGCCTGGGATTGGGGACCCCCGAGACCCAGCGCTGGACTCACCCTGCCGCTCCACTGCCACCGGGGCCGCTAGGGGCGCCGCCAGTCATTTAGGGCGGGAGAACGGGAAGGGCTCTCCGAGTCCCCGGCGACATTCGAAGGCCCCCCGCGTCAAAACGCTTGGGCCTACGCTTCCACTTGCCAGCAGCCTCACCTTCGCCCACCCCTCAGCTTGCCGCACAACTGGCGGATCTGGCCTGCTGGCCTCCTGGGGGCTAACCCTAAACCTAGGTTGGCCCCCAAGGGCCCCTCCCAAGGGGAATGGCTCCATAACACCAGGGATTGGGGACCGCCAAGCCCCAGATCCGGACTCACACTGCCACCCTGCCACCACCCGGCCAACTAGGGGCGCCGCCGGTCATTCAGGGCGGGAGAACGGGCAGAGCCCTCCGAGCCCCCAGCGACTTTTGAAGGCCCCCCTCGCCAAAACGCTTGGGCCCAGGCTCCCGCTCGCCAGCACCCTCACGTCGTCCCGCCCCTCCGCTCGCTGCATAGCTGGCGGATCAGGACTGCCGGTCTCCTGGGACTAATGCTAACCCTAGGTCTGCCCCCGAGGAGCCACTCCCAAGAGGCCTGGCGCCGCAACGCCGGGGATTGGGGAGCCCCGAGCCCCGGCGCTGGACTCACCCTGCCGCCCCGCCGCCTCCCGGGCCACAAGGGGTGCCGCCGGTCAGTCAGAGCGGGAGAACGGGCAGGGCCGTCAGAGCCCCCAGCGACCTTCGAAGGCCCCCCGTACCAAAACGTTTGGACCCACGCTCCCGCTCGCCAGCGGCCTCACCTCAGCCCGCCTCTCCGTTGGCTGCACAACCGGCGGATCGGGCCAGCCGGCCTCCTGGATGCTAACCCTAACCCTAGGTTGGCCCCCGAGGGGCCCCTTCCAAGGGGCCTGGCGCCGAAACGCCAGGGATTGGGGACTCCCGAACCCTTGTGCCGTAGTCACCCTGCCTCCCTGCCACCACCGGGGCCCCTAATGGTGCCGTGGGTCATTCAGGGCAAGAGAATGGGCAGGTCCCTCTGAGCCCCCGACGACTTTCGAAGGCTCCCCGCGCCAAAACGCTTGGCCCCCGCTCCCACTCGCCAGCGCCCAGAACTCGGACCGCCCCTCCTCTCGCTGCACAGCTGGCGGTTCATGCCTGCCGGCCTCCTGGGGCTAACACTAACCCTAGGTCAGTTCCCGAGGGGCCCCTCCCAAGTGGCCTGGTGCTGCAATGCCGGGGATTGATGATCCCCGAGCCCCAGCCTCGGATTCACCCCAGCTCCCCACCGCCACCTGGTCCCTTGGGGCACCCCTGGTCATTCATTGCGAGAGAACACGGACCGCCCCTCCGCTCGCTGCACAGCTGGCGGATTGGGCCTGCCGGCTTCCTGGGGACTAGCCCTATTCATAGGTCAGCCCCAGAGGGGCCACTCCCAAGGGGACTGACTGGTGCCGCAACACTGGGGACTGGGGACCCCGAGCACCAGCACCAGACTCACCCTGCCGCCCTGCCGCCACCCAGGCCTCTAGGGGCATTGCCGGTCATTCACGGCGGGAGAACGGGCAGGGCCCTCCGAGCCCCCGGCGACCATAGAAAGCCCACCGAGCCAAAACGCTTGGGCCCACGCTCCCACTCGCCAGCGCACTCACCTCGGCCCGCCCCTCCGCTCAGTGCAGAGCCAGCGGATCAGGCTTGCCGCCCTCCTTGGTGATAACCCTAACCCTAGGTCGGCCCACTAGGGGCCCCTCCCAAGGGGCCTGGTGCCACTTCGCTGGTGATAGGGGACCCTCACACCCATAACGCCTTACTCACCCTTCCACCCCGCCACCACCCGGGCCACAAGGGGCACCACCGGTCATTCAGGGCATGAGAACGAGCAGGGCCCTCTGAGCCCCCGGCGACCTTCAAAGGCCCCCCGTGCCAAAATGTTTGGGCCCACGCTCCCACTTGCCAGCGCCCTCACCTCAGCCCGCCCCTTTGTTCACCACACAGCCGGCGGATCGGGCCTGCCGGCCTCCTGCGGGCTAACTCTAACCCTCGGTCGGCCCCCGAAGGGCCCCTCCCAAGGGGCCTGGCGCCGCAACTCCAGGGATTGGGGACCCCCGACCCCCAGCGCCAGACTCACCCTGCTGCCCTGCCGCCACCCGGGCCGCTATGGGCACCAGCAGTCATTCAGGGCACAAGAACGGGCAGGTCCCTCCGAGCACCCAGCAAACTTCAAAGGCCCCCCCCAAAAAAACGTTTGGGCCCACGCTCCCGCTCGCCAACACCCTCACCTCAGCCTGCCCCTACACTCGCCGAGAGCCAGCGTATCGGGCCTGCCAGCTTCCTGGGATGAACGCTAACCCTAGGTTGGCCCCCGAGGAGCCCCTCCCAAAGGGTCTGGCACCACAACGCAGGGGTTGAGGACCACCGAGCGCCAGAGCCCGACTCACCCTGCCGCCCCGCCACCTATCTGGCAGCTAGGGGCACCGCCGGTCATTCAGGCAGGGAGAAAGGACAGGGCCATTTGAGCCCCCGGTGAATTTCAAAGGCCCCCTGCACCAAAACGCTTGGGCCCACGCTCCGGGTCGCCAGCGCCCACACCTCGGACCCCCCCTCCGCTCGCTGCACAAATGGCGGATCAGGCCTGCTGGCCTCCTGTAGCCTAACCCTAACCCTAGGTTGGCCCCCGAGGGGCCCCTCCCAAGGGGCCTGGCATATCAACGCCAGGGATTGGGGACCCCTGAGCCCCAGCGCTGGACTCACCCTGCCGACCTGCCGCCACCCAGGCCGCTAGGGGCACTGCCGGTTATTCAGGGCGGGAGAATGGGTAGGGCCCTCTGAGACCCCGGAAACCTTCAAAGTCCCCCTGCGCCAAAACTCTTGGACCCATGGTCCCATTCGCCAGTGACCAAACCTTGGTCTGCACCTCCACTCGCCGCATAGCTTGCGGATCGGACCTGCCTGCCTCCTGGTGGCTAACCCTACCCCTAGTTCGGCCCCCGAGGGGCCCCTCCCAAGGGGCCTGGCGCCGCAACGTCGCGGATTGGGAACCCCCGAGCCCCAGCACCAGACTCACCCAGTTGCCCCGCTGCCACCCAGGCCGCTAGGGGCGCCGCGGGTCATTCAGGGTGGGAGAACGGACAGGGCCCTCCGAGCCCTCAGCAACTTTCGAGGGCCCCCTGTGCCAAAACGCTTGGGCCCAGGCTCCCGCTCGCCAGCGCCCTCAACTCGGCCTGCCCCTCCATTCGCTGCACAGGTGGCGGATCGGGCATGCCGGCCTCCTGGGTGCTAACCCTAACACTAGGTCAGCCCCTGAGGGGCCCCTCCCAAGGGGCCTGGCGCAGCAACGCCGGGGATTTGGGACCCCCGAGCCCCAGTGCTGGACTCACCCTGCTGCACCCCTGCCACCCAGGCGGCTAGGGACGCCGCCGGTCATTCAAGGCGGGAGAAGGCTAGGGTTAGGGTTAGCCCCCAGCTGTGCAGCGAGTGGAGGGGTGGGCCGAGGTGAGGGCGCTGGCGAGCCGGAGCATAGGCCCAAGCGTTTTGCTGCGTGGGGCCTTCAAAGGACACCGGGGGCTCTGAGGGCCCTGCCCGTTCTCCCGCCATGAATAACCGGCAGCGCCCCTAGCGGCCCAGGGGGCGGTGGGGCAGCACGGTGAGTCCGGCGCTGGGGCTCGTGGGTCCCCATTCCCCGGCGATGCAGCGCCAGGCCCCTTGGGAGGGGATCTTCGGGAGCCGACATAGGGTTAGGATTAACCCCCTGGAGGCTGGCATGCCCGAACCGCTGTGCATCGAGCGAAGGGGCGGATCGAGTTGAGGGCGCTGGCGAGCGGGAGCATGGGCCCAAGCTTTTTCACGCGGGGGTTCTTCAAAGGTCACTGCGGGATTGGAGGGCCCTGCCGTTTCTCCCGCACTGAATGACCGGCGGCGCCCCTAGCGGTTCAGATGGCATCAGGGCTGCAGGGAGTGTCGGCGATGGGACTTGGGGGTCACCAATCCCCAGCGTTGTGGTGTCAGGCCGCTTTGGAGCGGCCCCTCGTGGGCTGACCTAGGGTTAGCGTTAGCCCCTAGGAGGCCGGTAAGCCCGATCCGCCAGCTGTGTGGCAGGCGCATGGGCAGGCCCAGGTGAGGGCGATGGTGATCAGGAGCGTGGGCCCAAGCGTTTTGGTACACGGGGCCTTCAAAATTTGCCGTGGGCTTGGAGGGCCCTGCCCGTTCTCTCGCCCTGAATGACTGGCTGCGCACCTAGCGGCCCAGGTGGCGGCTGGGCGGCAGGGTGAGTCTGGCATTGGAGTTCGGGGGTCCCCAATCCCCAGCGTTGTGGATCCAGGCCCCTTGGGAGGGGCCCCTCGGAGGCCTACCTAGGATTAGGGTTAGCCCCCAGGAGGCCAGCAGGCCCTATCCGCCGGCTTTGCGGCGAGTGGAGGGGCTGCCCGCGGTGAGGGCGCTGCTACCGGGAGCGTGGGCCCAGCATTTTGTCGCGGGGGCTCGGAGTGCCCTGCACATTCTCCCACCCTGAATGACTGGTAGCGCCCCTAGCGGCCTGTTTGGCGGTGGGGCGGATGGAGACTCCGGCGCTGGGATTTGGGGGTCCCCAATCCCTGGTGTGGCAGCGCCAGGCCCCTTGGGAGGGGCCCCTCGAGGGCTGACCTAGGGTTAGGGTTAGTCCCCAGGAGGGTGGCAAGCCCGATCCGCCGGCTTGCTGCGAGCGGAGGGGCGGGCCGAGGTGAGGGCGCTGGCGAGCTGGAACGTGGGCCCAACTGTTTTGGCGCGGGGGGCCTTCAAATGTCGCTGGGGGCTCGGAGGCCCCTGAATGTACTCCCGCCCTGAATGACCGGCGGCACACCTAGTGGTCCAGGTGGCGGTGGGGCAGCAGGGTGAGTCCAGTGCTGGGTCTCAAGGTCCCCATTCCATTCGTTGCGGTGCCAGGTCCCGTGGGAGGGGCCCGCGGGGGCAGACCTAAGGTTAGGCTTAGCCACCAGGAGGCCAGCAGGCCCAATCCACCAGCTGTGCGGCGAGCGGAGGGGCGGGCCGAGGGGGAGGGCGCTGGCAAGCCGGAGCGTGAGCCAAAGCGTTTTGGCGCGCGGGGTCTTTAAATATCCCCGGGGGCTCAGAGGTCCCTTCCCGTTCTCCCGCCCTGAATATCGGGCGGCGCCCCTGTGGCCTGGGTGGTGGCGGGGCGGAGTGTGGTTCTGGTGCTGGGATTCGGGGTCCCCTATCCCTTGCGTAGCGGCACCAGGCCCCTTGGGAGAGGCCACTCGGAAGCCAAGCTAGCATTAGTGTTAGTCCCCAGTAGGCCGCCAGGCTCAATCCGCCGGCTGTGCGTTGAGCGGAGGGGCAGGCCGAGGTGAGGCTGCTGGCAAGTGGGAGGGTAGGCCCAAACGTTTTGGCATGCGGGGCCTTCGAAAGTCGCCGGGGGCCAGAGGGCTCTGTCAGTTTTCCCACCCTGAATGGCCGGCGGCACCCCTAGCACCCCGGGTTGCAGCGGGGTGGCAGGGTGAGTCCAGCGCTGGGGCTCAGGGGTCCCGAATCCCTGGGTTTCTGGCGCCAGGATCCTTCAAGGGGCCCCTCGGGGGCCGACGTATGTTTACAGTTAGCACCCAGGAGGCGGGCAGGCCCGATCCGCTGGCTGTGCGGCGAGCAGAGGGGTCGGCCGAGGTTAGGGCGTTGTCGAGCGGGCTCAGGGGTCCCCAATCCCCGACGTTGCGGCACCTTGGGAGTGGCCGCTTAGGTAAGACCTAGGTTTAGGGTTAGCACCCAGGAGGTCAGCAGGCCCGATCTACCGGCTGCTCCGTGAGAATAGGGGCTGGCCAAGGTGAGGGCGCTGGCGAGTGGGAGTGTGGACCGAAGCGTTTAGCACACTGGTCTTCAAAGTTTGCTGGGCCTCTGAGGGTCCTACCCGTTCTCTCGCCCGAATGACCGGCAGTGCCCCTAGCTTCCCCGGTGGCGGCGGGGCGGCAGGGTGATTCTGGCGATGAGGCTCGGGGGTCCCCAATCCCCGGCGTTGTGGGGCCAGACCCCTTGGGAGGGGCCCTTCGGGCACGACCTAGGGTTAGGGTTAGACCCCAGGAGGCCGGCAGGCCCGATGCGCTGGCTGTGCGGCGAGTGGTGTGGCGGACAGAGGTGAGGTCACTCATGTGCAGGAGCGTGGGCACAAGCATTTTGGCGTGGGGGGTCTTCGAAGGTCGCCAGGGTTCGGAGGACCCTGCCTGTTTTACCGCCATGAATGACCAGCGGTGCCCCTAGTGGCCCTGGTGGCGCCGGGCGGCAGGGTGAGTCCGGCGCTGGGGCTCGGGGGTCCCCAGTCCCCGGTGTTGCGGTGCCAGGCCCCTTGGGAGGGGCCCCTTGTGGCCCAACCTAGGGTTAGGGTTAGCCTCCTGGAGGCCGGCAGGTCCGATCCGCCAGCACTGCAGCGAGCGGAGTGATGGGCTGAGGTGAGGGCGCTGGCGATGACGAGCGGGAGCATGGGCCCAAGTGTTTTCGAAGGTCGCTGGGGGCAGGAGGGCCCGGCCCGTTCTCCTGCCCTGAATGACCGGCGGCGCCCCTAGCGGCCCAGGTGGCAGCTGGGCAGCAGGGTGAGTCTGGCGCTGGGGCTCGGGGGTCCCCAGTCCCCGGTTTTGTGGCTCCAGGCCCCTTGGGAGGGGCCCCTCAGGCCCAACTTAAGGTTAGGGTTAGAACCCAGGAGGCTGGCAGGCCCGATCTGGCGGCCATGCGGTGAGCAGAGTGGCGGACAGAGGTGAGGGTGCTCCCGAGCGGGAGCGTGGGCTCAAGCATTTAGTGCACTGGTCTTTGAAGTTTGCTGGGCCTTGGAGGGTCCTGCCCCTTCTACCGCCCTTAATGACTGGCGGCGCACCTAGCGGCCCGGGTGGCGGCCGGGCGGCAGGCTGAGTCTGGCGCTGGCTCTCGGGGGTCCCCATTCCCTGCGTTGTGGCACCAAGCCCCTTGGGAGGGGCCCCTCGGGGGCCGACCTACAGTTAGGGTTAGCCCCCAGGAGGCCCGCAGACCAGATCCATTGGCTGTGCGGTGAGCTGAGGGGCGAGCCGAGATGAGGGCGCTATCGAGCGGGCTCGTGGGCCCAAGCGTTTTGGCGCTGGGGAACTTTGAAAGTTGCCCGGGGCTTGGAAGACCTGCCCGTTCCCCCGCCCTGAATGACCGGCGGCGCCCCTAGAGGTCCGGCTGTTGGGGGCCTGGCAGGCTGAGTCAGGCGCTGGGGCTCGGGGGTCCCCAATCCCCAGTGTTGTGGGGGTCCTCAGTGCCCAGTGTTGCGGGGCCAGGCCCCTTGGGAGGGGCCCCTCGGGCATGACCTAGGGTAAGGGTTAGACCCCAGGAGGCTGGCAGGCCCGATCCGCTGGCTGTGCGGCGAGTGGTGTGGCGGACAGAGGTGAGGTCGTTCACGTGCGGGAGCGTGGACACAAGCGTTTTGGCGTGGGGAGCCTTCGAAGGTTGCCATGGTTCAGAGGGCCCTGCCCGTTTTACCACCCTGAATGACCAGCGGTGCTCCTAGCGGCCCGGGTGGCGCCGGGTGACAGAGTGAGTCCGGCGCTGGGCCTCGGGGGTCCCCAATCCCCGGTGTTGCGACGCCAGGCCCCTTGGGAGGGGCCACTTGTGGCCGACCTAGAGTTAGGCTTAGCCTCCTGGAGGCCAGCAGGTCCGATCCGCCGGCTCTGCGGCGAGTGGAGGGACGTGCTGAGGTGAGGGCGCTGGCGCTGACGAGCGGGAGCGTGAGCCCAAGCCTTTTGGTGCGGGAGGCCTTTAAAGGTCGCCGGGGTTCGGAGGGCCCTGCCCGTTCTCCTGCCCTGAATGAACGGCGGCGCCCCTAGCGACCAGGTTGGTGGTGGGGCGGCAGGGTGAGTCCGGCGTTGGGGCTCCGGGGTCCCCAATACCTGGTGTTGCGGCACCAGTCCTCTTGGCAGGGCCCTTCAGGTGCTGACCAAGAGTAAATTTAGCCCTCAGGAGCCCGGCAAGCCCAATCCGCTGGCTGTGTGACGAGAGGTTGGGTGGGCTGAGGTGAGGCTGCTGGCAAGCGGGAGTGTGGGCCCAAGCGTTCTGGCCTGGGGGGCCTTCGAAGGTCGCCGGGGGCTAGGAGGGCCCTGCCCATTCTCCCGCCCTGAATGACCGTCGGCGCCCCTAGCATCCCAGGTGGAGCCGGGGCGGCAGGGTGAGTCCGGCGCTGGGGCTTGGGGGTCCCCAACCCCGGCGTTGTGGCACCAGGCCCCTTTTGAGGGGCCCTTCGGGGGCCGACCTAGGGTTAGGGTTAGCCCCCAAGAGCCTGGCAGTCTGATCCGCTGGCTGTGCGGCAAGCGGAGGGGCTGGCCAATGTGAGGCCGCTGGCGACCTGGAGCGTGGGCGCAAGCGTTTTGCCGCAGGGGGCCTTCAAACGTCTCCGGGGGCTCGGATGGCCCTGCCAGTTCTCCCGCCCTGAATGACCAGCGGCGCCCCTAGCAGCTCAGGTGCTGGCGGGTCGGGAGGGTGAGTCCGGCGCTGGGGCTCCGGGTTCCCCAATACCCGGCGTTGTGGCGCCAGGCCGCTTGGCATGGGCCCCTGGGGTGCTGACCTAGGGTTAAGGTTAGCTCTCAGGAGCCCGGCAGGCCCAATCCCCTGGCTGTGCGACCAGCGGTTGGGCAGGCCGAGGTGAGGCCACTGGCGAGTGGGAGCGTGGGCCCAAGCGTTTTGGCGTGGGGGCCCTTCGAAGGTTGCTGGGAGCTCAGAGGGCCCAGCCCATTCTCCCCCCCTGAATGACTGGCGGCGCCCCTAGCGGCCCGGGTGGCCACGGGTGGCAGGGTGAGTCCGGCGCTGGGTCTTGGGGGTCCCCAATCCCTGGCATTGTGGCACCAGGCCCCTTTTGAGGGGCCCCTCGGGGGCAGACCTAGGGTTCGCGTCAGCCCCAAGAGGTCAGCAGGCCTGATCCGCCAGCTGTGCGATGAGCGAAGGGGCGGGCTGAGGTGAGGGCGCTGGCGAGCGGGCTCGTGGGCCCAAGCGTTTTGGCGCTGGGGACATGTGAAAGTCACCGGGGGCTCATAGGACCTGCCCATTCCCCCGCGCTGAATGACCAGCGGCGCCCCTAGCGGCCCGGGTGTCGGCTGGTGGCAGGGTGAGTCCAGCGCTGGGACTCAGGGGTCTCCAATCCCCAGTGTTGCGGCACAAGTCCCCTTTGGAGGGGCCCCTTGGGGTCTGACCTAGCGTTACGGTTAGCCCCCAGGTGGCCGGCAGGTCCTATCCGTCGGCTGTGCGTAGAGCGAAGGGGCGGGCCGAGGTGAGGATGCTGGCCAGCGGGAGCGAGGGCCCAAGCTTTAGCGCACTGGTCTTCGAAGTCTGCCAGGCCTCGGTGGAGCCTGCCCGTTCTCTCGCCCTTAATGACTGGCGGTGCCCGTAGCAGCATGTGTGGCTGCGTGGCGTAAGGGTGCATCCGGCGATGGGGCTCGGGGGTCCCCAATCCCCGGCGTTGTGGCGTCAGACCCCTTGGGAGGGGCCCCTCGGGCACGATCTAGTGTTAGGGTTAGACCCAAGGAGGCTGGCAGTCCCGATCCACCGGCTGTGCGGCGAGCGGAGTGGCAGACAGAGCTGAGGGTGCTCACGTGCGGGAGTGTGGGCCCAAGCGTTTTTTTGCGCAGGGGGCCTTCGAAGGTCACTGGGGGCTCGAAGGTCCCTGCCCGTTCTCCAGCCCTGAATGACCGGCGGCACCCCGAGCATCCCGGGTGGCGGCAGGGAGGCAGGGTGAGTCTGGCGCTGGGCTCAGGGGTCCCCAATCCCCGGCGTTGCCGCGCCATGCCCCTGGCAGTGTCCCCTCGGGGGCCGACCTAGGGTTCCGGTTAGCCCCCAGGAGGCTGGCAGGCCCGATTAGATGGCTGTGCAGCGAGCAGAGGGGCGGGTCGAGGTGAGGGCGCTGGCGAGCGGGAACGTGGGCCCAAGTGTTTTGGCGCGGGGGCCTTCGAAGGTCCCGGGGGCTCGGGAGGGCCCTGCCCGTTCTCCCACCCTGAATGACCGTTGGCGCCCCTAGCGGCCCGGGTGGTGGCGGGGCGGCAGGGTGAGTCAGGCGCTGGGATTCGAGGGTCCCCAATCCCTGGCGTTGCGGTGCCAGGTCCCTTGGGGGGGCCCCTCAGGGGCCAACCTAGGGTCAAGGTTAGCCCCCAGGAGACCGGCATGCCTGATCCGCCAGCTGTGAGTCGAGTGGAGTGGCAGGCCGAGGTGAGGGCGCTAGCAAGCGAGGCATGAGCCCAAGTGTTTTAGCGTGGTGGGCCTTCGAAGGTCTCCAGGACCTTGGAGGGCCCTGCCCATCTCTTGCCCTATATGACCGGCAGTGCCCCTAGCGGCCCGGGTTTCGGCGGAGCGACAGGGTCAGCCCGGCGCTGGGGTTTGAGGGTCCCCAATCCATGGTGATGCGGCACCAGACCCCTTGGGAGGGGCCCCTCGGGTGCCAACCTAGGGTTAGGGTTAGCTCCCAGGAGGCCGTCAGGCCCGATCCGCCGGCTGTGCGGCAAGCGAAGGGGCGGGCTGAGGTGAGGGCTCTGGGGAGCGGGAGCGTGGGCCCAAGCATTTTGGCGCGGGGGGCCTTCGAAGGTCTCTGTGGGCTCAGTGGGCCCTGCCCGTTCTCCCGCCTGAATGACCAACGGCTCCCCTAGCGGCCCGGGTGGTGGCGGGGCGGCAGGGTGAGTCCGGCGCTGGGGATCGGGGGTCCCCGATCCCCAGCGATGCGGAGCCAGACCCCATAGAGTGGCTGTTCAGGGCCGACCTAGGGTTAGGGTTAGCCCCCAGGATGCTGGCAGGCCCTAACCGCTGGGTGTGCGGCGAGCAGAGAGGAGGGCCGAAATGAGGGCGCTGGCGAGAGGGAACGTGGGCCCCCGCGTTTTGCCGCGGGGGGCCTTGGAAGGTCACTCTGGCTCGGAGGGCCCTGGCCATTCTCCCGCCCTGAATGACCGGAAGAGACTCTAGCGCTCCGGGTGGCGTCAGGGTGGCAGGGTGAATCCGATGCTGCAGCTCGGAGATCTCCATTCGCCCGTGTTGTGGCACCAGGCCCCTTGGGAGGGGCCCCTCGGGGCCAACCAAGGGTTTCGTTAACCCCCAGGATGCTGGCAGGCCTGATCTGCTGGCTGTGTGGTGATCAAAGCAGTGGGCCAAAGTGAGGGCACTGGCGTGCGGGAGCGTGGAAGCAACCGTTTTGGCGTGTGGGGTCTTCGAAAGTCGCCAGGGGCTTGGAGGGCCCTGCCCGTTCTTCCGTCCTAAATGGCAGGCGGCGCCCATAGCAGCCCGTGTGGTGGCGGGGCCCTAGGATGAGTCCAGGGCTAGGGCTTGGGGGTCCCCAATCCCCGGCGTTGCGCTGCCAGGCCCCTTGGGAGGGGCCCCTCGGGGGCCGATCTAGGGTTAGGGTAACCAAAAGAAGGTTGGCAGGCCCGTTCTGCCGGCTGTGCAGCGAATGGAGAGGTGGGCCGAGGTGAGGCTGCTGGTGAGCCAGAGCGAGGGCCCCATCGTTTTGTCCTGGGGGGCCTTCGGACGTCACCGGGGGCTCGGAGGGCCCTGCCCGTTCTCCCGCCCTGAATGACCGGCGGCGACCCTAGGGGCCTGGGTGGTGATGGGGCAGCTAGGTGAGTCCGGCGCTGGGGCTCGGGTTTCCCCAATCCCCGGCATTGCAGCGCCAGGCCCCTTGGGAGGGGCCCCTTGGGGGCCGACCTAGGGTTAGGGTTAGCGCCCAGGAGGCTGGCAGGCCCTATCCGCCGGCTGTGCGGCGAATGGAGGGGCGGGCCGAGGTGAGGGCGCTGGCGAGCAGGAGCGTGGGCCCGATGGTTTTGTCGCGGGGTGCCTTCAAAGTCGCTGGGGACTCGGAGGGCCCTGCCCGTTCTCCCACCCTGAATGACCGGCGGTGCCCCTAGGGGCCCCGGTGGCGGCGGGGCAGCAGGGTGAGTCCGGTGCTGGGGCTCGGGGGTACCCAATCCCCGCAATTGCAGCGCCAGGCCCCCTGGGAGGGGCCCCATGGGTGCCGACCTAGGATTAGGTTTAGCCCCCAGGAGGCCGGCAGGCCCGATCGGCCGGCTGTGCGGTGAGTGGAGGGGCGGGCCGAGGTGAGGGCGCTGGAGAGCGGGAGCGTGGGCCCAAGCGTTTTGGCGTGCGGGGGGCCTACGAATGTCGCCAGGGGCTTGGATGGCCCTCCCCGTTCTCCAACCCTGAATGACCAGAATCACCCTTAGAGGCCTGGGTGGTGGCGGGGCTGCAGGGTGAGTCCGGCGCTGGGGCTTGGGGTTCCCCAATCCCCGGTGTTGCGGCGTCAGGCCCCTTGGGACGGGACCCTCGGGAGCCGACATAGGGTTAGGGTTAGCCCCCAGGAGGCCAGCAGGCCCAATCTGCCGGCTCTGCGGCGAGTGGAGGGGTGGTTCGAGGTGAGGGCGTTGGCGAGCGGGAGCGTGGGCCGAAGCGTTTTGGAGCAGGGGGCCTTTGAATGTTGCTGTAGTCTCAGAGGGCTGTGCCCGTACTCCCGCCCTGAATGACGGGAGGCGCCCCTAGCGGCCCGGGTGGCGGCAGGGCGGCAGGTTGAGTCCGGCGCTGGGGCTCGGGGGTCCGCAATCCCCAGTGTTGAGGGGACACGCCCCTTGGGAGGGCCCCCCTCGGGGCCAACCAAGGGTTAGGGTTAGCCCCCAGGAGGCCGGCACGCCAGATCCGCCGGCTGTGCGGCGAGCAGAGGGGTGGTTCGAGGTGAAGGCGTTGGCGAGTGGGAGCGTGGGCACAAGCTCTTTGGCGCGGGGGGCCTTCGAATGTCGCCAGAGGCTCGAAGGGCCCTGCCCATTCTCCGTCCCTGAATGACCGGCGGCGCCCCTAGTGGCCCGGGTGGCGGCGGGGCGGCAAGATGAACTGGTGCTGGGGATCGGGTGTTCCCAATCCCCGGCGTTGCGGCGCCAGGCACCTTGGGAAGGGCCCCTCATGGGGCCGACCTAGGATTAGGGTTATCCCCCAGGAGCCCGGTGAACCCGATCCACCAGCAGTGCAGCGAGCGGTGGGTCGGGCCAAGGTGAGGGTGTTGGCGAGCGGGAGCGTGGGCCCAAGCGTTTTGGCGCGGGGCGCCTCCTAAGGTCGCCGGGGGCTGGGAGGGCCCTGCCCATTCTCCCACCCTGAATGACCGGCGGTGCCCCTAGCGGCCCGGGTGGCGGCGGGGTGGCAGTGTGAGTCTGGCGCCGGGGCTCAGGGGACCCCAATCTCCAGCATTGCGGCGCCAGGCCCCTTGGGAGGGTGCCCCTCCGGGGCCGACCTAAGGTTAGGGTTAGCACCCAGGAGGCCGGCAGGCCCGATCCGCCGGCTGTGCGGCGAGCGGAGGGGCGGGCCGAGGTAAGGGCGCTGGCGAGCGGGAGTGTGGGCCCAAGCGTTTTGGCGCGGGGGGCCTTCGAAGGTCTCTGGGCCTCGGAGGGCCCTGCCCATTCTCCCGCCCTGAACGACCAGCGGCGCCCCTAGCGGCCCGGGTGGCAGCGGGGCGGCAGGGTGAGTCCGGCGCTTGGGCTCGGAATCCCCAATCCCTGGCGTTGGGGAACCAGGCCCCTTGGGAGGGGCCCCTTGGGGGCCGATCTAGGGTTAGGGTTAGCCCTCAGGAGGCCGACAGGCCAGATCCGCTGGCTGTGTGGCGAGCGGAGGGGCGGGCCGAGGTGAGGGCACTGGCTAGTGGGAGCGTGGGCCCAAGCGTTTTGGCGCCGAGGGCCTACGAAGGTCGCCAGGGGCTCGGAGGGCCCTGGCTGGTCTCCCGCCCTGAATGACCGGCGCCGCCCCTAGCGACCCCGGTGGTGGTGGGGCGGCAGGGTGAGTCCGGGGCTGGGGCTCGGTGGTCGCCAATCCCCAGTGTTGCGGCGCCAGGCCTCTTGGTATGGGCCTATCCAGGGCCGAACTAGGGTTAGTGTTAGCCAGAATGAGGCCGCAGGCCTGATCCGCCGGCTGTGTGGCGAGCGGGGGTGGGCTGAGGTGAGGGCGCTGGCGAGCGGGAGCGTGGGCCCAAGCGTTTTGGCGAGGGGTGCCTCGAATGTGGCCGGGTCTGGGAGGGCCCTACCCATTCTCCCGCCCTGAATGACTGGTGGTGCCCCTAGCGGCAGGGGTGGCGGTTGGGATGTAGGGTGTGTCCGGAGCTGGGGTTCCGGGGTCTCCAATACCCGACGTTGGGGCACCAGGTCCTTTGGGAGGGGCTCCTCTGGGGCTGACCTATGGTTAGGGTTAGTCCCAAGGAGGCCGGCAGGACCCATTGGCTGGCTGTTTGGTGAGCAGTGTAGGCGGTCGTGGTGAGTGCACGGGGTAGGGAGAGCGTGGGCCCAAGAGTTGTGGCCCCGGGAGGCCTTCGAAGGTTGCTGTGGGCTCAGGGGGGCCTGACTCTTCCCCCACCCTGAATGCTCTACATCGCCCCAAGGAGCCCGGGTGGCGGCACGGTGGCAGCCTGAGTCAGGCGTTGTGGCTCAGGGGTCCCCAATCCTAGGCACTGTGGCGCTAAGGCCCCTTGGGAGTAGGCCCCATGGCAGCTGACCTAGGGTTAGGGTTAGCCCCCAGAAGGCCGGCAGGCCCGATATGCCAGCTGAGGGATGAGTGGGGCAGTGGGCCAAGGTGAGGGCAAGGGGCAGGGGGAGCGTGGGCCCAAGCGTTGTGGCATAGGGGTCGTCGAAGGTGGCAGGGGCCTTGGGGCCTCTTCTGGTTCTCCGGCCCTGAATGCTCGGCGTCGCCTCTAGGGACTCGGGTGACCTTCTGGTAGTAGGCTGAGTGCTTCTGGGGCTCGGGGTTCCCCAGTCCTATGCGGTGCTGCGCCAGGCCCCTAGGAAAGGGCCCCTCAGTCCCTGACCAAAGTTTAGGGTTAGGCCCCAGGATCCCAACAAGCCCGATCTTCCATCTGAGTGGTGAGCAAGGCAGCTTGCCAAGGTGAAAGTGTGGGGGAGGGGGAGCGTGGGCCCAAGCATTGTGGCTCGGGGGGCCATCGAATTTTGCCGGGGGCTCAGGGGTCCCTGCCCATTCTCCCGCCCTGAATGCTGGGGGCAGCACTCCCGAGGGCTCCGGGGGCTGCGCAGTGGCAGGCTGAGTCCAGCCGCTTGGCTCAGGGGTCTAATCCTGGCGCTGTGGCGCTAGGCCCCTGGGGAGGCTCCCTTGGCGGCCAATCTAGGTTAGGTTAGGCCCCAGGAGCCCGGCAGGCCCGATCCGCTGGCTGTGCGGCGATGGAGCAGTGGGCGGAGGGGATGACGCGGGTAGTGGTGCGTGGTCTCCAAGGTTGTGACGCTGGGGGCCCGAAGTCGCTGGGGCTCGGGCCCTGCCGGTTCTCCTGAATGTCCGTCTGAACGCTGAGTCCTGATGCTTGGGGGCGCCCGAGGGGACCGGTTGGCTGCAGGTGGGCAGGCTGAGTCAGCGCTGGGGTCAGGGGTCCCCTATCCCCGGGCCGTGGCTCCAGGCCCTGGGAGGACCCCTAGTCGACGACCTAGGTTAGGTTAGGCCCCAGGAGCCTGACAGGCCCGATCCCGGCTGTGGGGAGCAGAGCGGCGGCTGGAGGTGAGTACGTGGGGAGGGGAGCGTGGCCCCCAGTGTTGGGGCACAGGGGCCTTCAAATGTCCCTTGTTTTTTTCTCCTTCTGTAAAGCTCTGGATTTGGACTGCTCACACTTGCTTTCAGATTTTATCATCTACATTGAGAAGAGTTGCCCTGGAATTCCTTTCCCTATCACGGGTTGCTGGGATGGCATCAAGATCCTCCTGATCCACTGAGAGCAGTGTGGTGTATTCCCTTCGTGTGTTCTCTGTATGAGTATGGACAAAATTGTCATTCAGAAACAGTCCAATTTTCTGAATTTAGAAGCTATTTAAGGAAGCCAGTTTCATTGAAATCAAAATTAATAATATGGAAAACCTAGAATTTTCATCTGAAACTGTGGACAAATTGGAGTGTGGAAATGAAAAGAAAAATTTAAAAAAGAAACAAATTTCTCTAAAAGTGAGGCAGCCAACTTGAGAGAAGGAATTCAGAAAATTGACACGAACATACCTGTAGAAAAACAGTTCAGATTTCCCATCGTGGGGAGCTTCACACCTGTTAACCAAACTGCAAGGGCTGGGCTCACAGAGTGACAGTTGAAATGGAAGGGAAGGTGTGCATCATCATCAGGTTGCCGTGGCGATGGCTCATGCTAGAACTTTCAGAGCCCAAGGCAACTCTACACACTTTGCATTGATAGAGGAAAGTGGGTCGGTGGTGGGTAGATGGATGATGGGTATGAAGGAGGACACAGATCAGCACTAAGTGTTGTATGTAAGTGATGAATGACCGAATTCTACTCCAGAAACCAATACTGTACTGTATGTTAACTAACTAACTAAAAAAAAAAAAAAAAGGATACCCCTGGCAGGGACACATAGGAGACTTAAATTTTCTTTTTACATCTGCTATTCTATAAAACTTTTATTAGTAAAACACTGTTTAAAAAAGTCTTTCCTGGGTTTCCTGGGTGGCTTAGTGGGTTAAGCATCTGCCTTCAGCTCAAGTCAGGCTCCTGGACTCCAGGGATCAAACCCAGCATCAAGCTCCCCACTCAGTGGGGAGTCTGCATCTCCCTCTGCCCCTCACCACACTCGTGCACTCTATCTTGTTCTCTTTTGCTCTCCCAAATAAATAAGATCCCCAGGATGTCCCTGTTTTCCTTCCAAGGAGCCCATTGAAGCCAAGAGTGACACTAATGTCTCAGGGGAGGACTGCCTGAGCCACAAGCTAAGTATGCAAACATATCTCCCTCATTTTCCAATAAATTTCATTAATTTGGATTCCAAGTTTCCTTTCTGCAGGGGATAGAAAAACATTCTTGGAAACACTGGATTTCTCCTGTGTTTCAGATTATAAAGGTCCTTAGTGCATTGACCTCCCTCTCTCCTGCCCTCCATCCTGAATTTCCGTTGTGTAATGTGGATAGTTCTGTGTGGACAGCAGGTCCTCCCCACCACTGGATGGGGCCTCCCGTGGTGTGTGTGCAGGTCATGGGGCCAGGCTACTCTTGCAGTGGGTGTCCTGCATGGACTCATAAGATGAGGCAGGTCCCAGCTGGGCAGGACCCTCTGGCTGCTGAGGTCAGTCTGTGCACTCTGAGTGTTTGGACCCCAAACCTCTCTGCTGGTTTCACCCCTTGTCCATCCACTCCCTAGAGCTGTCATGCAGGGGGCCACATAAATTGTAACCATCTGCCGGACCAGCAACATGCTCTGTGTGGTTCCTTGCAAAATGAAAATACAGAACCCTGTGGGCAGAAAGCTAGAGATAATAAGCAGTTCTAGGCAAGAAAGATAGAAATGATTTTCTTTAAAGTATTTTATGGCTTAGATAACATAATAGGATTAAAGAATCCATGAGTAACAGCATTAATCGCTGTCACTTTGGCAAATGTGGGATAACAACTATTCTTAGTTTATGCCTTTGAGAGGATTTTTGTTGTTGGTGGTGGTGTGAATGTAAGTATAGGTATTTAGAGTACCTTATAGGCTGTGATGGATCACAATGAATGGATTTCTGAAGTGATGTCAAAGTATAAATTATATTTATAACACCCAGAGCTGATTCTTGTGAACCAAAGTTTCCACAAAGATTTATTTTTTTATTTTTATTTCTTTTAGATTTTATTTATTTATTTGACAGAGAGAGAGACAGCCAGTGAGACAGGGAACACAAGCAGGAGAGTGGGAGAGGAAGGAGCAGGCTCCCAGTGGAGGAGCCCCATGTGGGGCTCGATCCCAGGACTCCGGGATCACGCCCTGACCTGAAGGCAGACGCTTAACAACTGAGCCACCCAGGTGCCCCTCCAAAAAGATGTAAATGGAAACAACTCAATTTCAGGAACCTCAATTTAACTTGAAGTGTACTTTGTCATTTTCATGTTTCCTCTGGTATTTGCCATAACCTGATGATGTGTCAATAGCCTCAAGTGGGCTCTGCATTTGCACATCATTCGTGTCCATCAAGAGTAGATGCTGGAAAACACCTGAAACCTCAATTTGGGGAAGTAGGGACGGTCATCTGGGAGACAAGGATTGGCGAGAAATCCGGTGTGCCCCTTATTTTCAGCAGGGAGAGCAGGTCTATGAAGGAAAAACGCAGGCATTTGTTTTGAAAGAACTGTGGTGAGGGCTGGCCGCTAGCAGTTGTTACATTGTCTCTAGTTCAGTCCAAAGTAGAAGGCTGTGTTGGAGGAGGTGGTCCAGTTGTAGCTGAGCAGTTACAAGTGCCAGGAGTCCACAGTTCGTGGTGTTCAGAAACTGAAACAGGAGATGTGCAGATGCATTACTTCTGTGTCCTCGTTTCCACTCTAGTTGGAGTGGCTCTCTTAGCAAAACTTACTTCATTTTGAATCTTTTTAAAAATTTTTTATTGTGTTATGTTAGTCACCATACAGTACATCCTTAGTTTTGGATATAATGTTCCATGATTCATTGTTTGCGTATAATACCCAGTGCTCCATGCAATATGTGCCCTCCCACTCACTCAACATACATACACTCTCCTTACTCTTGTTCCCTCTTTCATCCCCCCTCCCTCTTAACTCATCCCTGTTTACCTTATACATTTAATGTACACTTGGTATTTCCTGAGTACCTGCTATCCTCCCTAGAATGTAAGGTGCCCCAAGGCAGCGATTTCGTTCTTGCTTGTTGCTCTGTCCCAGAGCTTAGAACAATAACATAACACGTGCTGTGAAGGGTTCCTTAAGAAATTAGCAAACAGAGCTTAGTTAAGTGTTTGGCTTAACGCTACACCTCATTTTTAAGGCTTAATTTATAGTGGGGTTAACACTGTTTACCTCACAATGGATATGTGATGCAAAGAGATGGAAAAGCATTCTTTCAACTCTCTATTGTCATAGCCTGTGAAAATAAAGAGAAGCCTTGTCAAAGCGAACTCGGGGGAAGCTGGAAGGGACAATCACAGCACTCAGTGTCAGTTACAGGAAGGATTGTCAATTACAGACCCAACAGAAGAATCCTCAACAGGAAAGAATCATCAATTACAGGCCCCAGCAGGAAAAGATGTACATTGCATGTCCTATAAGAAATTGACTACCCCTGCAACCCAGACAATGAGAAACTGTCATCACCCCCAATTCTTGCTTTTCTGCAATGGACTTTCCTTCAAAACAACCTCTCCCAACTTCCTCCTTCTTTGCCATAAAATAAGTCCCTCTCCTTTGTTTGTTGAACTTGGCTATGGTTTTGCCATAGCTTGCAGGTCCTGAATTGTAATCTCTGTTAATCCCAAATAAATGCATTTTTGCTGGTAAAATATCTGATTGTTTTATTTTTAGGTGGAAC
>NW_024424687.1:0-3380 GCF_017311325.1 Ursus maritimus | reverse complement strand
AGGATTCTTCTGTTGGGTCTGTAATTGACAATCCTTCCTGTAACTGACACTGAGTGCTGTGATTGTCCCTTCCAGCTTCCCCCGAGTTCGCTTTGACAAGGCTTCTCTTTATTTTCACAGACTATGACAATAGAGAGTTGAAAGAATGCTTTTCCATCTCTTTGCATCACATATCCATTGTGAGGTAAACAGTGTTAACCCCACTATAAATTAAGCCTTAAAAATGAGGTGTAACGTTAAGCCAAACACTTAACTAAGCTCTGTTTGCTCATTTCTTTTTTTTTTTTTTAAGATTTTATTTATTTATTTGACAGAGATAGAGACAGCCAGCGAGAGAGGGAACACAAGCAGGGGGAGTGGGAGAGGAAGAAGCAGACTCCCCACTGAGCAAGGAGCCCAATGCAGGACTCGATCCTGGCTACCTGGGATCATGACCTGGGCCGAAGGCAAATGCTTAACTGAGTGAGCCACCCAGGCGACCCACCCTTGAACTACTGATGCTCAGCTTATTGTACTTCATTTTCTGGTGACTTGTGAATGTCTTATTTCTCTAACTGGACTATAAATTTCTTCCATCAGGGGTGCAGGACATTCATTTAATTTTAATTTCACATAAACAATGAATAACAATTAGTAAAAGGACATTCCTAATTTTGCATGGGATATCATATTTGTTGCTTATTCAGAGAAGCCAAATGAGGGCTCAAAGCCTGAGTCAGTCTGCCAAATTCCTGTCCCCTAGTGGAGAGAGATATACTCTGGTGCCTGACCTCAAGGACTGAGTAAGGCAGAGAGAACAGGCAAGTCTCCATAACTGCACTTCTAATCCTGACCCGCCCTCCCGCTAGATGTCCAGGCCATTCGAACAGGCAGCACCTCTTTCTCTTTGGACTGACTCTACCAAATTACTAGACTCCTAGAGGACTTGCATCAAGCCTTGCTCTGCAGATGTAAGACACATGGTGTTTTTAGTCTTTGTCATCACATAGAAACTAACACCCATCAATACAAATTCACATCCTTACTATAACGAACTGCACAGTCTGGATGAAGGCTAAGCATACCGCTGGCCCAGCAGTGAGTTCCAGGTCTGGGAAGTACTCGCCATGCAGAAGCATCATCTCATTTAGCCTTTGCAACAACCCTACAAAGCAAAATATCTGTTATCACACCCATTTTACAGAAAACGGACCTGAGGCTCACAGAGTTTAAGTCACATAGCTAGAAAGAAGCAGAGTGAGAACTTGACCCCAAGCACCGTGGCTCAAGCATCTATGCTTGTAACTACCTCATTCTACTTTTGCCTGGAGCAGTTCAGGGTACAGAGAGAAGAAAATAAAAAGATTTGCCAAAAGGAAAGTTAGAAGCATGTGGTAAGGAAATGATGGGGTCGTGAGCCTTTTCCAGACCCTAGAATGTACAGAGAAAAAACGTGGCTTCAAGTCACATAATCCAAGCATGAAGCAGTGAATTCTGCTGTATCGCAAATGTCTCATTTAACCCTTCAGATCTAGAGTTAAGTGTGCTCTCAGTCCCCATTTCAGTGGAAGTGTCAATACTAGGGTCTTGAGGCAAAGACAAGTTATGTGCCACAGCCCCTAAGGAAATACTGAGCATCCAGCTAATGTAAATATCAGGGTAATTTTTTCAAGGATCCTTTACCCCACCCTGCCCTCTTCCTGGGCAAGAGTGCGCCCTTTCCACACAAATTCCAAAGCCTAGAGAATGAGACAAATGAACTTGTGTTTGTTTCCTGTAGATTGGGGAAAAGTGTTTGGTGGCAGATTCCAAATGGTTTACTTGTTGCCGGAGTTAGTTCCTGGTCTTAACACCAACTCTGAAAGGACATTATTGCAACAACAACAAAGCAGCAGCAGCTTCATTTGCACAAAAAACTCCCTGGCCAGGGACACAAGTCTCTGGAATACAGTTGTGACTTGGTGTCAAACAAACTATGTAACTTTGGAAGCGCTCAAAGTAGGTGTGCTCAGATGGGCAGAAGGTAAAAGCTGCCAGAGTTGATGGTTTTAAAATGTGAACAGAACTAAATTTCACCTTGTCTCAGGACACAAGAGCATAAACATGATTCTGTTTGAGGGAAATAAAAAAGGCAACATCGGAACATTCATCAACAACGGAAGGCACAAATGGTGCAGGAGAAGACCTTTGTTTCTCTGCCCAAAATGTAGCTGAAAATATACATTTTGCAGCTGTATTTTAAAATACATAACATTTTTGGAAGCCAGTCCCTTGTCATCAATCTGACAGTCCACTTCTGCCAGAGCTTTAACATTTTCAAAACGTAATCTTCAAAGCCCAAACAAGAAAAAGAGTCTAAAGGACATGAAGGATCCCTGGGGGGGATCCCTGTTTGATGACAACACACACTGCCATGAATTGCCCCTGTCAGAGGGAGGAGGCGAGAGAGCAGATGGCTGTGTTAGCTGACCGGACAGGTGAACAACAGAGACAGCCATTCCATTTGCTCAGGTAACTGGAGTACTTCTTCCACTCAGGTTTCTCTGGATCCACAACGTGTCAGGACCCTTTCGGGTGAAAATCACAGCCATCCAACCCAACAAACAAGCTAAAGCAAGAAATAAAATCGATTGGCTTACATGATGCATGACTGCACGTGAGTTCCAAGTGACTGCAAAATGTAGCCCAGGAGTCCCAGGCTAGATGCTCAGTGTCACGAGACTTCCACTGTTTCCATCACCGTGGTCCTTTCAGATCTCTTTCCTTCCGTGTTGACTTCATCATCCCAACAGAGACCCAAAATGGCCTTCAACAACTCAGGCAAAAAAATTTAAAAAAAAAGGGCTTTGGTATAATTCCCATTGGTCTAGCTCTGAGTCACATGCTCCAGGTTCTGAACCAATCACTGTAGCCAGAGGGATGGCTGATGCTGATTGGTCACATCTGGGGCACGTGTTCACTGGTGGCGCTAGGAATGAGGTGTGTTACCTTATAAACCTGGAAGGATGGTGACTCCGACCCCTCCCCTCCCCCCACCCCGGGTCACCTGCTATAACTGGTAGGAGGGGAATAGATCCTGGGCAGGCAAGAGCAGAATTCATTCTATCTTCACCATGGGATGTCCTGAGCCTTCTTGCACATCTCCAGTGATTCTTCGAATGTTCACTTCTTGTTCAGAACTTCTCCCATATGTTTTCCTGTTACCCTTGGTGATTTCCTCAACACTCCTGAGGCCGGGGTTATAGGTTTAGGCTGAATCACCTCAAACATCTGACACGACCCCCCTTCCTTTATTGTCCAAGATGCCCCTATTATGCATTATTGTGCATAATCCCTGCTATGGTCTGAATGTTTGTGGCCCCTTAAATCCATATATTAAAATCCTAACTCCCAATGTGATG
>NW_024424686.1:0-1464 GCF_017311325.1 Ursus maritimus | reverse complement strand
GGATGAAATCTGAAACTCAAGATGAGGTCAACAGTATTTTGGTCTAGTGCTTACTTAAAATCTCTGTTTTTCAAGTCTTTGGTTGCATTTTAAAAATTTGTTAAATGAACACATTTGGAGCTGCCTTACATGGACTATTCCGTGCATCAATTTCATTAATGTCCTGGCATGAATTTAAGTGTATATCATTATGCAGATGCTAATTATTATTTAGAGGAGCTGAAAACCTTCCTCTTGCACACACCAAGACTCTACCTACCATCCTCTTATAATTCTATATTTCTCCATTATTTACTCCCTTGGGCTAATGTCTGAAAAGTATAATTTTAAAATATAATCCTACTGTTTAGAAGCAATAATTCAATAGCTATTCCACTCAATTAAAGATTAGGACTTTTAATCTAGCAATGTTCATTGACTAGGGCTAGTTTGTCACACAATTTGCAAAAATATACTATAAAATTATCATGCATGGAAATAAGGCAACACAAGCCAAATAGAGCTAAGGCTGCAAAGCAGAAACTAGTGTCCAGGGAAAAAGTACCAATTTTCTTTCTTGGTTATAGAGAGCAGTTTTAAAACATTTCAGTGAACAATTAAAAATTAGGAGAATTTCTAAGGAAATCTGACATCTAGCTTCTTTAATAATTAGATTAGAAAATATGGAAGAACCTGACACGGTTTAACCATACATAGAAGGTGAATAGCAGGTACCACTAGATATAAACTCTCTAATTTGCCACTGTTCTCACTGCCACTCCTTGCCTTTCCATGAAGGTAAGTTACCTATCTGGTTTCTGGACCAGAGTTTCTTAACTTCAATTTGAAATTCACTAAGAAGAGATTCTAACTGATCCATGTAGGCCAGGTATTAACTGCTACTATAATGTTTTATGACTAAGACCATGGGAACAAATGACTTCACAGTATTTATGTGGTCTGAGAATTGCATGTTAAAGTATTGTAGCAAAATTTCTCTCTACATTGACCATTTATTAAAATATCCAATGATAATGGGTGACACATGATACTAAATAAGCATGTTTGGGTGTGCATATGCATATCTATTCAAAAATTTTAATTCTAGGTCCCTTCCTTCCTTTCTTTTATTTTTGTTTCTTTTTTTTTCTTTCATTGTGTGTTTGGAGGAGTAGAGGTGGTTATTTCCCTTGGTTTCTCTTGAATAAAAAAAAAATTCAGTTTACTTAAATTAAAAACCCCTCAAAAACAATAATAAAAAAAAAGTTTACCCATTTTTCTCACTCCCACCATTTGTCTTTGGCAACCACCAATCTGTTCTACCTATGAGCTTGGGTTTTTTTGGTTTAACTTTCTTTTTTCTTTTTATATTCTACATATAAGAGAGATTATAGGTTATTTGTTTTTCTCTGTCTGACTTATTTTACTTAGCATAATGTCCTCAAGTTCCATCCATGTTGTCACAAATGGCAAGATCTCATTCTT
>NW_024424685.1:0-1464 GCF_017311325.1 Ursus maritimus | reverse complement strand
GAGCCCTTCAGAAAGAGCAAAGCCTGCTTGCTTCTCAGAAATCACTGCTGAAAGCTAAGGTATGAGGTCCACAGTGAAAATGCTATTTTAACTTTAAAAGATCTCAACAACTACAGCTATTCACTCACATGGGTACTGAAGCTTTTAAGGACTCACAAATCCTAAAGATGAGGAAAAGATAAGAAGCCGTGAAGTTAAGATTGTAGAGAAGATGAAAAAAATCTTGACCAGAAAATGACCAAGAACTATATGTCAGGAGAAGTGTGTTTCTTTTCAAAGGTTAAAGTATATGCAGCTGGTATGTAAGCATATTTTAAATATCTACATTTAAAATCTAGATATTACCATGCTATAAGGAAACTTCGAGATTCAGAGGCCCTAGGAATCAGCAGTTGACACAGAATATAATTTGTCTTTATGCATCTTTGCCAAATGTCCATCCATCATCCTCTGCTTAAACGCTTCTGAGATTAGAGTGTTTGTTCCATTAGCCTACCCAAGTCTATCTCCTCGCTGGGTAGCTCTAATTAGTATTCACTGTTTAAATACGAAGCCTAAATATCCCTTTTTGATATGTCCGCATCTTTTCTCAAATTCTTTTTGTTATATATGTACGCATGCTTAATTTACGTATATAGGTATATATATATTTAAGCAACTTAAAGTTAGTCTGCTCTTTTTCTTCTAGCTCTTACAATTTGGAAAGGATTTATCCTATCTCCCATTAATGTTCCCTTCTCTAGTTTATACACCTTTCACCCCATAGCAGCATGAAGAATGATAAAAATCATATTATGGTCATCTCCCTTGACATAGCATGATGTTACTAATTCACCACTCAGCAGGGAAAGAATTTTGCTTCTATTTATAGTACTAATGAAGCACTTATCCTGACCATCTACAAAATCTGCTTATTCCTTCAAAGAATGGCATGTATTTATAAGATTTTCAGTGAGTATGAGACAGTTTCTGTGACTGTAGAACAAAGAAAAACTAGTTGGTGTAAAATAGTCAAAGACTGCATCCTGCCCTCATTCACGGGCCTTGTGTGTACCAACAGGCAATCGAAATCATTATAGTGCATGCTAATTAGAGAGGTGAATAATGCGTAACGCCACCAAGATTAACACGTTCAGTGTAGAATCAAACATTGATATATAGAAATCGGATAAGTGTTAAAAATTATGCCTTCACAGTAAAATGACAAAGAAGGAAAGGTTCAATATGATTGACTAATGTACAGCAAGACAAAATCATAAATGCCATCAAGTTTTGTGATTTTTTTAAAATGTTATGATTTAATTAAGATTTTTTGTTGTTCTTGTTCCTAAAGTGAAATTTCCTTCCTGGTATTTTTTTAAAAAGATTTTATTCATTTACTTGAGATAGCGTGTGTGTGAGAGAGAGAAAGAGAGATAAAGAGAGAGAGAGAAAAGAGAGAGAGAGAGAGCATGAGTGGGGGGA
>NW_024424684.1:0-1465 GCF_017311325.1 Ursus maritimus | reverse complement strand
CGAAGGCAGACGCTTAAGGACTAAGCCACCCAGGCTCCCCTGAGGGTTTATTTTGGATGACATTTCTTTATCCTATTTCTTTGACATATCTTGATCATTGCAAACATTTTCTCCCAGCCCGTGGCTTGTCTTCTCATTCCCTTGACCTTGTGTTTCACAGAGCAGAGTTTTTAATTTTAACGAACTCCAGTGTATGGTTTTCTTCTTTCCTGGGTTGCATCTTTGGTGCCATCCCTAAAAGGGCATTGTTACACCCAGGCTAGGTTTTCTCCATGAGATCTCTAGGAGTTTTATAGTTTCGCATTTCACACTTAGGTCTGTGCTGCACCCTGAGCCAGGTTTTTCGAGGCGTGTAAGGTCTGTGTCTAGCACATGCGCTCTGCGTGTGGACATTCAGTTGTTCCAGCAGTGCTCGCTGACGAGGCAGTCCTCACTCCATTGTGCTGCCTTTGCCCCTTGGTCACAGGTCAGGCGAGCACACTCGTGGGGTCTACTTCTGGGCGCTCTGCTCTGTTCCATTGATCTGCTTGTCTGTTCCTTCACCAGTCAGCAGTGCTTCTCAATCATCGTTCCAAATGTTCCTCCACTTCCTTGCTCTTTCTTCTCCATCTGGTGTTTCCAGACAAGCCTGGTACACCTGTGGGGGTTAGCCCCCAATTCTTGCACACGACATTCCACTCTTTCAGGTTTGTTTTCTTTGCTTTTTGGGTTTGAAGGATTCTATTCGCATATCCTCCAGCTGAGAGATTCCAAGCTCGGCCAGGTCCAGATGACCAGTAGGCCCATTAAAGGGGTTCCTTATTTCCATCACAGGATTTGTGATCTCTAGCTCCTGTCTCGGGTTCTTCCTAAGGATTCCCATCTCCCCGATCACATGCCCGTCTGGCCTTGCGTGCTGTCTGCTCCAGCCCCTGCAGCCCTCAACCTTTTCATTAGAGTCGCTTTAAACTCCCTACCTGATAACTCCAACATCGTGACCACGTCGGTTCCGGTGCTTGTTCTGTCTCTTCAAAATTGTTTTTTGCCCTTCGGTGTGCCTTGTCATTTTGTTGTTGTTGTTGGCTGAGCACGATGTGCGGGTAGATGAACTGCTGTAACTAGGCCTCCCGTGCTGAGGTGGTGAGTAAGTGAGGGGAGCTTCTCTGGTTAGTTCTAGAATCAGGGCTAGTCTTCAGTGAGCCTGCGCCTCTGGACTGCGGACTTCACACACGATTCTATGATTTTCTCTCCCCGAAGGCTATAGAGAGATGCACGTGGGTATTTCACTTCCCCAGGTCAGTTAGGGGCTGGTAATTCCCTAGGGGGTCAGGCTCTGGGTAACTCGTTTCCCCTGTGCTAAGGCCTGGTTAAGAAGAGGAGAGGCTCTGGTGCATGTCGGCATGACTCCCTTCTCCCCCCGCCTCTGCTGTAGGAAGCGCCAAGAGACTTCTCTGATGTTAATGTGGGAACCTGGTGGTAACTCTCA